>NC_041749.1:102708333-103009018 GCF_004115215.2 Ornithorhynchus anatinus
AATATTAAGCAACAGGGGCCACGCGCAAGTCGGCTGTGATAGCGAACAAATCGCTCAGGTCTAGCTAGAGCATTTTTTTCTTGTTAACACCCCACCCTAGGGAGCAGGAAGACTGAGGGAGGGTAGAAGGGAGGGAGGGAGAAGGAGGGGAGAGAGAGAGAAAGAGAGAGAACACTTTGGTGTTCTCACCTCCACCCTCTTTTCAACTATATCTTTTAAACCGTATCTTGGGTTCACTAAGTGAGAGCGTGGCCCCAGCTGAACCTTTTTCAGAAAGACACTCCCATAAGGCTTTCAGTAACGCACCTGACTTTCACCTAAGGCGTGTCTGGCAATTTAGTGGCCAGAGTTCATGATGCACGCTGTGAAGTTTTGAAAGGGAGCTCAAATACCTTTGTACCTCCCGCACCAGCAAACAGACCTTACGGGCCTTGTCAAGGAGAACTCGGAGCTCTGTAATTAAAGCAGGGGGCAGTGAAGAAACTGGTTGCATGTTTGAGTCCCCAGTGTCCTGGCAAAGCAGCAGCTGCACCCCTGAACCCCAAGAGGCGGATTTCCTCATTTCCGGGGACATCCCAGGACTTCCCACATATATCCCCAAAATAGACAAGTCAGCCATTTCCTCTGATGGAGCCTCTGCCTTCAACTCCCAGGCCAACTACCCTAGTAGCAGATCATACTTTTGCGTGAGCTTAACATCTGTTGGTGGAAATCGCTTCTCCTCGTTTGTGCTTCCACAAAGCTACTTGTAAGGCTGGACTAGCTCCAGAATTTTGACTTGAAAATCCAATAGGGATCGAGAGCTGTGCTGAAAGTATAAAATAAAAGCAAACCACCACCAAAAAAAAAACCCCACCTAAGTGGAATGTCAGCGGGCCCCATAAGCCTGCCTTTCGGTGCGGCGGGGAAGCGGCAGAGACCGAGGTGCAGAGCAGACGAGGCGGGCTCGGCAAGAGGGAGACCAGCCGGCCACTGAAGACGACCCTGGGCACGTAGCAGGTAGCTAAGGTGGAGTAAAAAGGGAGGGGTGGGGCTGGGGCTCCTGGCAACCAAAAAACAGAGAGCAGAGGCTGGGGAAGACAGTCTGGTCCAGCCTGGCCCTAAGTGGGTGAAGGTGACAACCCACCCACACCACCCCTGCCACCCTGGAATGCCCATTATGGAGCTTTTTCTTATACCAGAGTCGAGTTCCAGCCAGCTCCCATTTACTTTTGGGATTGCTAAGGGTGAGGAGGGATTTGAGGAACAGAAGAGTGCTTTACTTCCGTCTACCATGCTGCTCTTCTAACTGGATCCAAGCACATAAGATGCTGCTCAGAGCCAGATAGGAGAGGGGGCACAGTGGGCAGAAGTAAAGGTTCTCCCATGAGTTCCCTGGAGTCAGACGCAGCGCACAGAAGTACCGGCCCACGGCCAGCTTCTCAGGAAGCCGGTGGGCCGGCTTGGCCCCTGTGTCGGCAACAGACTCCATTCTGGGATTCGAAAAAGGGAAAAAAAGAATCTAGAATCCTAGGTCCTATGCCCAGCTGTTTCTGGATTCACGTTGACTGACACTGCGCCAGTCCTTTTGCCCATCTCAGTTCCTCCTCGATTTTAGACTGCAAGCTCTGGGAAGAACATCTGTGAAACTCGCTCCGAATGCTGATCAAGGCAACACGATGCCCACGTGCCAAGTTCGGTGACGACCGTCGGTGTACAATCTTCCTAAGCAAAAGTTTTCCTCACGAGGAGCAAGACATTCCAAAGGGGTTTCGTGAAAATGAATCAGATAACGTTTGAAAAGTACACAGCCGAAATGGCGCATATAAAACGCTAAGGCAAGGGGCTGATGGATCTTATGGATAAGATCCTTCCCTCCCAAAGGAAGAAACACCACCGCTGGCTCAGGGATGAATGAGGTCAAGTTTAATTGAGCAAAATATACTCTGCGTAATTGTTACTGGTTCTATAATAGCTTCAAGAGGGATGTATCGGTTTGGTTTTTTGCTTATAAAATTAACTGACGCTGAAGCATTTCCTGAAGCTAGAATTTGTGCCTCAATTCGCCTCACTCAGCAGGGGTCTAATGCAACTGCGACGTAGCTGGATATCAAGTCAGTGATGGATTTCCGGGAATGACTAATAACTATCAGCAGAAATTAAGTACCAACTCTATTGAAAATGTTTCCATTGGGAAACCATGCAGTTTAGGATGGGGAGAGAGGGAAGGAAGAAACCAAAGAGAAATCCGACAATTCTCCCCCGAATATTGTTTTAATGGCAAAAAAAAATTCAATAATAATAATGATGGTATTGTTAAGCACCTATGTGCAAAGCACTGTTCTAAGCGCCGAGCACTGAGCCCTGTCTCCACGCCAAACTCAATCCGTCAATCAGTATTTATTGAGCGCTTACTACGTGCCGAGCACTGTACTAAGCGCTTGGGAGAGTACGAAACGGCTGAATTAGCAGACACGTTCCCCGCCCGTAACGAGCTGTCCCCCGCTCCCGCCAGAGCGTGGATTGTCGGCAACTGCCAGACATAAACCCTCTCTCCCACAAAGCATGGCAGCATGGCTCAGTGGAAAGAGCCCGGGCTTGGGAGTCGGAGGTCATGGGTTCAAATCCCGAGTCAGCCACTTGCCAGCCATGTGACTTTGGGCAAGTCACTTTACTTCTCTGTGCCTCAGTTACCCCATCTGTAAAAGGGGGATGAAGACTGTGAGCCCCACATGGGACAACCTGATTACCTTGTAATAATAATAATAATAATGTTGGTATTTAAGCGCTTACTATGTGCACAGCACTGTTCTAAGCACTGGGGTAGATACAGGGTGATTAGGTTGTCCCACATGAGGCTCACAGTCTTCATTCCCATTTTACATATGAGGTAACTGAGACACAGAGAAGTTAAGTGACTTGCCCACAGTCACCCAGCTGACAAGTGGCCTACCCCAGCGCTTAGAACAGTGCTTGGCACCTAGTAAGCGCTTAACAAACACCAACATTATTACTATTACTGGTACAGTAGGAAGTCGGAACTGAGATGGCATAGCTCATCACGGTTCAGCTCCTTAAGGGCATGTGGCTTGTGTCTTTTACTTCCTCTGTATGCTCCCTAACTGCCTAGCAGGACTGTGCACCCGGCGGCATGGGCTCAATAAATTCTGCTGACTGCGATGAAACTTTAGGAATGTCTCAAATTCTACGCCGGGTAGTGCTATGTTTCGTGGCTACTCTGACTACCACACTCTCTCTCTCTCTCAGTCATTCATGTAGTACAAATGCCAGGATCACCCTAGTTTTCCCCCAGGAAGTATCTCTTTATCACAGACTACAATGGACGGCGCTGAAAAGGTTCCTCGCCAGATATGCATTGCTCTGTTGAAAGTCCAGGAATTACCAGGTAGACATGAAAATAAACATGCCCAGAATCTCAAAGAAATCGGGCAGCAGGACCGACAGAAATTTAATATACTCTGCCTCTCCTTTGATTTCCTTTTTTGTTTGGTTTTCAAAGTAATCCGTTTCAGGTAAATAGTAAGTGTATTTGCCGCAGGTAGCTGCTCATGTCCTCCTAAGAGGGCAGAATGGAGAACAATGGAAGATGAGCAGGGTTGAGCAGAGCTCCAAGCGCAAACAGGCTAAATCTCCCTCTTGCGCACTGTGACCCGGTGGAAGGTGGAGAGGCTCGTGCAATCCAATGGCTCGTGGGACTGGGGGGGGGGGGGGGGCTTCTAGTCCAATCTTTAAACTTCCAAGTCCCCAGCGGCAGACCAGGCGAAAGGAGATCTTCAAACCTTAACCGCTCTGACGGTCCAGCAGAATGCACCTGAATGAAGTCTTCAATTTTCTCCTTAGTTTCCTTGCCATCGGACTAGGGCTCTGCTCCAACGAGCGCTTTATGCTAGTATGTTTTGATTTTGTTTAATGGTATCTGTTAAGCGCTTACTGTGTTGCCAGGCATCGTACTAAGCACTGAGGCAGGGCAGCAGCGTGGCTCAGTGGACAGAGCACGGGCTTGGGAGTCAGAGGTCATGGGTTCGAATCCCGGCTCTGCCACTTGGCAGCTGTGTGACTGGGGGCAAGTCACTTCACTTCTCGGTGCCTCAGTTACCTCATCTGTAAAATGGGGATTAACTGTGAGCCTCACGTGGGACGACCTGATTACCCTGTATCTACCCCAGCGCTTAGAACGGTGCTCTGCACATAGTAAGCGCTTAACAAATACCAACAACATCATCATCATCACCACACATGCTAATCAGGTTGGTCACGGTCTGTGTCCCACAAGGGGCTCAAAATCCTCTGGAAAGGAGGCACCGTTCGGGACGGCAAATTCTTATGGCCTCCTACATAGTAAATGAGCAGGAATAATTATGGTGCTTGTTAAGTGCTTACTATGTGCCAAGCACTGTACTGGGGGGAGCTGGGGGAGATAAGAGCCCGCACACTCCGCTCCTCTGCCCCTAACCTCCTCACTGTGCCTCGTTCTCGCCCGTCCCACCGTCGACCCCTGGCCCACGTGCTACCTCTGGCCTGGGATGCCCTCCCTCCTCACCTCCGCCAAACTAACTCTCTTCCCCCCTTAGAAGCCCTACTGAGAGCTCACCTCCTCCAGGAGGCCTTCCCAGACTGAGCCCTCCCTTTCCCCCTGCTGCTCCTCCCCTCCCCATCGCCCCGACTCCCCCCTCCGCTCTACCCCCTTCCCCGCCCCACAGCACTTGTGTATACATGACGTATTTATTATTCCATTTATTTTATTAACGATGGGTATATTTCTATAATTCTATTTATTTATATTGATGCTACTGATGGCTGTCTACTTGTTTTCTTGTCTGGCTCCCCCCCCCCCCTTCTAGACTGTAGACCGGTGAGGGCTGGGATTGTCTATCTTTATTGCTGAACTGTGCTTTCCAAACGCTCAGTACAGTGCTCTGCACACAGTAAGTGCTCAATAAAAACGACTGAATGAATGACTGAATAAGAGAATCAGGCTCCATGTGGGGCTCACAGTTTAAATTGGAGGGAGAACAGATAATGAATCCCCATCATGTAGATGAGGGAACTGAGGCACAGAGAAGTTAAGTGAATTGCCCAAGATCACACGACAGACTAGTGAAGGAACCCAGATCAGAACTCAGGTTCTCTGACTCTCAGGCCCGTGCTCCTGCCACTAGGCCATGCTGTTTCTCTGCCAGAAAAGTCTATTCTGCCAGAAAAATAAACATGTAGGCAACATGGGAACAGCCTGACTGATGAAGGCAAAGAAATCGTCAAGATGTCAGAATTATCCAAGCTATGCTAAGAAACGACTCTCATTCAACCCACGTGTTCAATCTATCAGCAGCGAAGCAGCGTGGCTCAGTGGAAAGAGCACGGGCCGAGGAGTCAGAGATCATGGGTTCAAATCCCGGCTCGGCCACTTGTCAGCTGTGTGACTTTGGGCAGGTCACTTCACTTCTCTGTGCCTCAGTGACCTCATCTGTAAAATGGGGATTTAAGACTGTGAGCCCCACGTGGGACAACCTGATCACCTTGTTTCCCCCCAGCGCTTAGAACAGTGCTTTGTACATAGTAAGCGCTTAACGAATGCCACCGTTTTTATTATTGTTATTAATCCCCATTTTACAGATGAGGTAACTGAGGCACAGAGAAGTGATGTGACTTGCCCAGAGTCACACAGCTAACAAGTGGCGGAGCCGGGATTAGAACCCATGATCTCTGACTCCCAAGCCCGGGCTCTTTCCACTGAGCCACGCTGCTTCTCTCATCTATCTCACCAGAGACCTCTCGCCCACATCTGGCCTCTGGCCTGGAATGCCCTCCCTTTTCACTTTTACTTTCGCTCCCTTCATTCACCACCCCTAACCCCACAGCACTTACATACATATCCGCAATTTATTTAATTATATTACTGTCTGTCACCCCCACTGCTCGTTGTGGGCAGAGAACGTGTCTGTTCTATTGGTGTGTTGTACTCTGCCAAGCACTCGGTATAGTGCTCTGCACACAGTAAGCGCTCAATAAATACGATCGATTGACTGAAATGCTGATTCCTGGACCGAACGACAAGCCAGTCACTTAACCAACTCAAGAACTGGATTTGAAATACCAGTGCGACGGGAACAACGTCAGCAGAAATTAAACACTTTAGAATTTAAGGACCCAACCCACTGGGATCGCTTTCGACGGGGTTAGCTAGGAAGTTTGGGCATCTTAACTGGCCAAGACTAGGGAACAATAATAATAACGACGGTATTTGTTAAGCCCTTACTACATGCCAAGCACTGTTCTAAATGCTGGAGTAGATAAAAGGTGATCAGGTTGTTCCACGTGGGTCTCACGGTCTTAAGCCCCATTTTACAGATGAGGTAACTGAGGCACAGAGAAGTTAAGTGGCTTGCCCAAGGTCACACACACAAGTGGTGGAGCCGGGATTAGAACCCACATCCTCTATCAGCGGCATGTGGGAGAGCCTTTATTTATCATCAAAGCCCATAATGAGACTCCTGAGTACTCTGGTTTTACTGGCATGACCAGAAGATCCAAGCAATGAGTCAACTCACAGACTAGGTCTTTGTGCCTGAGTGACAGTCATTCTAAGGAAAAGAAGAGAAACCGACACTGAGTCAAGGCTGAACTCCAAAGGAGAACTGACGACAGGAACGAATCAACGGTGGAAAAGCAAGGAATAGCAGAGGCCATCCGACAGTTCCCCAACATTCATTTTTCATATGGCTTCGGCAGCATCGCTAAAACTCTCTCCGATCCGGTCCCCGAGAGGCAGTGCCCCTGTGATCGAGAGTTAGAGGGGTCCTCGATCAAAGAGGGAACCACTAATGACTCCAGGAAGAGACATTTGGAAGGCCTTCTCAATCATGACTCCGTTGCTGTGCACGGCTTATTTAAATCCATTCTACAACACCCAGGGTTGACCTCAGGAAGCTCCCAGGCTTTGGTGAGGTGATGAAAGCCACCGAACGGAAGAACGGATTAGCACCTGCAGTTACGGAACATCTCTGACACCTTCGGACATGCGGAGTCAGGTTCCACTACTGCTCCCGGACCACCGATGAACATCTATCTACCCAGAGTAGCACCCAATTATGCAATGGACGGAAATCCGTTGCTCTTGAGCTAAAATTGCCTCACTTTCCCACTTTGGACCCGAGCCCACTGATGACACTGTAGTGACTGCTCATTCAGAAACCAATCTCTATATAATTATTAATGTCTTTGCTTATAATAATAATAATAATGCTGGTATTTGTTAAGTGCTTACTATGTGCAGAGCACTGTTCTAAGCGCTGGGGTAATAATAATAATAATGTTGGCATTTGTTAAGCGCTTACTATGTACAGAGCACTGTTCTAAGCGCTGGGGTAGACACAGGGGAATCAGGTTGTCCCACGTGGGGCTCACAGTCTTAATCCCCACTTTACAGATGAGGTAACTGAGGCATAGAGAAGTAAAGTGACTTGCCCACAGTCACACAGCTGACAAGTGGCAGAGCTGGGATTCGAACCCATGACCTCTGACTCCCAAGCCCGGGCTCTTTCCACTGAGCCACGCTGCTTATGGTACACTACCAAAAGCTTCCTACTGAGAATGCTCCAACACTGGCAATTCGGATTCAGGGTAGGACACTCTCCAAGGACCGTGAGATCTAAACTTTGAAACCAAACTTATCATTGAACGGGTATCCGTGATCCCCAATTTGCTTTACGTTGCCAAGACACGGACAACGAAAACAAAAAACTGTTTCAGGCTGCAACAAGCATGGCCTAGTGGATAAGGCATGGGCCTGGGCTCTAATCCCGGATCTGTCAATTGTCTACTTTGTGATCTGGTGACTCCTCCGTGCCTCAGTTACCTCATCTGTCAAACGGGGATTAATATCGTGAACCCCATGCGGGACAGGGACTGTGTTCAACCTAATTAACTTGTACCTACCCCAGAGCTTACAACAGTCGCCGGCATATAGCAAGCGCTTACTGTGAAAAAAAAATCCCTTTCGGTATCAGGATCAGGCTCATCAGCCTCAAACGAAAAGATCTCCTCTCCATCGACAGCCTCTACATTGTGCAGAGCACTCTACAGGACACTTGGGCAAAGAGAGTAGAAGACATGGTCCCTGCTCTGAAGGAATTTACAATCTAGCAGGGGACAGAAGAGAGGGACAAAAGTGACAAAGTGGAAACAAAGTAATTAAAACCGAAAAAAAATTAAATCATGAAATACACCACTCCCAAATAAACCGCCGAGACACACAGAGCGCTAACGTGGCCGGTGGGGTGGCAAGATCAGGAAGGTGGAGGATTGATTTTAGTCAGAGATTGGCTCCGTCTCTTAGGTCCACTAAGAGACTTGTCTCCCCCGATTAGACTGTAAGCCCGTCAAAGGGCAGGGACTGTCTCTATCTGTTACCGACTTGCACATTCCAAGCGCTTAGTACAGTGCTCTGCACATAGTAAGCGCTCAATAATTACTATTGCCTGAATGAATGAATGAATGAAAGAGAGGAAAGGGGGGGGGGGAGGGGAGTTTATCTGCTGCCCTGGGGGCCGTATCACTGAGACCGTCTCCTCCACGTGAGCCAGGCCCCGAACAGCACCGTGCACAGAGGTTATTAGAGGTTTTTACCTGTGTCCGTCCCTCAATTAATACTGGCTCTTCCATTGTTTTAGTACAGTGCTCTGCACACAGTAAGTGCTCAACAAACACCAGTGATTTATTGATTTGGTTCCTCCTCCCTGCAGGGCAAGTCCTAGTGACTGGAAGGGGCCCTGAAAAGTGTGGGAGAGGAAGCGATGCAGACTTTAATATCGAACAATTTTTTTGCAGCCTAATGATCTGCAAGCAGCGTGATTCCTCTCTTGAAGCAGCGTGGCTCAGTGGAAAGAGCCCGGGCTTGGGAGTCAGCGGTCGTGGGTTCAAATCCCGGCTCTGCCACTTGGCAGCTGTGTGACTGTGGGCAAGTCACAACTTCTCTGTGCCTAAGTTATCTGTAAAATGGGGATTAAAACTGTGAGCCCCACGTGGGACAACCTGGTCATCCTGTATCTACCCCAGCGCTTAGAACACTGCTCTGCACATAGTAAGCGCTTAACAAATACCAATATTATTACATTATTATCTTTGAAAAATCATAAAGCTCTTCAACGGTGATGTTTGACAACATCGGTCCATTATAAACAAATCCACCGCCAGAGGAAAGAGCGTACTCTACCCAAGGAGACTACCGAAGCAGGTAACGGTAAGGAGTGACACCACACCGAGGCCAACCTTCATTTTAATAATAAAATGTACCAATACGGCCAACCAGATTCCCCTGAAAGACACCGGTTGCCAAACTCGAGAAGAGTATTTTTTGTAAATGGTATTTGCTAAGCGCTACGTGTCAAACACCATTCTGAGCAATGGGGTAGATACAAGTGAATTAGATTGGACCCAATCCCTGTCCCATCTGGGGCTCACAGTCTAAGTAGGAGGGAAAACAGGAGAATAATAATAATAATAATAATAATAATAATAATAATAATGGTATTTAAATGTTACATGCCAAGCGCTGTTCTAAGCACCGGGGTAGATACGAGGTAATCAGGTTGCCCCACGGGGGGCCCACAGCAGCGTGGCGTAGTGCATAGAGCATGGGCCTGTGAGACAGAAGATCATGGGTTCTAATCTTGTCTCCACCACTTGTCTGCTGTGTGATCCTGGGCGAGTCACTTTACTTCTCTGGGCCTCAGTTCCCTCATCTGTAAAACGGGGATCGAGTCTGTGAGCCCCATGCGGGACAACCGGATAACCTTGTACCTATCCCAGCGCTTAGAACAGTGCTCGGCACATAGTAAGTGCTTAACGAATACCGTCATCATCATCAATCCCCATTTTACAGATGACGTAACCGAGACACAGTGAAGTTAAGTGACTTGGCTAAAGTCACACAGCTGACAAGTGGAGGAGCCGGGATCAGGACCCACGACCTCTGACTCCCATGCCCGTGCTCTTTCCACTGAGCCACACTGCTTCTCGGCACAGAGAGGTTAAGTCACTTACCCAAGGTCACACAGCAGGCATTTGGACGAGTCAGGATCAGAACCCAGGTCCTCTGACTCCCAAGCCCTCGCTCTTTCCACTAGATCATGTTGGTTCAAGTGATTTTAAAGTGGGGAAGCAGCGTGGCTCAGTGTAAAGAGCCTGGGCTTCGGAGTCAGAGGTCATGAGTTCGACTCCCGGCTCTGCCACTTGTCAGCTGTGTGACTGTGGGAAAGTCACTTCACTTCTCTGTCCCTCAGTTACCTCATCTGTAAAATGGGGATTAACTGTGAGCCTCACATGGGACGACCTGATGACCCTGTATCTCCCCCAGCGCTGAGAACAGTGCTCTGCACATAGTAAGCGCTTAACAAATACCATTATTATTATTATTATTATTATTAAAAGGCAAGGCAGGACATAAGAGTAGTTTACTGAAGTGCTACCTTGGACTGTCTGGTATGTAATAAAAGCTGACAGCTAAACAACAGTACTGATACTTAGTGAATACTCAAATTAAATATTTCAGCAACTTCCAACAGTTTGTTGAATTTTCCAATCGTAATAAACCGGCCCAAACTTTCAAGAGCCGGAGCCATCTAGCGACGAGTAAAAACGGACAGGACCACAAATACTAATGAACTGGAGTTTGAAGTTGCTACTGAAGTTCTGTCACTAGAGGTCCACGTGAATGAGAACTAGCATTATGGTGGAAAAAATAAAAAATCTCCCACTCCAGCTTCTTCCGAACCACACGTAAACATGGGCCAGGACAGCGTGCCACGTAGCGATCGGGTGGTCCGGCTCCTTCGTGTCTCTAAGGGATTGCCACTTCGTCGCCTATTGCTAAGCTGTAGATTGCTAATTGATTGCTAAGTAATATCACGCTTCATTTAAGCCCGGGGAACACGCAGGCCTAAAAGTTTATCGCAATAAGCCGGCGAGAAAGCGAAGGGCGGAATTTTGGCGTCGACTCTCTCTAAACCTGAGAGAGGGTGGGGAGATTCTAATTTTCAAGGGTGACGATCCTAACGGTAGCCAGGGGTTTCATCAGACTCATAGGGCCGAGATAGCAACTTTCAAACCCAGGACATATATTCCCTAGTCTGAGTTTTGTTTATTGGGGGGGGGGGGGGGGGGGGGGGGGGGGGGGGGGGGGGCCAGCAGCGGGCAATAGAAGCATGGAGGGGACAGCTGTAAGTGGCTCAGCGGAAAGAGTCAGAGGTCACGGGTTCGAATCCCAGCTCCGCCACTTGTCAGCTGTGTGACTGTGGGCAAGTCACTTAACTTCTCTGGGCCTAAATTCCCTAATCTGTAAAATGGGGATGAAGACTGTGAGCCTCACGTGGGACAACTTGATTACCCTGTATCTACCTCATCGCTTAGAACAGTGCTCTGCACATAGTAAGCGCTTAACAAATACCAGCATTATTAAGGGGTGGCTCTGAACAAGGGACGAAAAGTAGCCCGTCCTCCACCCCGCACACCCTCAGCCTCCCTCGCAGTTGCCCGAGTGGCTATTAAGAAGCAGCGTGGCTCAGTGGCAAGAGGCCGGGCTTGGGCTTGAGTCAGAGGTCACGGGTTCCAATCCCGCCTCCGCCACTTGTCGGCTGGGTGACGTTGGGCAAGTCACTTCACTTCTCTGGGCCTCAGTGACCTCATCTGGAAAATGGGAAGACTGTGAGCCCCACGTGGGACAACCCGATCACCTTGTATCCCCCCCAGCGCTTAGAACAGTGCTTGGCACATAGTAAGCGCTTAACAGATACCCCCATTATTATTATTTTATTGCCATTGTTCTCGTCTGTCCGTCTCCCCCGATTAGACCGTAAGCCCGTCAAAGGGCAGGGACTGTCTCTATCTGTTACCGATTTGTCCATTCCAAGCGCTTAGCACAGTGCTCTGCACATAGTAAGCGCTCAATAAATACTATTGAATGAATGATGATGATGACGACCTTGTATCCCCCCAGCGCTTAGAACAGTGCTTAGCACTTAGCAAGCGCTTAACACATGCCACCGTTATTATTATTCCTATTATTCGCGGCAGAGGAGTGTCGAGAGACACGTCCCTCCCTCCCTCCCTCCGTCAAGGGTATTTTTTGCGCACTTACGGCGTGCGGAGCACTGCACCAAGCGCTCGGGAGAGGACGCTAGGACCCAATCCGCCGACACACACTCGCTCGTGGGGAGCTTTTCCCGGAAAACCTGAGCTTGGGCGCCAGTTTAAGGGAGTGACGGGCCCCCCCCCCCCCACCACCCGCCGGACCGGGCGGCCGGGGAGGCCCGAAGCTGTCGGAAGGGACGCAGAGCCCCAGGCCCGGCAGCGGGGAGACGATCTCCCTCCCTCCTTCCCTCCCCCGGGCCTTGCACTCACTTTGCCCCGCAACAACGTTTGGAAAGGCTGCCCGGCCACCGCCGCTCTACTTCCGGCAGCTGCGGCGCTTCTTCGGCGGCGCGCGCCGATGACGTCACCAGGACGCGCGCTTGCGCACGCTCCCCTCCGTCCCCTCCCCGCCTGCTTTCTCGACCCTTTGTGGTGGCCAGTCAATAATAATAACAATAATAATGTTGGTATTTGTTAAGCGCTTACTACGTGCCGAACACTGTTCTAAGCGCTGGGGGAGATACAGGGTCGTCAGGTTGTCCCACGTGAGGCTCACAGCCTTCATCCCCATTTTCCAGATGAGGGAACTGAGGCACAGAGAAGTTAATGATAACGTCGGTATATGTGGAGCGCTTACTATGTGCAGAGCACTGTTCTCAGCGCTGGGGGAGATACAGGGTCATCAGGTTGTCCCACGTGAGGCTCACAGTCTTAATCCCCATTTTACAGATGAGGGGACTGAGGCATAGAGAAGTGAAGTGACTTGCCCACAGTCATCCAGTCGACAAATGGCAGAGCCGGGACTCGAACCCATGACCTCTGACTCCCAAGCCCGGGCTCCTGCCACTGAGCCACGCTGCTTCTCTAAGCGCTTCGGAGAGTTCTGAAAGTTCACCTCCTCCGGGAGGCCTTCCCAGACCGAGCTCCCTCTGCTGCTCCTCCTCCCCTCCCCATCGCCCTCCCTCCCTCCCTCTACTCTACCCCCAGCAGCTGCGCTCAGTGGCAAGAGGCCGGGCTTGGGAGTCAGAGGTCGTGGGTTCTAATCCCAGGGCCACCACTTGTCAGCTGTGGGACTTTGGGCAAGTCACTTAATTTACCTCATCTGGAAAATGGGGATGAAGACTGTGAGCCCCACGTGGGACGACCCAATCACCTTGTATCCCCCCCAGTGCTTAGAACAGTGCTTGGCACATAGGAAGCATTTAACAAATACCATCATCATCATTATTATTATTATTACCCTTTCCCCTCCCCCGCCCCACTACACTTGGGTATATCTCTACATATTTATTCCATTTAAGAATAATAATGCTGATGGAATTTGTTAAGCGCTTATTATGTGCCAAGCACTCTTCTAAGCGCTGGGGAAGATACAAGGTGATCAGGATGGCCCACGTGGGTTCACGGTCTTAATCCCCATTTTCCAGAGGGGGTAACTGAGGCACAGAGAAATGAAGTGACTTGCCCAAAGTCACCCAGCTGACAAGTGGCTATAAGCCCATCAGAGGGCAGGGACTGTATCTGTTGCCGACTTGTTCATTCCAAGCGCTTAGTACAGTGCTCTGCACATAGTAAGCGCTCAATAAATACTATTGAAGTGGCTGAGCCGGGATTTGAACCCATGACCTCTGACTCCCAAACCTGGGCTCCTGCCACTGAGCCACACTGCTTCTCATCATTAATGATGCATCTAAATCTATAGCTCTATTTATATTGATGCCTGTCTCGTTTTGTTTTGTTTTGTTGTCTGGCTCCCCCCTCTAGACTGTGAGCCTATTGTTGGGTAGGGATTGTCCCTGTCGCTGGATTGTACTTTCCAAGCGCTCAGTACAGTGCTCTGCACACAGTAAGCGCTCAATAAATACAACCGAATGAACGAATGAATATGGTATAAAAGTTGGTGGACACGTTACCTACCCACAAGGAAGCAGCGTGGCTCAGTGGAAAGAGGCCGGGCGTGGGAGTCAGAGGTCGTGGGTTCCAATCCCGGCTGCGTCACGTCTCAGCAGTGCGACTTTGGAAAAGCCACTTGACTTCTTTGGGATTCAGTTACCTCATCTGTAAAAGGGGCATTAAGACTCTGAGCCCCACGTGGGACAACCAGATTACTTTTTTTTATCTCCCGCAGCCCTTAGAACGGTGCTCGGCACATAGGAAGCGCTTAACAAATACCACCATCATCAAGGAGTTTAGAGGAGGAGAAAGACAACGGACTTCTAGACTGTAAACCCGCTGTGGGCAGGGATTGTCTCTCTTTATTGCTGAATTGTACTTTCCAAGTGCTTAGTCTTCATTCATTCATATTTATTGAGCGCTTACTGTGTGCAGAGCACTGTACTAAGCGCTTGGAAAGTACAGTTCGGCAACAAATAGAGACAATCCTACCCAACAACGGGCTCACAGTCTAGCGGGGGGGAGCCAGACAACAAAACAAAACAAAGCAAGTAAACAGGAATCGATAGTGCACACACTAAGCGCTCAATAAATACGATTGAATGAATGAATAAATGTAAATGAGAAGGCTGAATATAAATAATAAGAGCTGAAAGGGAAGGGCTAAGGAAACAGGGAGGATAAAGGGAAAGTAGTTAAAGTGAAGCAGTCTATGGGAAATATAATGGGTGTGGGGAACACATAGTAGGTGCTCAATAAATACTAGTGAATGAATGAACACTTAGGACAGACCGGAAAGGGGCTGAGGAAACAAGGCTACTGACCAAACCTCCTCTGCTCGACCATCTCCCTCCCTTCTTTCAAAAGGCCATTTCCTCCTAATGATCCGATCCCCCCTTACTTCCCCAGCATAACTTTAGACTGTGAGCCCGTCACTGGGCAGGGATTGTCTCTATCTGTTGCCGAATTGTACATTGAAGCGCTTAGTACAGTGCTCTGCACGTAGTAAGCGCTCAATAAATATTATTGAATGAATAACTGTAAACTCGTCCTGTAGACTGTAAGGTCGTTATGAGCAGGGAATGTGTCTGCTTATTGTTGCATTGGACTCTCCCAAGCACCTAGTAGAGTGCTCCACCCACAGTAAGCGCTCAATAAATATGATCTAATGAATGAACGGTGACTGACAGTCCTCCTGAACGCCGGACCAGGCGGTGCGCCTCAGTTCACACGTGCTCCGTCGGGCACCCAGTGTAGCGTAATATTATGATAGCCTCTAGACCGTAAACTCGCTATGGGTAGGGAATGTACCTGCTAATTCTGTTGTATCGCACTCTCCCAAGTGCTTAGTACAGTGCTCCGCACACAGTGCTCAGTAAATACCATTGATCGATTGATTAACTGCCATTTGGTGGAAGTACTTCAATTTCACCTAATCCTAGCATATCCTAGGACCCCCAAACCCACCACTTTCTCAAGGTACTTTGGGAAGCAGCATGGCCTAGTGGAAAGAGCACAGGCCTGGGAGTCAGAGGACCTGGGTTCTAATCCCCGCTCCGCCACGCGTCTGCTGTGTGACCTTGAGCAAGTCACTTTACTTCTCTCTTGCCCCAGTTACCTCATCTGTAAAATCCTCCTCACTCTTACTTAGACGGTGAGCCCCATGTGGGGCCTGATTATCTTGTATCTACCACAGTGCTTGGCACATAGTAAGTAAGCACTTAAATGCCTCGTTAGTATTATTATTACCCTCCCAGGTGCATATGGACTATGTCGTGAGGTCAGGAGCCATGGTGGAGTGAGACTTAGAACTAAAAATTTTTAAAATGCAGAACAAATGTCCAGTATCATATTGAAACCACAGGGGATAGGCCGGCTAAAAACCTCCTTGGCCACCTCAGCAGTGTGTTTGCTTATTAGAGCATGGGCCTGGAAGTCAGAAGGTCAGGGGTTCTAATCCTGACTCAGCCACTTGTCTGCTGTGTGACCTTGGGCAAGTCACTTTACTCCTCTGGGCCTCAGTTCCCTCATCTGTAAAATGGGGATTGAGACTGTGAGCCCCACATGGGACAGGGACTGTGTCCAACCCGATTTGCTTGTACCTACCCCACAGCTTAGTAAAGTGTCTGGTTCACAGTAAGCGCTTAATAAATGTCATTATTATTATTATTTGTCATTTATTTATTCGCTCTTGTCAAGGAGTAGTGTCGTCGGGTAGAAAGAGCACAGGCCTCGGTGTCAGAAGGACCTGGGGTCTAATCCCAGCTCTTCCACTTGTCTGTGTGACCTTGGACAAGTCACTTCACTTCTCTGTGCCTCGGTTACCTCACTTGTTAAGTGAGCATTAAGACTGAGCCTCATGTGGGACATGGACTGTGTCCAACCTGATTAGCTTGTATCTGCACAGTGCCTGGCACATAGTAAGCGCTTAACAAATACCATTAAAAAGTTCTCATTCATTCATTCATTCATTCATTCAATATTATTTACTGAGCACTTACTATGTGCAGAGCACTGTACTAAGCGCTTGGAATGTACAATTGGGCAACAGATGGAGACAATCCCTGCCCATTGATGGGTTTACAGTCTAATCGGGTGAGACAGGCAGACAAGAACAATAGCAACAAATAGAATCAAGGGGATGTACACCTCATTAACAAAATTAATAGGGTAATAAAAATATATACAAATGAGCAGATGAGCACAGTGCTGAGGGGAGGGGAGGGGAAGGGAGAAGGGGAGGAGCTAGAGGGAAAGGGGGGGAAAGGGGGCTTAGCTGAGGGGAGGTGAAGTGGGGGTAGAGGGGGAGCAGAGGGAGCAGAGGGAAAAGAGGAAGCTCAGTCTGGGAAGGCCTCTTGGAGGAGGTGAGCTCTCTCTCCTGTCTATCCACCTCCCTTCTCCTAAGACACCCTAGCTCACACTCTTCATTCTCATTCATTCAATAGTATTTATTGAGCGCTTACTATGTTTAGAGCACCGTACTAAGCGCTTGGAATGTACAATTTGGAAACAATTCGGCAACAAATTCTCAAGACAATCTATTTACTGTGCCTCCTTCTCACCTCTCAGGCTTCCAACCTCTTGTTCACACCCTTTCCACTGATTGTAAATCCCTCCCCTGTCATAGCCAACAGACCAGAACTCTCCATCTTAAATGTCCTTCTGAATTTACTTCTCCTCCAGGAGGCTTTCTCCAATTAATCTCTAATCCCCCCAGTTTATATCCACCCCCCCAAAAAACTGTCAATTCAACTAATCTGATCATTTAAATACACACAACCTCCTGCAACATGTATATACAAGTCTTACATACTCACTTCCTCTTATCTATACTTTATTTTAGCACCATCTCCTGCAAGAGACTGTAAGTAGGGCAGGGTTCATGCCTACTAATTCTATTATAATCTCCAAAAGTAGTATTCATTCATTCAGTTGTATTTATTGAGCACTTACTGTGGGTAGAGCACTGTACTAAACACTAGGGAGAGTACAACAGACACATTCCCTGCCCACAACGAATTTACAGTCTAGAGTGGGGGAGACAGACAACAATACAGATAAATAAATTACACACGCCTACGTAAGTGCTGTGGGGCCGGGAGGAGGGAAGAACAAAGGCAGCAAGTCAGGGTGACACAGAGGGTGTGGGAGAAGAGGGAAAGGGGTGCTTAGTCTGGGGGGGCCTCTTGGAGGAGATATGGCTTCAATAAAGCTTTGAAGGCAGGGGTGAGAGTGAATGTCTGTCGGATTTGAGGAGGGAAGGCTTGCCAGGCCAGAGGCAGGTCCCGATTAGACTGTGAGCCCATCACTGGGCAGGGATTGTCTCTATCTGTTGCCAAATTGTACATTCCAAGCACTTAGTACAGTGCTCTGCACATAGTAAGCGCTCAATAAATACTATTGAATCAATGAATGAATGAAAGGTCGTGGGCCGGGGGAAATACTAGCAGTCATTGGGGTAATAGTGGTCGTTAATAAGCACTTATCGTGTGCAGAGCACTGTACTAAGAATGGAGAAAAAGTACACAGATGAGAATCAGACCTGGTCCCCGGCCTTCCCTAGGTTCACAATCTAAAACTAAAGTAGGAAGGGTTTGGTGACCAACACAAAAGGAAAGATGCCATAACCTGAATACCAGACAGTAAAGATAATTCTATTTAGACGGTGAGCCCCATGTGGGACGGGAAATGTGTCTGACCTGATTAGCTTGTCTTAACCCCAATGCTTAGGACAATGCTTCACACATAGTAAGCATTTAATTACTATATTCATGAATTTGTTTAAAAGGATAAGAGCAGAGATTAGAAAATGCTAGAAAACAAAAAAGTCCCCAGATAGGCATGATCCAGTGCTAAAAACAAAAGGAGGCAAACATTAAGTAAACAGCATACGCATGAATGCCTAGGGGGCCTCATGGTGGCTGTTGAGGAGACATGACCGGAAAGGTGGGGTGTAAATCAGGGAATGCCTCTTGGAGGAGGAGGAGACATTTTAGGAAGGCTTTGAAGATGGGGATGGATGTAGTTTGGGAGATTGGAATAGGCAGAGGGAGTGTTGCGCACAATGGAATGGAGATAGGCGAGACATGAGTGAGTTTCAGTTAGAAGCTTAGGTTGGAAGGAGCAAAGAGTGTGAGCTGGCATATAAAGAGAGAAGAAACCAAGGGAAGAGGAGGGCACTGGTAGAAAGCCTTGGACTCAGTGGTTCATTTAGTAGTATTTAGTGAGTACCTACTATATGTAGAGCACCGTCCTAAATGCTTGGGAGAGTACCATAAAATGAAATGCAAACTCAATCTGTCAGTGGACCTGGGTTTTAATTCTGACTCTGCCACTTGTCTGCTGTGTGGCCTTGGGCAAGTCACTTAATTTCTCTGGGCCTCAGTTACCACATCTGTAAAACAGGAATTAAGACTGTGAGCCAGCCCCTCCCCCCGACGTGGGACAGGGACTGTGTCCAACTTGATGATCTAGTATCTACCCCAGAACTCAGTTCAGTGCCTGGGACACAGTAAGCACTTAACAAATACCATAACAAAAATCAATCAATTTTAGTGATTTAGTTTTCACCGTGTGCAGAGAACTGCAGTAAGCGCTTGAGAGAGTACAATATAACAGAGTTGCTAAACATGTTCCCTGCCCACAGAGAAGTTAGGTGACTAATCCAAGGTCACGCAGCAGACAAGTGACAGAGCCAGGATTAGAGCCTAAATCCTCTCTCACCTAGGCCACATTGCAATTTTTGGCCTCAAAGCATGTTCACCTTCATTACTGTATCAGCCTTCTTGCAGGCCTCCCGGCCTCCTGTTTCTCCCCACTCCAGTCAATGCTTCGCTCTGCTGGCCAGATCACTTTTCTACAAAAATGATCAGACCATATTTCCCCACGTCTCCAGAGCCTTCCAGAGGTCACCCATCCGCCTCCGTATCAAACAGAAACTCCTTGCCGTTGGCTTTAAAGCACCCAATCACCTTTCCCCCCACCATTTTACCACGCTGATTTCCTTCTACAATCCATCATGCTCACTTGGCTCCTCTAATGCCATCTTACTCTGTGTACCATGATCTATTCCATCTCGCTGCTGACTCCTTGCCCACATCCTGCCTCTGGCCTGGGAATCCCTCTCTTTTCAATATCTGACAGACCACGGCACTCCCCACCTTCAAAGCCGTATTAAAATCACAGTTCCTCCAAGAGGCCTTCCTCAAATAAACCTTCATTTCTCCTACTTCTTCTCCCTTCTGCATTACCCTCGCACTTGGATTTGTACCCTTTATTCACCCCACCCTCACCCCTACAGCACTTATGTACATACCCATCGTTTATTTTAAGCCTCTCCCTTTAAACAGCAAGTTCCTGGTGGACAGGGAACATGTCTACCAACTCTGTTTCTCAGAAAGTTGAGAATAGAATTGCTAAAGAGGCAGTTGGAAGCGACAGTTTGCACATTCCGTTCAAGGAATGTGGAAAAGAATGGAAGCAGGGAAATGGGATGATAGCAAGAAGGTCAATAATTTAAGAAAAGACTTTTTCAGTATGAGGGGAGCTTGGACTTGTTTGAGGTCAGAGGGGAAGGAGCTCTAGCTCTAGGGCAGTGAGAGGGCGAAAAAAGCAGTACTCACTGTACCTCAATCTTGTCTTTATCACCGCCAACCCCTTGCCTGCCTCATTCATTCATTCATTCAATCCTACTAAGCACCGTACTAAGCACCTGGGAGAGTAAACTACAACAATAAACTGACACATTTCATGCCCACATCGAGCTTATAGTCTAGGGCGGGGAGACAGACATCAATACAAATAAATAAATTACAGATATGTGTAAATAAGTGCTGTGGGGCTGGGAGGGGGGAAGAGCAAAGTGAGCAATTCCGGGCGAGGCAGAAGGGAGTGGAAGATGAGGAAAGCAGGGGCTTAACCTGGGAAGGTTTCTTGGAGGGGATGTGCCTTCAATAAGGCTTTGAAGGGGGAGAGAGTACTTGTCTGTCGGATTTGAGGATGGAGGGCGTTCCAGGCCAGAGGCAGGATGTGGGTGAGGGGTTGTCGGCGAGATAGGCGAGATCGAGGCATAGGGAGAAGGTTAGCACCAGAGGAGCGAAGTGTGTGGGCTGGGTTGTAGAAGGAGAGAATGATGGTGAGGTATGAAGGAGCAAGGTGGTGGAGTGCTTTAAAGCCAATGATGAGGAGCTTTTGTTTGATGCAGAGGCAGATGGGCAACCGCTAGAGTTTTTTGAGGAGTGGGGGGATCATTTTTGTAGAGAAATGATCTGGGCAGCAGGGTGAAATATGGACTGGAATGGGGAGAGACAGGAAGCTGGGAAGTCAGAAAGGAGGCTGATGCAGTAATCCAGGTGGGATAGGATGGGTGACTGTATTAATGCGGTAGCACTTTGGATGGAGAGGAAAGGGCAGATTTTAGCTACGTTGTGAAGGTGGGACCGACAGGATTTTTGGACACGTTAAATTTGAGGTGACGGGAGGACATCTCCCTTCTTCCTCTGGCTTGGAACTCCCTCCCCCTTCATATCTAACAAACCACCACTCTCTCCACCTTCAAAACCTTATTAAAATTACACCTCATTCAACAGGACTCCTTGGCTAAGCCATCACTTCCCCTATTTGCCCTCTCTCAGTGTAACTCATTCCTTCGTTCAAGCGTATTTATTGAGCACTTATTGGGTGCAGAGCACTGTTGGAAAGTACAATTTGGCAACAAAGAGAGACTGTCCCTACCCAACAATGGGCTCACAGTCTAGAAGGGGGAGACAGATAACAAAGCAAAACAGAACAAGGAGACAGGCATCAATAGCATCAATATAAATAAATAGAATTATAGATATATACCCATCACTAATAATAAAATAAATAGAATAATAAATATGTACATATCTACACAAGTGCTGTGGGGCAGGGAGGGGGATGTAGCAGATGGAGTCAGGGTGATGGGGAGTGGAGGAGGAGCAGAGGAAAAAGGGGGCTCAGTCTGGGAAGACCTCCTGGAGGAGGTGAGCATTCAGTAGGGCTTTGAAGGGGGGAAGGGTGCTAGTTAGGTGGATGTGAGGAGGGAGGGCAATCCAAGCCAGAGGTAAGGCATGGGCCAGGAGTCGACGGCGGGACAGGCAAGAACAAGGCACGGTGAAGACGTTAGCAGCAGAGGAGATGAGCATGCGGGCTGGGCTTTAGAAGAAGAAAAGGGAGGTGAGGTAGGAGGGGGCAAGGTGATGGAGAGCTTTGAGGGCTGTACCTCTTGAGCACTTTGATTTTGACACCATCCCCACAGTGCTTCTGTACCTATCCAACTGCAAGCAATTTTGATATGTTTCCCCCTCTCGTCTGTGAGCTCCCTGTGGACAAGGGATGTCTATCAATTCTATTTTATTGTACTCTCCCAGGTGCTTAGTACAGTACATGGGAAGCAGCGTGGCGCAGTGGAAAGAGCCTGGGCTTCGGAGTCAGAGGTCATGAGTTCGACTCCCGGTTCTGCCACTTGTCAGCTGTGTGACTGTGGGCAAGTCACTTAACTTCTCTGTGCCTCAGTTCCCTTATCTGTAAAATGGGGATTAACTGTGAGTCTCACATGGGACAACCTGATTACCCTGTATCTCCCCCAGCGCTTAGAACAGTGGTCTGCACATAGTAAGCGCTTAACAAATACCAACATTATTATTACTCAATAAATACCACTGATTAAAGAACAGTGTGGTCTACTGAAAGAACACGTGGCTGGGAGTCAAAGGACTTGGGTACTAATCCCAGCTCTGCTGCTTGACCACAGTGTGACCTGTGGGCAAGTCACTTAACTTCTCTGTGTCTCAGTTTCCTCATCTGTAAAATGGGGGTAAGATACCAGTTCTCCCTCCTACTTAGACTGTGAGCCCCATATGGGACAGGGACTGTGCCCAACCTGATTATCTTGTATCTACCCTAAATTAGTGCTTGAAATATAGTAAGTGCTTAACAAATATTATTATTATTATCATTATTATTAAGAGAAGGGGAGAGAGTGGAGAAGAGTGGTGGGAGGCGATGGCATCCACAGCATAGGTAGAGGCATTTGATTCTAGACTGTGAGCCCATTGAGCCCGTTGTTGGGTAGGGACTGTCTTTTCTCTGTTGCTGAATTGTACTTTCCAAGCACTTAGTACAGTGCTGTGCACACAGTAAGTGCTCAATAAATATGATTGAATGAATGGGTAGGGACTGTCTCTATTGCAGAATTGTACTTTTCAAGGGCTTAGTACAGTGCTCTGCACACAGTAAGCACTCAATAAATATGATCCCAGCTCTGCCACCTGTCAGCTGTGTGACTGTGGGCAAGTCATTTAACTTCTCTGTGCCTCAGTTACCTCATCTGTAAAATGGAGATTAAGACTGTGAGCCTCACGTGGGACAACCTGATTACCCTGTATCTATCCCAGCGCTTAGAACAGTGGTCTGCACATAGTAAGCGCTTAACAAATACCAACATTGTTATTATTATGATTGATTGAATGAATGAATGAATGAATGAATTCTGAGAGCAGGTCTCCCACCTGCTTGGGAGACAGCTGGGAAGGAAGAAAATGTGAATATTAAGCACAGGAAAACCTTGAATTTGGCTTTGGGGCAAGTTCACTTCTGCTGGCCTTTATTCTGTTAACAATCTGCCGGCCTTTATTCTGTTAACAGAATAGTTAGTGAAGTCATTGTGAGTTAGGGAAGGAGAAAGTGAGGACTTGGAGATTACCGTAGGGAGTTAAAGGTTTGAATAGCCGGTGGGGGCTTTGAATGAGGGAATCAATGAGGGAGGAATAGTAGCATTGTTTAGATGAAAAACCCTCTCAGGGTCGCAGCTGGGGAGTTTCCAGTACTCCACCAGTCATGACTACAGGAGGGAAGGTCAAGCAGAGGCATGCCCATTCCATTCCCAGCTCGGCCGGTGAGTAGCGAGTGGAAGGCAATCTGCTACAAGTCAAAACTTACCCGTGCTGGGTAGCAGCGGCATGGGAGAGAGTCAAGGGCAGAGACTCATTTACGAGCGGAAGGAGGCAATGGTAAACCACTTCTGGATTTTTACCAAGAAAACTCTATGGAAACGCTACCAGAACAATTGCAGATGAAAGTGGGGTGTTCTGGGAGTGATGTGTCTATGGCGTCGTTATGGGTCGGACATGACTCGAAAGCATAAGAAAGAAGAGGTGCAGAGGTCAGCTTGATTTACAGATTTTCTCCAAGATCCTTTGGATAAGAGAGTGCGTGATTCAAGGAAGTGGCATCAGGGGTCATCTAAACCTTGGGGTGGGCAGAATGAGAGCAGAAAAGGGACCAGGGGGAGAGAGTGATTTTGAAGGTGTGGACCTCTGCGGCTAGACAGAGAAGAGTTCTTAGAGAGGCCAGGAGAGGCACAGAAGTTTGGGATAGATTGAGTGGCTCTAAAAAAGTTTGGGATAGGTTGAGAAGGTCTAGAGACCAGAAGTCTCAGTCAGGAGCAGGGGCAGGGGCAACTTGGGAGAGGCAAGGGATGTGGGTGAGTTGGCAGTCGAGGAGCAGTGTAATCTAGTGAGAAGAGCATGGGCCTAGTACATAGAATAAGTGCTTAACAAATATCCTTATTATTATTATTGTAGGTTTTGATCCGACCAGGGTAATTTTGAGTTGACAGTGTAGGGGACGGAGTTGGTTATGTTAAGGCAGATCAGCATCTGATAATGATGAGGTCATTCATTCAATCGTATTTATTGAGCGCTTACTGTGGGTGAAGCACCGTACTAAGGACTTGGGTGTGCCCAAATTCATATGGCCTATGGTAGAGCTGGAGGTCAGCAGAGTCAAATAGTGTGAGGAAGCAGGAGGTCAGGGCATCAGCAGGAGCCTCCGTGAGAATGCTGGTGTCTTCGAGGATCAGGGCAGGGGACAGGGTCGAGAGGAGAAATGTGAGAAAGGCAGCCAACTCTGGGTCCTCGAGATGACAGGCAATTAGTAGTCGAAATGGGTGATCGGGGTGGACCACATGGCGGATGGATGGACACTCTGCAATCCAAGATCAGCCTCACCCAAATCTCTGGAATCCCACCACCGTTTAGCAGGGGCTGCAACCTTATCAAGCAACTCTCTCATTCTAGGAATTCATTTGCAAGTGCAAAAGATGGGAACATGTCTACCAACAGTGTTCTATTGTGCTCTCCCAAGCGCTTAGTACAGTGTTCTGCACATAGAAAGCCCTCAAAAAATACCATTAATTGACTGATAGATATTGAAAAGGCACAAAGAAGAACAGGGCACCATAGGGCCAACACCAGGGTTTTAATTTTTCTTTAGCAACTGGGGAAGATGAAAAAGTCAGCAGGTGCCTAATTAATGTCAATAGACAACAACAGGAGAACAAAGATCTTTATTAGAAAAAGACAAGTGGAAGGGGGAGAGTTTTCTAAAAAAACCACTGTTTCCCGTTCATCAAGAAATTGTTCAGTGCTTCCTCTCTCCATTTCCTTCTCAGCTCCATTCTCCAGGAGGAACATTATCGAGGATTGTAATTTATGCACATATCTGTAATTTATGTACATATCTGTAATTCATTTGTATTGGTGTCCGTCTTCCCCTCTAGACTGTAAGCTCACTGTGGGCAGGAGAGGCATCTGTTATATTGTACTCTCCCAAGTGCTTAGTACAGTGCTCTGCACACATTCAATAAATACAATAGACCGACTGATTGACTGACTGACTAGTGAATACCCCTGGTCTCAACAAGAGGCTTGGTCTTGGAATTTGATCACTGCTGCTTCTCCTCCTGCAAATACCCAACAGCATCTTAAAGAAGGAATTAGCCACAAAGCCAAGCTTCACTCTCAGTCCCTTTTCACATCCTGTTGTTCTTGGCAAAAGGTGGAATAAGAAAGTTAAGAAATTTGGGGTGGAACCAACTGATTGCTCTAGCCAGGAGAAATGTTTGCATGCTGAGTCTAAACTCTTGGGCCCTTCTGCCAGTTCCAAGAGGCATCTTATATAAGCCTGGGGTGTTTTCTTCGTCAACTTTCGGGTGTTAGTGGAGGAGAAGGGGTTCCTTTTGGCAGATGGATCACTGAGATATGGTATCCAGGTGTAGAAAATATTATCAATGAAAAATCTACCCATTTCCCACACCTGTATACCCTGCCTCAAGTTGCAATGGTTTGAAAAGGGACTGTGTGTGAAAGAAATCAGAATATTACTTTCTAAAAAGTCTTCATTGTAGCCCATCCGCGGAGACTTCACCGCCACACTGATGAACTCATTTTCTTCTCTTCTGTATGGACTAAAAGTCCGAGCCGCTCATTTACCAAAGCAGCTTCCTTCCACTCCTAATGGGAACAACTGGGAGGCAAATTTTCTGCTATCACAGGGCTGTAATCTAGTCTTGCTGAGAGCTTGCCTAGTTTGGCCAATTTTTTTTATCCACAATCAGTAGGCACTGATTATTTCTGAATGAATGAGAGGTGGAGCTGAGATATTTCTCACTCTTGCAAATTGATGCTTGCTCCCGGAGTCATATGTGTAGCTGCCCTGCCTGGGCAAGGGAAAAAAAATTGATCAGATGTTCATCCCTGACAGTTAAATGTCAGAGTTGCAGTGTGGTGGTGTCCGGTGGATCGGCCGCAGCTGAATATTATTATTGAAGCTTTTTCCTTTTGTACTGCTACTCGTTCTTTAGTAAACCCCACATGTGGGTATGTATATATATATGTGTCTATATATGTAATTTGTTATAATAGTTATGGTATTTGTTTAGCACTTACTAGGTGTCAAGCACTGTTCTATGCACTGATATATATGAAATATATATAACATATATGGCAAGGCACAATCTGAAAGATCTCCATTTGCCAAATTAGATGTCTGTGATATCTGTTACATATACATGCATATGTAATATGCATGTATATTATATGTATGTATATATTATGCATGTATTATGTACATATATGCACACATATACAAATATGCATATATATCCATATATGTACACACACACACATATACACACATATATATGCACATATATATTGCACTCATCCACGTCTGAAGCAGCGTGGCTCAGTGGAAAGAGCCCGGGCTTGGGAGTCAGAGGTCATGAGTTCGAATCCCAGCTCTGCCACTTGTCAGCTGTGTGACTGTGGGCAAGTCACTTCACTTCTCTGTGCCTCAGTTCCCTCATCTGTAAAATGGGGATTAAGACTGTGAGCCTCATGTGGGACAACCTGATGACCCTGTATCTACCCCAGTGCTTAGAACAGTGCTCTGCACATAGTAAGCGCTTAACAAATACCAACATTATCATTATGTCTGTGCCTCCCCCCAATACTCAGGAACAAACCCTATTTGGGAACTCAAGTTAGAGGAGAGATGATAGGCCAGTTCCCTATTTGGGAACTCAAGTTAGAGGAAAGAGTAGGCCAGTTCATAGGCCTACTTCAAGAACTCAACAGGACATTTGCTTTTGCTAAGGAATACAATGAAAGGCATGTTTGAAGGATGGCAATTTAGTTTGAAAGAGAATCATCTTAAAATCAGAGTTTGGCATGGATTGGGTCCAGACTAACCTCGCAAATTTAGTGCAAAGAATTGATTAACTCACTCGAATGTTCACACCACCCCATCCTTACCCCCGCAATGGTGGATTACTGAAAAAATACAAAATAAAACTACCCTTCTTTAGAAAAAATGTTTCTTTATGATCAGGTAGGAGCTGCAAAGGATGGGGGTTGGTTAATCTCATCCTACTGGGCTGAGCTTAGGCAAGATGTGATGCTGAAAAGCATCACCCTTCAGTGTTCTATGGGCATTAAATGTTTTCTTTGGTAAGGGTGATTCTCATGGGGTTAGAAGCTAAGTATGTTTAATACATAAAATAAGTAATGCTTCCCTTAGCAGTTACTTACACTCGAAGTACATTTCATTTGTTTTCTTGAAATTCAAATTTCTGCTGTTCCTCGGAGAATTTGGAAATGTTTTACAATAAACGAAAATAAAAATTCTTCTGCATTTCCTGGGAAATGTTGATTATAATTACACTGTCTGCCTGAAGCGTAACTGTCTGAATACCAAAGGTCTCAATGTGCTGACTTTCTTTCACTCTGCCCTTACCAGAATTGAAGGGTAAATTTTCTGAACTACAGATAGATGCTTTTTAATATAGAAAAACGTTTGATATTTTCTGTACCGTCATAATGTTGGCTTGGCGTGGGGAGCGGGGTGTGGGGGGAAGAGGTGTGTGTGTGTGTGTGTATGTGTGTGTCTGTGTCTCATCCACTTCAAGGGACAGATCTGCAAACATCAAAGCTTGGCCATCCAGACAGAGGCATTGCTGCTCAATAAGAACAACAGCAAAACACTTCCAGCCTCTTTCCAAACCTCCCGCTAGTTGCCTCTGTGGGGTTTTGTATTGCAACCTTCCCACTACCCCACGGAAACCAAGACCCGGAAAGGGAAGTGACTTTCCTACGTGTTCCAAAACTAGTCAGGAGTAGACCCAGGCATCCTGACCTACAGATTACTAGACTGTGCCTGTTCTCTGATTGACGGAATTCAGTGTTCACACAGGTGAATTCGTTTAGTTTTAAAATGTGGGTTCCTATTCCCCGCCTGACTTGTTAATGCATTCTCAATCTAAAACCTGCTTGGCGACCCAATCACAGTAGCAGAGATTTTTCCACTAGGCCCTCCAGCAACTCTCTTTAGAAATTCAGCCTTCCAGCACATTCCATTAGTCCAGGATTCTCCACATGTAGGTGTATGAAATTGTTATGATTCATAGGTTCATTTGCATATCGTTTGCACACAAAGGTACCTCTACTGGACCGACCCACCTATTTTCGGGCAACCTTCAAGTTAAAAGTTGTCAGACCATGATTTTTTTTTACCATCTTCTAGTTTTCTTCTCATCCACCCACGCTGACCCAGAAATGTGTGGGAGAAACACTTAGTGAGAGACTTGGACTTTTAGAAACCATGCTTATTCATGAACTCATACAATTCTGAAGGCTTTCGGATTTAGGGACAGTGGGATCTCAATAGCAGTGTGGCTAAGAGGATAAAGCATGGGCCTGGGAGTCAGGAGGACTTGGGTTCTGATCCTGGCTCCACCACTTGTCTGCTGTGTGACCTTGGGCAAGTCACTTAACTTCTCTGTGCCTCTGTTACCTCGTCTGTAAAATGGGGATTTAAGACCATGAGCCCCATGTGGGACATGGACTGGGTCCAACCCGATTAGCTTCTATCTACCCCAGAGCTTAGTGCAGTGCCTGGCACATTGTAAGCGCTTGATAAATACCATAAAAATAGCTTGTCCTCTGATTTTATCTTTTCGCTATTTGTGGAATGCATTGCCTTTGCTTGGAGATCATCATCTCTGGGGCTCAAACCCTCTGTAGAGTCCCTCAGAAGCCTTAACCAGCTCAATGAAGTAGAACAGAGTCTAAGAGAGACCCTGTGCTCCTGAGGACATGTGCTTAATACCGTGCTCTACCCACAGTAAAAGCTCAATTAATACCATTGTTTGTGTGAATAGCTGAATGAGTTGTTGATTCCCAAAATGTCTGGCAAAGGAAATTTGTTCCAGGAAGCCAGGTTTAGGCTCTCTCCTTCTCTAAAGTCATTCTTTTCCATCTCCCTCCACTGAGACGTGTGCGCACACACACATACACACACACACACAAGAAATCCTACACAAAATCAAAGTTTTTCATCAACAGCCCAAAGCTTAATACTGTCACCAAATTCTCTTCCCCCGTAATGCACTACCTAACAATAGAAGAAGTAGAAAACGTAAATCAATCAGGCCAGCTTGACCTTTGGCAGGCGGAGAGTTTGGTGACAAACGAGATATTAAGCTTCAAACCAAATTGAAGGTCTACAAAGCTATGCTCTTGTCCGATCTTTCTAATGGCTAAGAGACCTGGGCAGACTGCAGAAAGCCCATCGGGATTCTTGAGCAGTTTTATCAGCGTTAATGGCAAGCCACACCCAAAATCAAATGGCAGGAAAAGATCACCAGCCACGAAGTCCTGGAATGCAGGCAGCTCACCAGCACTGAGACAGAGCTCACAGCAGCACTACTACATTGAGTGGGACAGGTGAGGTGAACAAATATCAGCAGGATGCCTAAGCAACTGCTGTATGGTATACATGCAAATACCCAAATGAAGCACATAGATGCAGGGAAAGCCAAACAAACATCCTCAAGACATAGTAAAACAGTCTTAAATAAAGCAGTATAGCAACAGACGGGAGGGAGACAGCAGCCAAAAGACCAGCCTGGCATGCAACAATTAGGAAAGAGGCTGATTTTCTTGATTTGCTGATTTTCTAAGGCATAGGAATTTTCAGCCACTTCAGTATGCAGAAAATAGATCGCATGATCAATTTTGACATAGCATCATTTTGACATAGGAGGGACAGATAGGAAATCTAAATCATCTTTGGCTAAAATGACCAACAACCTGGGTATTTGGCAGAGAGTCCAAATGCAAACAAATGACAGAGACAAGAGACAGAGAATTGCCTGTTTATTGTTTGATTTCAAATGCTGAAGGAGGGCATTTCCACAGCTTAGTGAGAGCATGTGCACATGAATCACTTTCAAAAAGACAGATGTGTACCAATGTTTTACATAGCTTCCACCACTTTTTCCAAGGTTGTTAAAAAGCACCAAGTAGTAGGTTTGTAATCTCCTTTGAGAGGACCAATGGGGTTAAACTGCAAAGAGTCTGGGTTGCACTGAAAGGAGAAAGCACCCTGCCTGCGAGCCCACTTCTTCTGCATCAGCCAGAAAGCTTCTTTCTATCTTTGCACCCTTCTTGCTATCCATTCCCATCCCTAGTAAAACAAATTATGCTGTCAAATTCTTCAGGTCTCAGCCAGGCCGGATCCCCTAGGATCTCAGAACAAATCTCTGAATCACGAGGAGCTTGAAATTCTGTTCCTTTAGCTACCGCTCTCTACTGACTTTTGATTTTTATTGTGTGAATTGTGTACTTGTCCTTGGCCCCTATGCTGCTTAGTGTTTTATTATCTCATCGCTCCGATGTGTCTGTCTCCACTCCCCTCCCCCGTCTATCTTCATAATCCGTGAGCCCCTCGAGGGACAGGGTCCGTGTTTAATTCCCACCGGTACTCTTTCCCAGGGCTCAGTACGGTGCTCTGCACACAGTAAGGACTTAATAAAAACCACCACTACTCCAACGATCACCGTTACTACAGTTACATCCCTTTTCTTATAGCCGGTGGACCCGGGGAAAGGGGACGGGGAAAAGAAGCAGCAGTTTCTTTCTGCTGACAAGGAAGGAAAGGGGGCCCAGAGTGTCACTTTGTTACTTCCTCCAGCCCGTGGAGCTGCAAAAACTTTTCCGATACCCGCCCTTTCACTTGTTCTAGCGGGAGCAAGAAGCCGGAGCCAATTCTCAGAGGGCAGTGATTGTACTGACTCCAATTCCCAAAATGGCCAGGTGAGAGAAAGGGCAGCAGAGAAGACCGTTCAGGCTCCATGTCCTCACCCAAATTAAGCAGCATCCCATTTCAATTTGAGCATCTAGAGATCTCTCCCTCAGTGCTCTACCACTGCGACTACGTTGGCTATAGGTGACTACCCCCGACCTGCCCAGATCCTCCATTACCAGCTAAAGGTAAAAACTCTTAGCTAAGATTCAGCTGCTTCCTCCAATCACGTTGCTTCACTGGCCTGACCCAGGAAAACAAGTCATTACCTTGCTACTGCACTGTACACAGGAGGTATAGCGCAGTTTGATGTTTCCTAGAATTGGTGTCATCAATCTCTGGCATGCTGCCTCCCTCCCCCTATGCTAATTCTTTTTTTTCCTTTTTGAGCATTTGGCCAAACAAACAGAAAAAAGACATTTCGTAATTCTCTCCAAGCAACCGTATTCTGTAGAAAGAATTGCCTTCTGCTCCAGCCAGAGCTTCATATGGCAGGAAAATCACATCTGCCAGGAAGTCCCACCCTCCTTGTTTCTAATCACTCTGCCTTTGGGGGAGACAGTACCCCTTGACTTCAGGCCAACACAGCTGCAGTTTCAACTTTGCATGAGGCAACGCTTCCCTTTTTTCGTTAGAGCTTTTAATGAGCACACTGCTCACGTCTAACCCTTCACTACACACACTGCTTGAGATGAAATCTCATTTGAAAGGCCATTTCACCTGGAGAGGCTCAGGCTGGGTCTACATTGACACAGTGAAGCATGATATTAGCAAACATCTTGAGGAATGCAATGTCTTCCACCCAGGTCCTGCAGACTACCTACAGGCCCCCAGATGAGTTCCCCCTACCTCAGGCAAGAAAAGAATACCAGTGTAGAAAAAGTTTTAAGAAAACGCATTGGGTAGAAGGGGCCCAGGTGTGTGTATGTGTGTGTGATCTGACTGTCTGTCTGTCTGCCCAGAGACTGTGTTGATTTATCAACCTCTGGATCGTAAACCAGAGTTAAAAGCCAAACCTTCTCACTCCGCCCTCACTCAGCTTCATTCTGGAAATGGGAGAAAGCCATCTCGGGCTGGTGTGAGGGTGGCACGGCTGGGCTCAGGTGGCAGGGAAGGGAGATGAATACCCACTGATTTTTCTCTCTTTACAGTTTCCTTGGGTGCTTTCGGCCCCACAGTGACTCATGCCCTTGCAGTCTTGTGTCACGATGTCAACTGCACAGGAATTGGCCCCAAACAGAATATGCTTGAAGAACATTTGATGTATCGTTTGCAACCTGGAAAAGTACAGCTGCAGCTTACGAAACAGTTTCAATACAATTCTAAACTCAGCAGCTCTCTGCAGGCTGAGGACTCTGCAGAAGCTCAATTAGCAAGCATAGGACAAATAGCTTTTATAAAAATAATTTCTATTCAAATGAAATGTACAAACACGACTCCAAACAAAACATATACCCCATATCAAATTTTAAAGCACTCGACAATACAGTTTGACATTCTTAAAAGGTGCTAGAGAGTTCGAGAAAGACATAAATAAATAGGTCATATTTTAGAACAGCTCAAACTTCATATTTTAGCGACATAAAAATACCACACATTCATAAATCACTTAATAAACCACAGAAGCTTGTATACAGACACACAATACCACATCTTGCAGGAGATTTGGTTTTCAGCACTGCTATATGCTTTAACATCGACACTTAAATAATAAATTACATTCTTAGAGTAACATTAAAACCAAGACAAACATACTTTTTCATTTCTTCCTGGGGGGGTTTTCACTCGGTGTGTGTTTTGTTTCGTTTTCTTTTGTTTTGGCGGGCGTCTTCTTATTTAAAGTCCATGATTTCCTTAGAGCTCTGTTCACTGTTTGGTTCTAAATAATGGAAACCTAAAGTTGTTTAGTTTTACACAGCTTGTAGCCTGTAGCTGTAATGAAAGTCCTGAGATTACTGAAGGTCCTGAGGTGTAAGGAGCCCTGCTGTGACCCAGTTCTCCTTTAGATAGTTGGAATTTACATTTTTCCTGGACACTACCGCTGGTGACTCTTCTGCCGACAATGACTTGTTAACTATCCAAATCTTCCACCCTCTGTCTGGTTTCCTTGGTACCTGGCACATCAGAATAGTTTGAAAAAAATCACAGGACGCTCATTCACTCATCTACATATTGGTTCAGTAGACAACTAGTGACGGTGACGATGACGATGAGGATGATGAAGAAACAGGCGAAGCGTTGCTCCCCGACCTTCAGGTCCGGCTTCAGGAGCGCAGGTGTAAAATTCTTTTGAAAGTCTTCTTGAAGTTCTCGTTGCAAAGAGGGTAGATGAGGGGGTTCAGCGTGGAATTCACATAGCCGAGCCAAATGGTGAACATGTGGAAATTCTCATTGCAACAGTCGGTACAGAAGGCGATGACCATGAAGAACACGAAGTAGGGGATCCAGCAGATTATAAAGGCGGCCATGATGAAGCCCAACTGCTTGGCGGCTTTGCGCTCCCGGTTCATGTGCAGTGCCGGCAGGTACTGCCTGGAATGGGAGCGCAGCCTCTTCCAGGTGTATTTCAGGTAGCCCCCCAGCCCGGAGGGACCCTTGGGCTGCTCCTGGCTCTCAGGGGCGGCAGCTGGCTCCACAGGCGACTCCGAGTCGGTCTGGCAGGAGGTCAGGTCGGCGAAGGTGTGCTCGTCAGAAGTGTCGCTTGGCTCCAGGGTGGCAGGGGCCAGATTCTCTTGGCTCGGTTGGTCCCGCTTGGCAGGCACGCTCTCTCCCTCTGCTTCCTCCAGCGGGGGCTGGTTCTGCACAATGGTGATGGGGAAGCAGTGTTGGGTGACCCCCTCTCCGTCTTGCTCCTTGACGACCACGTCTCCGTCTTGCTCCTTGATGACCACCTTGGCGGATTTCTCGGCCGGCTGGAGGGTGACCACTGGGTCCTGGCGTGGTGCGAGGTTGTTATTGGCGTGGCAGGAGGGGTCCACGGGGGGCCCTGAAGACTTGGGCCCGGGCTTCTTCTTTTGCTTCTTGGTGCAGACCTTCTTGTCCTGCATCAGCTTGACTTCCGAGAAAGACCGGAAAGAGCCGTTGATGAGCTCGCGATGCTGGCAGTGCCTCCGGACGGCCTTGTAGATCTTGGTGTAGAACCACAGCATGAGAAAGGTGGGGAGATAGAAGTTGATGATGGCTGTCATCACCTTGAACCAGGTGACTTTATGGAAACCCGTCTCGCACTTGGTGTCGCCTGCTCCGGATTTCTCGCCTTGGGCCCCGCGCCACCCCAGGATCGGAATGATCCACAGCAAAGAGAGGAGCCAGGCTCCAGAGATCATGGTCGACGCCCGCGTCTTGGTTCGGTACTTCAGGTACTTGAGGGGCTGCTGGACCGAGCGGTAGCGGTCGACGCACAGGATGAAGACGCTGAAGATGGAGGCGGTGCTGGCCACGTAATCCATGGAGAGCCAGAAGAGGCAGAGCGGCTGTCCGAAGGTCTTGGGAGGCTCCAGGAGGTACATGATGTTCAGGGGCATGACGGCTGCGCCCACGATCAGGTCGGCCACGGAGAGGCTGACGATGTACAGGTTGCCCACCGTGTGCAGCTTTCTATCCGTCTTCACGGCGTACAGCACGAGGAGGTTTAGGCTCACGGTGACCAGGGAGACGCCCCCCAGCACCACCGCTAGTGGGGCCAGATGGGTCTGGGTGGTGTTGATCGGAGTCAACTCATTACCCTCGCACATTGTCTCTCCCTGATGGCAGAGAGGAGCAGTGGTGACCATTGGGACTGGGGAAGGGAGCGAACCGCTCTTCAATCTTGGTGAGCTGAGGTGGCCTGTGGCTCTCTGGAAGGAGACGGACAGTGGTTTAGTTAAGTGCTTTGGTGTCGGCCTCTCCCTTGAAATCACAACATAGAAAGATCGGCTGGTGATGGATTATCCGTGCCTATGAAAGACAAAGACAGCCCCGAGACTGGAAATCCACCGAGAGCCCCGATCTTCATTTTGGCTCAGCAGTTCAATCTCTCCTCTCGCCCATCCTTTCACTAGATCTGCTAGCCATCTGTCAGCCAACTACATGAAGTGAACACCCGCTGCCGGTCGAGCACCATACTCGATGCTCTGGGGGTTAGAGGAGGAAGACATAGTCCCTGCTCTCAAGGAGCTTGCCACCTACAGGGGGAAACCAGACGATCCCAAATACCCACATCTCTACTTCAGCAACAGGCATTTGAGACAGAGACACGGCCAGCCCCAGCTTGCCAGGTGTACCTTCACGCTAAGCACTGTGGGAATGACAGAGGTCGAGGACTCAGCGAGGGGTTGGAGTCATTGGAAAGCTTCCCCTCCCCTCCCGGCTCGTACCTGCTTCCCTCCTCCCTCCGCTCCCATCGGATGTGCGGATGAGTAATGAAACCATCGGAAGACGTAGCAGACGTCGTAACTAATCCACAGAATGGATACCAGAGTTGACCCTATGAACTACGGCACATCAGTCCAAGTTTCAGGCAGAATCCTTTTTCTGATGGGTGACCGTCCACACGGGGTTCAAAAAACCCACTGGGATCCTCAGAAGCCGCTGGGAGGAAGATGTCTCGTAAAGGGAGCGGCATCTTGTTAGCTGAAATGGGAGGCAACCGGAAGTGGCAACTTGCCACCTCTCTGGGCTCGTAGGAGTGGAGAGAGAGCAGGATGGATAGGTAGCACGTGGGAATTGGCAGAATAGAGCCCTGTGATTAGGGAATGAACCTGGAAAAGGCAAAAAAAGGAAAGCGAGCGAGAGAGAGAGACTAAGGGGATCGGGAGGCATGGCTTGGTCCTCAAAGGAGAGATTTCTCCTTGTGGAGAAAAATCACCTAAGGTCCCTTGTGCGGTCATTGTGCCACACCACAGACACATCAAGCTTTTTGTTTTTTTAATGGCATTTGTTAAACGCGTGTACTATGTGCCAGGCACTGTACTGAGCAATGGGGTAGGTGCAAGTTAATCAGGTTGGACACAGTCCATGTCCCCCATGGAGTTCACAGTCTTAATCCCCATTTTACAGATGAGGCAACTGAGGCAAAGATAAATGAAGTGACTTGCCTAAGGTCACACGGCAGGCAAATGGCAGAGTCGGGATTAGAATCCACATCCCCCTGACTTCCGGGTCCGTTCTCTATCCATTTGGCCACGCTGCCAATCATTCCACTAACCCCTGCCTACTCTGAAAATTATAACAGTATACGTTTCTGTGGTTGGTTCTCTTATGTATCGTTCTATGTTCCCGTGTCCCTTTGGTTTGGGCTTTCTGTTAGTTTCTATATTTGGGTCTCTACTGTCTCCCCGACTAGGCTGTGTAAACTCCTTGAGCGAAGGGGCCGCATCTTCTTCTTTCTCCGATGTTTTGTATACGGTGGATGCCCAAACTCTAGAGCCATGTTCTGTATAGGGCAAGTGCTCAAACGCTGTTTGCTGGCTCCAACCAGTCGAAGTTGCACCCTCTCTGAGTTACCTTGGAGGCTGGACTAAGGGAACTCTGAAGACCGAAGCCAGGTAACAAAGTAGTCTCTTGGTGAGAAAAACACCTGGGCTAAACATGTTAGCATTTAGTAGTCATTGTGTGAAAAGTGGAAGTGGTGCTTTTTACCATTTACACTGAGAAGCAGCGTGGCCTAGTGGAAATAGCACAGGCCCGGGCGTCGGAGGACTTGGATGGTAGTCCCCACTCTGCCACTTGTCTGTTGTGTGACCTTGGGTAAATCACTTAACTTCTCTGTGCCTCAGTTACCTCATCTGTAAAATGGGGATTAAGACTGTGAGCCCCATGTGGGACAGTAACTGTCTCCAAACTGATAAATTTGTATCTACCCTAGTGCTTAGAACAGTGTTTGACACATAATAATGATGATAATAATGATGATGATGGTATTTGTCAGCACTTACGACATGCCAAGCACTGTTCTAAGGGCTGGGGTAGATACAAGGTAATAAGATTGTCCCACCTGGAGCTCACAGTCTTAAACCCCATTTTACAGAGAGGGAACTGAGGCACAGAGAAGCGAAATGACTTGCCCAAAGTCACACAGCCGACAAGTGGCAGAAATTAGAATTAGAACCCACGACCTCTGACTCCCAAGCGCTTGACAATAGTTAGCGTTTAACAAATGCCTAAAAGAATAGACAAAAAATTGTCACATTTTCAGACAAACAGGGCAATAAGAATTTTAGCAATAGTTTGGTTCAAGAAACAACTAGAGGCAAGCATGGGATTACAAAACACTTTAAAAAACAAATACAAATCACCTAATTCGATAATGGTTTGCCAGCAAACAAGTGAACAAAATGCAGGACTGGTTTTTTCCACTTTGAAATAAGTATTTCCATAGTCGTTTCAGCCCTACCAGCTTCCTTTAACTGCAAAATCCCTATTTCTCTCATCATCACAAGGGTCATGTTTACCTAATGGATCTCAGAGGTTTAGCTGGAGATAACAGAGGATGGGGTGATAATTACTATGACATGAGCCAATAATAGGAAGGATTTGAAGCAGCACTCCGGGCTGATGGAGGTTGTACAATTGAATTAGGGGGAGGCAAGCATTTCTTCAGCAGAAAGAAATTCAGACAGGCAGCAGTGCAGACTGAGTGCCCTGTGCTAGACACTGAGGGGAGAAACAGAAGAGCTTTTTAGTCTTTGGCCAGGTTGTTAGTCCTTCTAGTGAACTGTCTGGTGCTGGGTCAAGTCTCATTGACCCTGTTTCAGAGGGGTGTCGCTTCTGCCAAATTTTCTTGGAAGTCATTTTCGCTGTGTGAAACAGCAAATCCGAGAAGCGAGGAAGCTGTCTGAGTGCCAGCCTCCAGTCTCTTTTCATAAAAATGCCATCCTTTGATTCCCAGCTCTGTGCCTCAATCCTGATTCTTTCTCCCTTTCCAGTTCTCTACAAGCACATGCATCTTTCTCCCTGAACTCCCAGTCCCGCGATCGCTGGTATATGTATTGAAGTATTTCTTAATTAATCATCCCTAGCATCTTCCCCTACACTCCTTCTACTTGGGGCGTCTTTCCGATAACAAGGCTCCAATGAATAAAGCATGAGTTGTGCTGAGTGAGGGAAGCTCTTGGAGGTCAAGGACAAATACAATTGTGAGAAGAATCTACGTCGTTATTAACGAAAGTTGCTTTGGGTCTTTATTAATTTTGGACAGCTCTTAAATCAATCAAGTGTATATTTTTCCATGATGAACATTAGGGAAATGGAGGGAGAATATCAAAAAGTTTGAGAGATAACAATCGAACGAAGGGTAGAAAAACAATTTCGGCTTACGATGTTATTTTGCTGGCTGCTGACCAGCTCTTCTTTATCACCACAGAAGCAATGGCCCGAAACTACACTCAATCAATCATTCGGTCATATTTACCCGGAGCTTAACGGGTACAAGGCACTACACTCAGCTCTTGATCAATAGAATACAATAGAAGAAGAAGACATGATCTCTGTCCAGGGGGAGCTTTCAATCTAGTGGGGAAGATGGGCATAAAAAAAAAAATCACAAAAAGGAAGAAGGGCTCCAATAGTAAGAGGACGAATAATGATATGTACACAGAGTGCAACGAGAAGTAATGAGTGCAAAATTACCAGGAAGGTGTAAAGTGCTGAGGGGTTGGTAGGGAGGATGTGACCAGGGGAGACGAACCAATTGGGGAAAGCCTCTTCTTTGCAGGTGAGATTTCAGAAGGATTTTGAGCACGAGGAGACCTTGGTTTCTGGCAGATTTGAACGGGGAGGGAATTCCAGGCAGGACGAAGGGCGTTACACTGGGATCAGAGGCAGAAGACTTGAGAATGAGACACAGTGAGAAAATGATCTTGGGAGGAAAAGAGAATGCGAGCTTAGAAGAGGGGATAAGAGGGTGAGAGCTTTCCCTTTAAACCAAAATCAAGAGTTTCTGTTTGATGCAACCGAGTAATGATTGGAGGGTTTCGAGGAGTGCCAGAAACGTATGCAAAATAATATTTTCAGAAAAGAATGCAACAGCAGAATGAAGTATGGACAGAAGAAGAGAGGCTAGAGAGAGGAAGATGGGTGAGGATGCTAATGTCCAACCAGGATATGATAAATGACTGGACTAGTTTGGTGGCCATTTGGATGGAGTAGAAAAGACAGAGTCTGGAAATGTTGGGGAGGAAGAAATGCTGGGATCTGGTTAGAGACTGTATATGGAAGTGGAAAGAGAGGGAAAAGAGTTAAAGGTAGTACCAAAGTTTGTGGGCTTGAGAGTTGGGGTGGATGAACGTGTTTTCAAGAGTGATAGGAAATTTACACTGGGAGAAGATTTTATAGGAAAGATGAGCAGTTCCGTTTTGGACATGCTGAGCTTGAGCTGCCAGTGGGACATTCATAAAGAGATGTCCTGGTGTCAGGAGGAGAGATTGCACAGAAAAAGAGAGAGCAGGGCATAGAGGTGGTAGTTAAAGAGATGAGAATAGACAACCTCATCGAGTGAGAAGAGAAGGGGATCTAGAACAGAGCCTTGAGTGACACCCAAAGTTAGGGAATGGGAGTAAGCAAAAGACTGGGAGCCCGTTGTTGGGCAGGGATTGTCTCTATTTGCTGCTGACTTGTTCTTTCCAAGCACTTAGTACAGTGCTCTGCACACAGTAAGCGCTCAATAAATACGATTGAAAGAATGAATGGCTGACCAGAGAGGTAAGGGGAGAAACTGAAGAGAACTGTGTCAGAAATCTTAAGGCAACGTTGCCGGGAGAAGGGAGTGATCCACAGTGTCAAAGGCAACTGAGAGGTTGAGGAGTAGCATGGGAAAACGGTCTTAGATTTAATAATAATTATGGTATTTGTTAAGCGCTTACTATATGCCAAGCACTGTTCTAAGCTCTGGGGTAGATACAAGGTAATCAGGATTGTTCCAAATGGGGCTCACAGTCTTAATCTCCATTTTACAGATGAGGTAACTGAGGCACAGAGAAGTTAAGTGACTTACCCAAGGTCACACAGCAGACAAGTGGCAGAGACGGGATTAGAACCCATGTCCTCTGACTCCCAAGCCCGTGCTCTTACCACTAAACGACACTGCTTCTCAGATTTAGCAAAAAGGTGGCCATTGTTGACCTTGTAGACAGTCAAGGAGGGTGTCGGAAGAGAGGAAGCAGAGGAAGTGGGTGAATACAACCCATTTGAGGAGTTTGGACCGGAATGGGAGGAAAGAAATGGGGTGATAGTGGGAAGGTCTGTAAGATGGGAATTAAGACTGTGAGCCCCATATGGGACATGGACTGTGCCCAAACTGATTAGCTCGTATCTACCCCAGAGCTTAGTACAGGGCTTGGCACAGAATAAGCGCTTAACAAATACCTCAAAAAAAGAAAAGGTAGAGCGGGATACAGTGGAGGTTTTCTTTAGTATAATAATAATGATAATAATTTTGGGATCTGTTAAATGCTTACTATGTGCCAAGCACTGTTCTAAGCACTGGGGTAGATGCAAGTTAATCAGGTTGTCCCCCGTGGGCCTCCCAGTCTTAATCAATCCCCATTTTACAGATGAGGTAACTGAGGCACAGAGAAGTTAAGTGGCTTGCCCAAAGTTACACAGCAGACAAGTGGCAGAACGGGGACTAGAACCCATGACCTTCTGACTCCCAGGCCCCAGATGGCAGGGAGGACAGAGCCATCAGAGAGTGAGTCACTGCGGTAGACCAGCAAGTAATTTTAGAAGGTAGGAATGGATAGGGTTGGAAATGCAGGTAGAAGGGATAGATTTTGAAAGTAGGCAGGATATTTCTTTTCGAGAGATGGCTGACAAGGATGGCAGTGTGATAGGTGTGGGTGAGGACTGGAGAGGTGAAGCAGAGACTCTGGGGAGCTCACGCCTTGATGGTTTTGATTTTGTCAACAACGTAGTTGGTCAGGTCATCGGGGGCAAGAGAGGGGACTTCAGAAGAGAGTTAAAGAGCTGTACCTGTTGATGGGCCCAGTGGACATGGGAGTGGATAAGGGAGGAGATGCAGTAATGCTGAGTAGAAGAGGGGGCAGAGTTAAAGCAAGAAAGGGTGAATTCGAAGAGGCTGAAATCAGCAGCCTGGTGCCTCGATTTCCACCTACGGCACTGTGCAGCATGAACGCAATTGTGGAGGAAACATATCGTGGAGGTGATCCTAGAATGGGGTTCAGTGATGCAAGATCAGTCCGGGGACAGGGAGATACAGGAGCTGGGCTTGGCAGAGAAGGCAGTGTTGAGAGGCATGATGGGCACACCGAGAGACAGGGAGGATTGGGCTGGGCGGGGGGGGCAAATGAGGCATGATGACCTGGGATAAGTGGAGAGGGTCTAGAGATCAAAAGCCTCCTGTAAGGGTTGGGGGAAACCTGGATGAGAAGCCGTGCTAGGAGGCTGTGGTCAGATGGGAGGATTCCAGAATTGGTGAGGTGGAAAATGATATGGTGACTAATAATGAGATCCAGTACGTGGAAGTTCAAGTTAGCTAGTGAGACGGGGTGAAGCTGGACGTCAACGGAATTAAGGAGTGAGAGGAGGTCATCGGAAGCATCCATGTGGCTATTCCAGTTAATACTTATGAAATTTGTTATGCATTTATTATGTGCCAAGTGCTGAGGTAAAAACAATACAGTCAGATCACAGTTCTGAGGATCTGTTCAGGAGTCTGTGGATCAGTCCAGAGGCAGAGAAGGAGAAAATGAAGGATAGAAAGGCAGCCAAATTGCTAAAAAGAGCAGAGGCCGGGGGTGGGGAGGGGGATAACTGGTTGTTCTAGCATGAAGATGAGTGTCCAAGAGAATGACCATCACACTCTTCTCCCACTTTGTTGTCATGGGTGGAGACAGAATCCCCGGGCTGTATGATCACAGATCTCACCCAGTAACAGCTTTGCTCATGGTCAATTGCTCTGCCGAGAGTTGGGGACTTCTAAGGAGGAGAGGGTGGACCTCTAAGATAGGTAGAACTCCCAACAGCCCCAAACACAGTCCTGAACATCTGAACTCACCTAGCCTCAAATAGCCCCTGCGGCACCAGAAGTCACGGTCGGGAATAACAATCTGAACACCAGCTTCTCTGAGGTGGGACTAGTTATGGTTGAAGGGAATGAACTAGCTCTGGGAAAAACAAAAGAACCCCCTGGAGACCCCAGGTTTTGGTATTCCTCCTTCTTTGTCTTCCTCCTCTTTTGGACTACTGTTTTCCAGATTACCCTGGAGGGCCAGAAGTGGGGCTGGTGAATGCTGAGGATGCAACTCCTCTGAGTCATAAATTTTGCAATTTCCATTCATTTTCATTTCTCTAATTTTCTTAATAATTCAATATTGTGACTACAGTAGAGCCCAATTTTAACAATCTCCCTTATGGTATAATTTGGCTCTGGCATTTTCATCATTCATTTCCAATGGTACTTATGGTATTTATAGCACTTGTTAAGCGCTTACTATGTGCCAAGCGCAGTACTAGGTGCTGGGATAGATGCAAGATAATCAGGTTGGACACAGACCCTGTCCCACACGGGACTCGCGGTCTAAATAGGAAGGAGGAGGATTTAATCCCCATTTTACAAATGAGGAAACTGAGTCCCGGAGAGGTGACGTGACTTGTCCAAGGTCAAACAGCAGGCCAGTGGCAGTGCCAGAATTAGAACCCTGGTCCTCTGACTCCCAGGCCTGTGCTCTTTCCACTAGGCCACGCTACTTCCCTCATGACCTATGATCTCCTCATAGGTGGCAATGTAGTTTTTGGGGGGTATTTGCCAAACATTTACTATGCGCTTGGCACTGTACTAAGCACTGGGGTAGATACAAGCTAATCAGGTTGGACACGGTCCATGTCCCACATGGGGCACACAGCCTTAATCTCCATTTTACAAATGATGTAGCTGAGGTGCAGCAAGGTTAAGTGCCTTGACCAAGGTCACACAGCAGACAAGTGGTGGAGCCAGGATCAGAACCCAGGTCCTTCTGCCTCCCAGGCCCACGCTCTATCTGTTAGGTCACGCTGCTTCTCAATTTCGCTCTTGGCTCTAACAGTCTCTTCTAAAGTGGCATCTTCAGCTCTTCTCTTGGGCTGAATTGTAGAAAATGGATCTAATGATCTAGGCCAATTGTGAATAGAATGAGGCCTTATTTAATCTCTCAGATACTATCTGAAAGGTATTTAGAGCTACTTGAAAGAGAGGCGGGAGATCATTTCAAGGCTTTCATATTTGGCAGAGTAACCCTGAATGGCTGGTTTCTTTGTCTGCTCTTAGGCTTTGCTGCCCCATTAATTCACATTTTTATTTCTCAATTCTCAGTCTACGTCATCAGAAATTTCATCCATAACCTATCTTCATCCAGTAGCTCAAGTACAAGATCTTGAAAAAACTCAAGTAGCGGCTACCAACTCTACTGTTTTTATGCATTACTCTGTATACTAGGAGCTCAAGATTTAAGGTAATTACCAGGTCACTAATGTGATTATCGATAATGCTGCATGTAGGTTGGAGCAGAATGAAAATGTCAACAAGTCCCACACCTTTTGACAGCCAGACCTGCTTCATTTGTGAATAAACGCTCCCAGTTTGAAGGGTTTTTATAAGGAGGATCCTGTCCAGTTCTCCAGCCACTGTCAGGAAGTGGAATGGGAAAGGCCTGCCTTCCCAACCATTAGGATGCTGGGAAAGTTGTGGGAAAGACTTAGAAGGAGCATGGGCTAGTGGACAAAACACAGGCCTGGGAGTCAGAGGGACCTTGGATAGAGCACGGGCCTGGTAATCAGAAGAACCTGGGTTCTTCTCTCAGCCTTGGATGCTGTGGAAGTGTCCGGGTGCCGCAGGCTTGGGTCTCCCCCCGGGCGCTGGACCCCGAGGTAAAGGAGAGAAGATGGCCCTCCTCACAGGGTCTGGTGCGTTGGTCGGGGGGACCTGCCGGTACCCAGCCGCAGCCAGAGCCAGAGGAGCAGCCGCACCCCCGACAGCCCTGTCGACGTCACCATTCAGTTCCTCCCCACCAGGCCAGAGCCCTATCCCCTTCACCGGACACCCCTCACCCACAGCGGCTCCAGCTAGCCTAGCCAGCTATCGGCATCGCTACCGCAGGCTGCTGGCAGCAGGCCTTCAGAGGGCAGCTCATTCCAGTGGGAGCGGCAAAGCGCGTGGCTCACTCCCACAGATCCCTGGACTAGAGGTCCCGTCTTGTCAGAAGAGGTCAAGAAGTAAAGCTGCCATGTTGACTCCACCTTGGGTTCCCTCCAGCTCCAAGGGCCAGGACGAGCTAGGCCAAAAAGCCTTATGGGCCAACTTAATAGAGTAAGCCCCACAGCGCCAAGTCCATGGGGGGAGTATAGCTATGTGGCTCCAATGGTGTGGTGAGGATATTTTCACTGAAATAACCCTATTATTTCTTTCCCAGTGTCTACCCTCCCCACGCCTTTTGGATCCTGAACTCCCTGTGGGCCCGGGACCGTGTCAGATCAATTTCCCCAGCATTTAGTAAGCCTTGCACATAGTAAGAGTTTCACAAATGGTGGCAATAAACAGATAATTTCAAGAAGGATCTGAACAAGAGAAAATGGGCTTCAGATGCAATTCTGTTAGCCATCCAGACGAACTTTCTAACTGTCAGAATAATTAAGCACTAGGCCAGGCTCTCGAGGGAGTTCTAGCCTCTCTGCTCTTGGAAATCTTTTTACCTTGTCCTTTGGCTTAAAAGAGGAGATTTTTTACTCCCTAAGAGGGAGCCTCAATTTATAGACCAAATCGATGTATCTGTTGATGTGTTAATGGGATTTTCAGGGTGGGGTAGGATCTCCTTGGTAAGCCAATAAAGATCGAAGACAGGGGGACTTTCAGGGAAAAGAGAATAATAATGTTGGTATTTGTTAAGCGCTTACTATGTGCCGAGCACTGTTCTAAGTGCTGGGGTAGACATAGGGGAATCAGGTTGTCCCACGTGGGGCTCACAGTCTTAATCCCCATTTTACAGATGAGGGAACTGAGGCACAGAGAAGTTAAGTGACTCGCCCACAGTCACACAGCCGACAAGTGGCAGAGCTGGGATTCGAACTCATGAGCCCTGACTCCAAAGCCCATGCTCTTTCCACTGAGCCACGCTGCTTCTCCAGCAGCAGCAGGTAGCTGGCCTTGAGATTTTTGACACCACCTAGGTATCGGCCCTACTGACAGTGCTGTCTCACTCCACTCCAACATACTGTAATAGCAAATGCCTCGTCGACTTGTGTCAATTATCCCTTGAAATAGGCACAGGATGTACTTGCTCTGTTGCATTCTGTCCCAGCGGGAGCATGAGAGATGAGAGTGGGGTGGGGCAGACAACTACCAAAAATATTCATTCCTTGGTACAGGTTCTCGGTCCTGAAGTATCAGGTGTAAAGCTCCTCCATCCCTGCTTAGGGAAGGCTCCGCCATCAGCACTGTAATGTTCAAGCTGAAAGCGATGAAATTTGGCTGAGGCTAATGAGGCTAACGATAGCCACTCGACAGAAGTATGGAGTCCTTGAAAAATGTCTTGGATTAGAGCAAGAGCAAAGAAATCACTTGACAAAGCAAACCAAGGAGGCCAATTGCAGCTGTAAGGCTAGATGGTCACAGATTAGAGGAATAAATTAAGAATTAGAGGAATAAATTAGAGGACAATGTGTTAGCTCATTATCTACATGTTGAGGGCTTAATACAGTTCAGCTGAGACTGAAGGCAGACGGCATTATCACTGACTTGGGAGTTGAGAAATTTAAAGGTGGCCAACGTGGGGGTTCAGATTCATGTAAAGCAAAGTGATATGTTTAAAACAGAGCATTACCATGTCCCGGACATTGTCTGAAGATTTTGAGGAATATTTGAAAAAAATTCACAAATTCGTTAGGAGGAAGACAGGAGAAACTCGAAGTATCCGGCATCAGCAGCATAAAGGAGGTTCCGATAGCATTCGATAGTCCGATGCCCCAAACGGTAGAAAATAAGGCTGAAGAGACATTGACCATCAGAACAATAGGACAGAAGAAATCATGTTTCATGATAGGGTTGGTGTGAGCTACCAACGGTAGAAAGTTCAAAAGAAAGATGCTTCAGAAGGCGAAGTTCGCAAGTTGTGTTTCAGTAGGAATGAATTCAAAGGGTTGGATGGATGGATAATTATATGATGAGAGGTGGATTGGTAAGTGCTACTCCCACTAGTCTGGAAAGCCATGATAATTACGGATTCTATGCAGGGGCACATCAGAGACAAGATCAAAGGAAGATTGGAGGAAAGGAAGGCGTCTATGCACCAAGTCTGAAGGCAAGGCAAAATCGTCTCAGCCTCTAAACATTTTTATTAATCGTTTTCAAGACTAAACTTAAGGAAAAGGAGGGAAGCATGGATGTTGGCAGAGAAGCCCAGTTTCACCAACATGTAATGTATGTGACATGCTTCCTATACTGAACATAGGGAGTGGGTTAAGGATGCATGAAACAGTGTTCCCTATGCAGTAATTGTTAACAGAGCCTTCATGGCTGGGATTATTAGTAGAGCACAGGAGCCCAAGAAAGACCAGGTGCTCTGCACAGTGTAGGAGCTCAATTAATACTATCGATAGGCTGATTGATTGATTGATTGGACAAGGAGACCCTGAAGTCTGGTTTTTCCTTCGAGTTTATCTTCGGTTAACCAATCACTTGTTCAGTAGTATTTATTGAGCTCGTACTGGGTGCAGAGCTCTGCACTGAATGCTGAGGAGAGTATGAAAGAGTTAATTCTAACATATAACTAACATATGATGCATGATTCCTGCCCTCAAGGATCTTACAATTTAATGGGTAGACGGTATTTGAGATATGTACATAAGAGCAGCGGTAGTGTGGAGGGACTGAAGTGACAGCCACTAAGACACTACAGATGAGAAACCTGATGGTTTCTCTGATGTTCAGTAGCAAATTATTAGTTTTAAACCATCCAAATGATAAAACATCTATTCTTAAAATGAAAGGCACTTAGTCTTTACCAGATTAAAATCAGTAAGCCAACTATTTATTTCAAACATGTTAATAATGAAAAAATATTAAAATGAATTATGTTTAATTTTACTGGTGGAAAATCCATTATGTATATTAAAATCAATCATAGCTTCCATTTATTACATTGAACATGAAAGTAATTGTGATATTCAAATACCAGGATCTAGCCTTGTCTTATACCCCTAACCCACTTATCTGTCACTGAAGGTCAGGAAATGGAGAAATTAAACTAATTTGATTTATGCTCCTCATCAATTTCTAATCCAGAAAATATGGTAAATAGTACCAACCAGAATTGTCTTGGCTTTGCCCAGGCTTAGGAAGATATGGGTAGGGACCGCCAACACTTGGGAAAAGTTCCTTATTAAAAAACATTCTCCTCGGCTTGAAATAGAGCAGCAGGAGTTGCCTTCACAAGAACCATGGGTGAAAACATTTGGTGGGGTCCAGGTCAGGGGGTGGCCATGACAGTGGGGTCCGTATTAGGGGCTAGAATTTATGCCTCTGCCGCCCCACTTTTTGCTAGGCTTTCAGCCAAGTATAAAGCTCTGGGGAGTGGCTAGATGGTTTCTTTGTATCTTCTTTTGCCATCTCTGCTCTATTTCTCGCTAGACCGTCCAAAGGGCTTGCCTCTAGAACATCAGCAGCAAGTACAAATCATTCCACAAACATTGGGACTCTCAGGACCACCATGCCTGAGGACCTCTCCCATACCAAAACCTCCCCAAATGTGGGAAGACTTTGTGCGCCAGGGAGGGATGGAAAGCTTGCTTCACCTTTATCAGCATATACTGAGGACCACCTGTCTAGAGGCAGGGACTCAGACCAGATGATCTCTGGAGGAGGCCTCTTCCCGCTCCAGGAGTTTATGGCTCCTTGTGGGCAGGGAATATGACTGTTTGTTGTTGTTGTTGTTGTTGTTGTTGTAATGTACACTCCCAAGCACTTAGTACCAGGCTCTTTCCACAGTAAGCGCTCAATAAATACAATCGAATGAATGAATGGCTTCTATACTTTCAGTGACCAAAGTTGTTGAAACTGTTCTCGCAAAACCTCACACCTGAAGAGGTAGGTTCTTCTATTCAACCCCACTCTACCTTGTGTCTCTCAGGATGTTCTGCTTGTTTATCAGAATTAAATAATAATAATAATGGCATTTGTTAAGCGCTTATTACGTGCCAAGCACTGTTCTAAGCACTGGGGGAGACATAGGGTAATCAGGTTGCCCCACGTGGGGCTGACAGTCTTAATCCCCATTTTACAGATGAGATAACTGAGGCACACAGAAGTTAAGTGGCCTGCCCAAGGTCACACAGCAGACAAGGGGCAGGGTCAGAATTAGAACCCATGTCCTCTGACTCCCAAGCCCATGCCCTTGCCACAAAGCCAGGAACTATTCCCTTTACACACACACATACACACAACCCTTCTTGCAGCATCTGTTGTTGCTGCAATTGCTCAAACCTAGAGCCCATCTCAGTGGGCATATGGAGTGTAGACCATTTTCAAGGTAATCCCAAGGCTTGACAACTTTATTGCTAAGTATCTCCTGAACTTGGGAAATCCCCTGGGATACCCCTGCCTCTGATTACAGGACAAAGAATCTGCACAGAAACACAGACTGAAAAAGAAATCTTACCATGGAGGGTTTCTCCGGTAAATGTTAATTAATTGAGAATCATCTGGAAGTCCAAGTGAGAAGAGAGTCAAAGGAGATAAACTGGGATCGGACGACCAACAGAAAGATGTCTCTTCCCCTTCTCCCCCATCCCCTGCCTCCAACTCAGTGAGCAATGCCTCAGGGAGATCTAAACCAAGCACATTGACGATCCTGATGAGAAACAGATACATGTCTTTCTCTATCCCAAATTCTATTTACCAGAAGCTCCAGGTCCCAAGAGAATTAAAGGGAATGAAGGAGGGAAGGAGGGTGGAGGTAAAGGAGAGAAAAGGAGCTGCACTTGAAATAGGTGTGTTTGCGCTGACACCACATCATAGCTTCGATCTGTAGTGAAGTGGAGAGAGCAGGATTTCACTTTCTGACTCCAAATGCTCCATATACTTTGCCAAAACCTTGGCACCCTTTGCACCAGACACCTTTCTCCACTAATTATGCAGAATAGCCAGGAAACCAAGAAATCTATGAAAGAAAAAATCCAGGCCAGGGATCCTTCCATTCCAGTTTTAGTTCTGCTTTTCTGTAGAATAGAGACACGGGCCGATGTCAGATCTCTGTGGGCTCAATTTGGCTGTATCTCTGTTGCCATAATCAATCAAACATATTTACTGCACACTTACTGTGTGCAGAGTGCTGTACTAAGCACGTGGGAGAGTACAACATAACAGAGTTGGTGGACACATTCCCTGCCCACAATGAGTTTACAGTCTAGAGGGGGACAGGGACTGTGATTGACCTCATTATCTTGTATCTATGTAAATGCCTGATAGAGTGGGCGAACACTGTACTCAGCACTTGGAAGAGTACAGTACAATAGAACTAACACAAAAAAGCTTACAGTCTAGACTGCCATAGAACCTCATACCCTAAGACAGCATTAACTATCTCCCTTCAGTATGAAGGTTTCGTTTGTTATGGTATTTATTAAGTGCTTACTATGTGCCAAGCACTGTGCTAAGAACTGGAGTAGATATGTGATAATCAGATGAAAATAATAATAATTATTATGGTATTTGTTAAGCATGTACTATGTACCAAGCACTGTTCTAAGCGCTGGGGTAGACACAGGGGAATCAGGTTGTCCCACGTAGGGCTCACAGTCTTCATCCCCATTTTACAGATGAGGTAACTGAGGCACAGAGAAGTGAAGTGACTTGCCCAAGGTCACACAGCAGACAAGTGGCAGAGCTGGGATTCGAACTCATGACCTCTGACTCCAAAGCCTGTGCTCTTTCCACTGAGCCACGCTGCTTCAGATGAGGTAACTGAGGCCCAGAGAAGTGAAGTGACCTAATCAAGGTCTCACACAGCAGACAAGTGGTGGAGCCAGCATTAGAACCCACGTCCTCTGACTCCCAAGCCCATGGGTTCAATCAGTAGAAGGGGTTGAACTATTACCTGACATGGCACCGCCTCCCCTATGATTGACATCGGCCACTCTGACGCCAGCCTGGCACGGCACCCACCACCCAGTCCGCTCCCCGGTCGCCTCCAGAGAAACTGCACAAACATCTCCCACCATCCTCACAGCTCCTCTCGTAGCTCCCCCCATCTCCTCTCTGTCTCCCAAAGAGTGAGGGGGCCAGCTGATACAGAGGGAAATTCCCTGAGTGCCATGGTTCAGTCAGTCAATGAATGGTATTTATTGACCACTTACTCTGTGTGCAGAGCAGTCTACTAAGCATTTGGGAGAGTACAACAGAGTTGGTAGACACCTGCCCACAAGGAACTTTCAATCCAGAGGGGATTGCTCCCGAGCAGCAGGGACAGAGCTGTTTCAGTTTTTCTCTGTTTCCACTCTGTCGGGGCCGGCTGTGGAGGGCCAGACAGGGTTCAGTTCTGGTGGAAACTGGGCACCAGAGACTCTGGCCCCCTTGACCCTGCCACGGGTTCAGTTCCAGGGAAGAGGTCTCGTAGATGGAAACCTGCCCCCACCCGGGCACCGGTCTGCTACCCACCCCCACAATCCACACACATCCCCAAACAGACTCCTTCTCCGCTGCCCCTGCCTGGAAAGTCCCACCTCCCTCTTCCCTATGCATCGCCACCCAGTCACGAGATGGGTTGACTTTGTAATTTAAACTAAGAAGACAGCCAATCGTCTGGAAGGATTTCGCCCGATTAATGTGCCGTAGCGCAAACCGCACCAATCGGGGGGGAAACACCAAAAGTCACAGAAGAGGCCAGGGGCAGAGTGACATCTGAGATTAGGTTCCCAGTCCCATGCTCTCTTCCAGGATCACATTGTCTATTTGTCCAATTTCTGGTCTACCAACTCTGTTGTATTGTACTCTCCCAATTAATTCGTACAGTGCTCTGCACATAAGAAGCACTCAACAAATATCACTGAAGAATTGATTGTTTCTCAAATTACGGACACTCTTTAAGTAAGGAGCTCTCCCTCGGTCAGGTATCTTAGTCTCTCATAGTTGTGACAGTCATTGGAGTCCTCACTAGGTTTAATCTAAATCCCACCTGCCCAAATTCCATGGAAATAAAGGACAACTGACCACCTATATAGTTGTCCTTGTGCTCAAAAAAGACACCACTGATAGGGAAGTTCAACTACATGTGACTGAAAAGACCAGCGTGGGATCCACAGTCCCAACCTCACTGCATGCACCAAGACCGTCCCTTGCTGTGCTGTAATGTCTGTTGTTTGCAGTGCCTGGTGTTGTTTTCACTTTGGCTCCTATTTGCACGAAAAGAACTGCCCCCTTTTTGACTGCAACGCACCATCCTGGTTTATCTGTAGCGACTGATGCCGTTTTCAACTGGGATGCAGCTTTCTTTTATGGCATCTTGAAAACATTTCCTGTCATCCGGGCTTTCGGTTTCCCAATTAGAACTCACCATTGTTTGTATATTCTGTCATCCACTCTCCTCCAGTGTCCCACCAAGTACAGCTGGGGTGTAGTGAGCATAGTGCTTGGTGCTTGGCACGTAGTAAGCGCTTAACAAGTACCATTATTATTATCATTATTATTATTATTATTATTGGTTCCCTGACTTCACTGTTTGTGATCCTGCCACATGAGGTTGAGTATAGCCCATAAACGATGCTGAAGAAATTGCTTAGGGAGTCGACCATGCTATCTGTAGAGAGGGATGTGCTGGCCTTTTTGGTTCATTTTTTCTTTCTCCTTGTCTATTGTTGCATCACTGGGCAATGAGGAATGACCTACTATTATCAGTCCTGTGCCCTACCTTCTCCCAAGTGCTTAGTACAGCGCTCTGCACATAGTAAGTGCTTGATAAATACCAATGATTGATTGATTACTACTTAGGTTACCAAATTGTATACTAGCATTTAGCTCTGCACTGCCAGTATAGATTTTTGGATATATGCATGGCTTCCTCGGTGCAGGCTGAGACCTCGCTGTTTTGACTTCTCATTGGCCTTTAACCCCGGGCTGATTCGAAGAAGCAGTTTACAATCATTTGACTGTCTTTTTCAGTACGTGTCTCTAGGGTGCTGTTATCTGCAAATGGCAATTCTGGAATAACCAACTCTGTGACTTTGGAGGATATTCAAAGTCTGTTGAGTCGGAAGAATTTCCCAGAGGAGCATCCAGGACTCTCGTTGCATCTTCCAGCAGGGCTGCATACAATGCTATGCATTCCTACCGATGGGAAATGGATTGGGGGGGGGCAGTGAGATTTGGCAGGGGGGATTGCCCCCCAGTTTTGAACCAGCCAGCAAGGCCATCATGAAGTAGTCTCAGAAAACAAATGAACTGTTCAACATAGCCAAATTTACTAAGCAATATCCAATGTCCAGAACTATTGATGGGTGTCCAATCAATCAACCAATCAGTGGTATTAACAGAGCACTGTGTAGAGCACTGTACTAAGTGCTTGAGAGAGTGCAATACAATCAATCAATGGCATTTATTTTTTTTTAATGGTGTTTGTTAAGCACTTACTATGTATCAAGCACTGTTCTAAGCGCTGGGGTAGGTAAAAGTGAATTACGCTGGATACAGTCCCTGTCCCTTGTGGGGCTCACAGTCTAAATAGGAGGGAGAACAGAAGAATTGAGGGCCAGATAAGTTAATTGGCTTGCCCAAGGTCACACAGCAAGCCATTGTCAGAGGTGGGATTAGAACCCAGGTCCTGACTGCCAGGCCTGTGCTCTTTCCACTGGACCACACTGCTTCTCTATTGAGCTCTCACTGTGCTCAGAGCACTCTACTAAGCACTTGAGAGAGTACGACACAACAGAGTTAGTAGACGCATTCCTTATCCAGTGTTTTTATAAGGTTCATGAAAACCTCTGAGGTTTCCGGGCTGCTCCCTGCACTTTTCCTGTATTTGATGTCCTGCAAAGATCATTCCTCTTGTGCCGTGCTGTGATCTGAAGGCTCAAAGGGATTCTGGAAGCATTCAGTAGCCTAGGATCTTGCCTGTGAGAATGGGAAAGGAGGCACCTTGAAAGTTGCCACGCTCTGACTCTCACCTTTCTTCTTGTCAATGGCGATGATGGAGGCATCTCTGTGATCCTGTGGTATCACCTCAGCGTTCTCCATGTGGAGGAAGGGCATCTCTAAGTAGTTGAGCACCGTGTGTCCTCCGTGTTTGTAGCTCTCAGTAGGTGTGCCATCGGGTCTAGGTGCTTTGCCCTATTTCATAGCTCCGATTGCTGTGGTGAAGTCCTCAATAATAGGGACAAATACTATGTCTTTGCACTTTGGAAGCTTTTCTAGCATAGCTGTGCTCAAACCTGAACACGGCCAGAGGATCTGCCTAACTAAAGCAGACGGGGATTTCCCGGCTGCATGGCCATAGAAGTAAAAAGCCACACCTGCGGCCACCCCTCTCCACCCTCCGGATGGTGAGTGAAGGGCCAGCGTCCTGCAGGATCTGTCTCTGTGGCTCTGACTCTGTGCCCCGTGTAGAGCAGCCAGCCATGTGAAAGAACGGCGAGAAAGCTATTAAAACCCACCAAATCCATCTGAGTAGCCAACCATTGTTAGGAACAGCAAGCCATCCAGTTTCACCTAGATGGAGCCTAAGGGGAATGGAGCTTGCTCCCCTCTGCCACACCCTTGGAAGTAGCCAGCCCACTAACTCACTTCTGCTCCTTGCTGCTTGTGTCACAGACAAGCGGATGAGGATTCCTGCTCCATGGTTGGCTCTGGGGACTTTAAGGCTCTGGGAACGGTTCGGCAGAAACAATACATGTTCAGTGACATAGCTGTTGGGGCTACGAATGAGGACATTTTATGGTGCTGTATATCAACCAGCTATGACTTTTATGTCAGAGGGACTTTGACTACACCCTAATAAGTGCCTGGCACGTAGTAAATGCTTAACAAATACCATAATTATTATTAATACTCTTTATGCCTTTTCTGGTTTGATGTTGCTGTTAATGTTTTCCACAATTCCTACTTCCCTTCTCTAAACCTTCTTCCCTGCTTTCCTTCACCTGTCCCCTTTGTTTTAACCTCTGCTCTGACTTTTCCTTGTTACTGTTTCTCACAATGCCTTTTGTTATAACTGCTTAACGTGTCTACCAACTCTCTTATAGTGTACTCTTCCAAGCACTTAGTACAGCGCTCTGCACACGGTAAGAGCTCAATAAATATGATTGGTTGATCGAATACATGTAATTAAATTCTCCTTTAATACTGTCAAGGAGATACAGAGCCACACCGATTCTTCATGGATCAAAGACATAAAAACAGCAATGCTTTTTTGCTTTGTTCTCAGAAATCCTTTTTCAGGCCTTTCAGCTAGAATACATTTTCACATCAAGGAATGGGGGAGGGTAATTCTTTGTTGGGTATTAAGGGGAAGGCGTTCCAGGCCGAGGAACGAAGCGGGCTAGAGGTCGGTGGCGAAATAGATGAGATCGAGATACAGTGAGTAGGTTGGCATTAGAGGAGCAAAGTGTGCTGGCTGCATTGTAGTAGGAGAGCAGTGAGGTGAGATAGGAGGGGGCAAGGTGGTTGAGTGCTTTAAAGTCCATGGTAAGGAGCTTCTGTTTGGGCAGAGGTGGATAGGCAACCACTGGAGATTCTTGAGGAGTGGAGAAACATGAACTGGACCCTTTTGTAGAAATATGATCAGGGCAGCAGAGTGAAGTATGGACTGGAGTGGGGAAAGACAGGAGGCTGGGAGGTCAGCAGGGAGGCTGATACAGTAATCAAGGTGAGAATGTTTTGTGGCCAGAGATTGCAGTGTGGCCTAGGGGAAAGAGCATAGGCCTGGGAGTCAGAGGACCTAGGCTCTAATCCTGGCTCTGTCGCTTGTCTGCTGTGTGACCTTGGATAAGTCACTTAACTTCTCTGTGCCTCAGTTTCCTCAATGGTAAAATGGGGTTGAAGCACCTGTCCTCCCTCCTATTTAAACTCTGAGCCCCATGTGAGACAAGGGACTGTGTCTGACCTAATTAACTTGAATCTAGCCCAGCACTTTGAACAGTGCTTGATACACAGTAAGTGCTTAAGAAATACCATCATTATTATTATTATTATTAGAGATCAGAATTAAAACATTCAGCTCAGAAAACAGACTTTGCAGCTATTTGACTATTTCTAGTGGGGAGTGAGAAGAGAAAGAGTCCTGAATGATCCACAGGAGAATATCTGTTCAGATTTGGAATTTGTATAAAGTGACTAAATGTCTGGATTAAGCAGGACTTCTTTTCCTGCCCAGTAAAGTATCCTGCATTGTCCATTTGGTTCTGCATAATTACCTTTGAATAAATGTTTTGCAATTTCTCTGCCCCATAAAATTCAAATTAAAGTGTCCAGTCATCCTGGATTATCTCATCTACCTCGCTGCCTGCCTCTGACCTGGAACACCTTCCCTCTTCATATCCGCCAATTACTCTCTCCACCTTCAAAGCCTTATTGAAGGCACATCTCTGCTGAGAGGCCTTACCTGACTAAGCCTTCATTTTGTCTTTTCTCACTCCCTTCTGGGTTACCATGACTTGCTCCCTTTATTCACCCTCCCCCCTCAGCCCCACAGCACTTACATACATATCCATAATTTATTGATTCATATTAATGTCTGTCCCTCCTCTAGACTGTGAGCTCATTGTGGGCAGGTAATGGGTCTGCCAACTCCATTATACTGTACTCTCCCAAGCACTTAGTACAGTGCTCTGTATAGAGTAAATGCTCAATAAATATAATTGAGTGATTGGAGAGAAAACCTCAGATTTTGACTTCTTCTCCCCTCAGTAAAACATTCCCGACTCAAAGGTCTTTAGACCTATGGTGTTCAGGTGAGGAAAAGGTGATGGTCCCTGAAGAGAGATTAATCAAGAGGGTCATACTAAGGATATTCCCCAGATCTGCACTCCTCCCCTGATCTCCCTACACCACCCCCAGCTTGTGACTGCAGCAAGCAATGGGGTTTGGAGAGTACCAGCTATACTGTAGGATTTAAAAGAAAAAAAAAATCTACTGTCATAGTGTTATATATATATATTTCTTTTCCCTCATCAACTTATCTGAAATCTGCTTAATTTGGATTTGGGGATAAATGATTTTGTCTTTTTTTAATGGTATTTGTTAAGTACTTATTCTGTGCCAGGCACTGTACTAAGCCCTGGAATAGGTACAAGACAATTAAGTTGGACACAGTCCATGTCCCACATAGGGCTCACAGTCTTAATCCCCATTTTACAGATGAGGTAACTGAGGCCCAGAGAAGTAAAGTGACCTACCCAAGGTCACAGCGGACAAGTGGCAGAGCCGGGATTAGAACCCACACCCACGGTCTTTCCACTAGGCCACGCTGCTTCTCGTTTCTTGGCGCTGCTTCTTGTTTGGGAATTTGGCATGAAACAACCTGCAACTTGATAGGAACACTCCTACTTTCCTGTACATCTGACCAGTGGATGATCATCGCAAAACCACACTTTGGATAATAAACTGAGAGCAGTCCATCCCTTTGGAGAACTGCTATGGTCTCTAAGACTTGGCTGATCCATAACAGAAACTCCCTCGGGACCTGAAAGAGTGATTGAATCATTTAGTATATTACTGGGGCAGCTATACACTGGGCTGACCTGACCTAATGACAGCTGAAATGTATGAGATGGTCCCCTAGGGCCTTGTAAGAGTAACAGCTAACACACCACTCTAGGATGAAAAGGATAATCTCTTAGGATGTGAGCCTCTTCTCTCCCCCTCCTCCCCCGCCCCCACCACAAGGGACAGGGACCACGTCTGATTCCCACCTATGTTTTCTCTCCCAGCGCTTAGTAGAGTGCTCTGGACACAGTAAGTGCTTAATCAATCAATCAATCAATGGTATTTATTGAGTGCTCGCTACGTGCTTGGGAGAGTACAATAGGACAGAATTAGACAGTCACATTTACTACTACTAATAATGATGGCATTTGTTAAGCGCTTACTATGTTCCAAGCACTGTTCTAAGCGCTGGGGGGATACAAGGTCATCACGTTGTCCCACGTGGGGCTCAGTGTTTTAATCCCCATTTTCCAGATGAGGTAACTGAGGCCCGGAGAAGTGAGGTGACTTGCCCAAAGCCAAACAGCCGACGAGTGGCGGAGCCGGGATTAGAACCCAAGACCTCTGACTCCCAAGCCTGGGCTCTTTCCACTGAGCCCCGCTGCTTCTGCCAAGCAGCTGCTACTTCGGTCAAGGTTAGCGATCTATCAGTGGTACTTACTTAGCGCTTACTGCGTGCAGAGCAGTGAACTGCTACCACGTTTATTCATTCAATAGTATTTATTGAGCGTTTACTATGTGCAGAGCACTGTACTAAGCACTTGGAATGTACAATTCAGCAACAGATAGAGACAATCCCTGCCCAGTCTAATCACAGGCTTACAGTCTTGCAATCACTGATCGGATCCCACCTAGATTACTGTGTCAGCCTCCTTGCTGACCTCCCAACCTCCTGCCTCTCGCCGCTCCATTCCGTACTTCACTCCGCTGTCCAGATCGTCACCTCCCTCTTCCCACATCTCCAGCGGTTGCCCATCCACCTCTGTATCAAACAAAAACTCCTCGCCACTGGCTCCTCGCACCCTCCTACTTCACCTCACTTCTCTCCTTCTACAACCCAGACCACACACTTCGCTCCTCTAGTCACTAACCTTCTCACTGTGCCCCCATATCGCCTATCTCGCCACCTCCCGACCCACATCCTGCCTCTCTGGCCTGGAACGCCTTCCCTCATCATATCCGACAGACAATTACTCTCCCCCCCTTCAAAGCCTTATTGAAGGCACATCTCGTCCAAGAGGCCTTCCCAGACTAAACCTCACTTTTCCTCATCTAATAATAATAATTATAATAATAAAATAATGTTGGTATTTGTTAAGCGCTTACTATGTGCCAAGCACTGTTCTAAGCACTGGGGTAAACACGGGGGAATCAGGTTGTCCCACCTGGGGCTCACAGTCTTAATCACCATTTTACAGATGAGGTAACTGAGGCACCGAGAAGTGAAGTGACTTGCCCAAAGTCACACAGCTGACAAGTGGCCGAGCTAGGATTCGAACCCGTGACCTCTGACTCCAAAGCTCGTGCTCTTTCCACTGAGCCACGCTGCTTCTCATTCTGCATTGCCCTGACTTGCTCCCTTTGTTCTCCCTCCCCACCAGCCCTAAAGCTTGTCTTGTCTGTCTCTATCTGTAATTTTATTTATTTGTATTGATGTCTGTCTCCCGCCCCACTCTAGGCTGTGAGCTCATTGTGGGCAGGGAATGTCACTGTTGATTGTTATATTGTCTTTTCCCAAGGGCTCAGTACAGTGTTCTGTACACAGTAAGCACTTAATAAATACAACTTATTGAATGAAGGAATGAAAACCACTGAACAGAAGGAAATTCATCCTCTAGATTGTGAGCTCGTTGTGGGCAGGAATGTCTGTTCGTTGTTATATTGTACTCTCCCAAGTGCTTGGTACAGTGCTTTGCACACAGTAAGTGCTCAACAAATACAATTGAATAAATGAATGAATGAATGAATGAATGAGAGTACAGTGCAACACTGTTGACATGTTCCCTGGCCACAAGGAGCTGATAGTCTAGAGGGGGAATCCCTGGTGTGCATACCCGAGGGTGGCATAGTTTTGCCAGTCTAGCTGGGCTGCCAGCCTGGTGAAGTGGAGTCACTGGTGCCCATTTGGGGGGTAGCAGCTACATGTCTAGATCCATGGCACCATCCTTGGCAAGCAACAAGTCCACCAATGCTCTCTGCTGTCTGCACCCAGCCTTTGAAGAAAGATATCCCAGTGGGCCTTGGAAGGCAGTACAGGCCTCTGAAGCTGTTGCCCTAAAGCCACAGGCCCAGAAGCAGTTACCTCTCCCACTCGGACAACTGTGCCTGGAAAATCTCACAGTTTAGCAAAGCAATTGCTTTTGGTTTTGACTGTTTGGACTAGGGGAAGGTCAGACCCCGCTATCATTCCACCCCTGAACTTGGCTCTTGTCAGCACTTATGTACATAGACAGAGCTTATTTATATTAATGTCCTTCTCCCCTCTAGACTGTGAGCTCATTGGTGGCAGGGAATGTGTCTGTCAATTGTGTTTCACTGTACTCTGCCAAGCACTTAATACACTACTCTACACACAATAAGTACGCAATAAATACCACTGATTGATTGAATGACTGATTGAAATTACATCCACCCAAGTCAGTTAAATGAAAATAATTATTATTCTGGGAGAGCACTAGGAATAAACTACCACACACACGCACACACACACACACACACACACACACACACACACACAGAGATATGGACACTCACATGGTACTGCAGTGATTGACAACAGGCTCTCAGTGTTTCATGGGTAGAAACTTCTGCAGTTATTGAGTTATCCGGGAATTCCCTGTTGGGAAGAGAAAGCTCAAGCATGCAGTCTGACTGCTCTACGTACATAAGGTTCCCCTTAATGGACTGGTTTGACAAGGGGTCCCAGAAAGCAGGTGGTGACCGCGCCCCAATCCATAATCTTGACCTCTGTGCAGGTCACTGTATTTATTTAATGTGCTCAGGGAGCTGGATTCTGAAGATCACATGCTAGAGTTCCATAAATGCAAAGTAATAGGTTGAAAAACCTGACTTTTGAAGGGTCTGGACTCAAGGACTTTCACTCCCAGAATAATTGGTCTGAAACCTGTTATTTTAGGAATGATTAAAATGCCAAACTTCCATCCAACCTGAGACAGTGGGGAGAATCAGGTGTAGCATGAGTTTGAAGTGGCTGGAAAGAACTTGTTTGTTTCTGCTGATTTACAACCAGCCCTAATGTTAGCAGATATCAATTTCCTAGGACACCTCAAGGTGCATCCCTTTTTTGTTTTGAGATCCTTGTAGGGGAAGAGGGTAGGAGCTCTATGAGATTTGTGGCAACTGTCCTCTAGGGCCAGAACCGATAAAGGTCCTCATATTCAGAAGGACCTGGATTCTAATCCCAGCTCTGCCACTTGCCTGCAGTATGTCCTTGGGCAAGTCACTTCACTTTTCTGCACCTCAGTTCCCTCATCTGTAAAATGGAGATTAAGAACGTGAGCCCCATGTGGGACAGGGACTGTGTCCAACACCGATTTGTCTGTTTCTATCCCCGCACCTGGCACCTAGTAAGCACTTAACAAATACCACAATTACTATTATTATCATTATCTTCCCGCTTGAGATTGGTGGTGGTTGGACAGTCTCTGAGAGGCTAGGAGGGGGATAGGTGGGGGGGAGAAAAATGCTGGAGGGGAGATTCATTTTGGGAAATGAAGGGAGTACTTTGAGATTGAACAGCATTAACCAATCAACAAAAGAGGCTCCGGAAAGGAATCACTGGTGGAAGGCAGTGAAAGCCGAGGAGCTGAAGGTATAGACAGAGTCACTCAGCCAACTGCAATTGAACTTGTCCATAGACATAATGGAAAGCCCCTTCTCTGGTTTCTTGAGTCTCTCCCACTTTTACCGGTAGCCAGCATCAGTCAGTAGAAATGAATGAAATTAAGACTTCACGGGAAGTTGTGCAGGCCACGAGAAGCATCAGAAGATTTGAGTGGGATTTGGATAAATGAATAGACAAGTGGTTCATCGTATGTCATTAGAGGGCACATTCCCTCATTTTGCTGTCATGTTCTATCCAAAACACATAGTGACAATGTGTTGTGGTGGGCTTGTGGATGCACCTTGTTTTAAAGAGGTCTTTCTACATCAGAGTGGCGGATGTCAGGGGATAGATTCACAGCAATTCCGGGGGTCAGGCCTTCCAAATTTGCCCAGAAGTAGAAGTTACTATCTGGTTAGACTGTAAGCCCGTCAAACGGCAGGGACTGTCTCTATCTGTTGCCAACTTGTTCATCCCAAGCGCTTAGTACAGTGCTCTGCACATAGTAAGCGCTCAATAAATACTACTGAATGAATGAATGAATGGTGACCCAGATCTGCCCTCACCTGCATTATGTTCTGCTCTGATGGTTCTTCTGTTTTCCAGCTCCAGCTTGTTGAGCTGTGCAGAGGACAGCTGTATTCTCGTTCGTTATCTGCTGCTATTTTGTTTTGGGTTTTCCCCTGGTCTTTCAGAGAGAGGGGGAAAAAAACCTCTCTCAACCGTTACGAGTCACTCTATCATGCTCACTAAAGGCTTATGAAATAGGTGAGGATGCAATGCTATCTGCTGCCAGAGATTTCAGATACTTTGTCCTATCACCATAGATTGCACCCGTTCTCCCTACCGGTTATCTCACAACGCGTGCCACTGAACGTGGGGGTAGGATGACAGAGTGTGGATGGCTCAATGCAAACCATCACCACTACTGCAAAAATAAGGTTATGCCTTTCCCCTCTTAATCGTTGATTCCTCAACAATTCTAAATGCCGAGAGGCCAAAAGGAGTGCAATACTATATTTTCTTGGACAAAGTGTACAAGTGGGCAGGGGATTCTCAGTGACACACACAACCAAGGACACAGTCTCACTGTCAGTAGCAGTGCCTTTGAACCAAAGGATGACTGTACTAGAGGGCAAGTTATGGCTGTAGAAGGGAAAAGTTGGGGGGAGTTTAGGATGCATCCTGTACATCAGAAAGAATGTGAGGAGGGTAACCTTATTCCAGTTTCCTGTACCTACCACAGAGTAAGGACTTAACAAATATCACAATTATTTTCATTATTATTATTAGGAAGAAGAGAAATGGCATCAAATACATTAGGGATAGCTAGAAAGGACCCACCGGAAGGAGCAAGGGCCAGGCAGACTTCTGAGGAGGCTCTACTAGCTGGGAACGCTGTAACACGGGTAGGTATAATCCCTAAAAGGTAGCGCCAAGAGAGTAATCCTTTCCTGGATAGTCAGGAGAATGCTGGAGGATTGGCTAGGATTCTTAGGATCCATGCCAGCTGGTGGTTCCTGCATCTGCAAAATTTTACCAACACCCCCTGGAAAGGAGGTCCTGTAACGTGTGTCACTCAGCGGAGAGACACTGAACTAGAGCCACACAAAGGAGGCCCCTGTAGAGACTGAAATGGGATCAGGATCTGCGCACTAGCATATGGACTGTGACTGCTTCTAGGTCAGTGATTCGGCCCGTTGGACCGTCAGCGGCCACAACGTTACCCTGCGTCCCGAAGAGAAACTTGAGACGCCAGTTTGACTGCCTTAGTGATACTATTAGAGAAGCAGCGTGGCTCAGTGGAAAGAGCCCGGGCTTGGGAGTCAGAGATTGTGGGTTCTCATCCCGGCTCTGTCGCTTGTCAGCTCTGTGACCTTGGGCAAGTCACTGAACTTATCTGTGCCTCAGTTACTTCATCTGTAAAATGGGGATGAAGACTGTGAGCTCTACGTGGGACAACCTGATTACCTTGTATCTACCCCAGTCCTTAGAATAGTGCTTGGCACATAGTAAGAGCTTAACAAATACCAACATTAATTAATTACTAAAATCCATTAAACTATCCTTAGTTCATGTTTGCAAATGAACATGTCCACTGGGGACACCCAGCACCAATCATTGTCCCAGGTTTCTGGGTGAAGGCCTGAGCCAGGTGTTGGGAGGATTCCTTAGGGGAGTGGCCACTTTGTCCAGAGAGTGACAATAGATCGTGAGCCCCAATGTTAGACTGTGAGCCCCATGTGGGATAGTAACTGTGTCTGATCTAACTTGTACCTACACCAGCTCTTAGACCAAGGCTGGACACATAGTAAACATTTAAATATAATAACAACAGTAATAATAATAACAATACAATGGTTAGAAAGTACAAAGGACAGAAATGTCTGCAAATAATTTACAGAGGCACACAAAAGGACTGGGGAGAGCCGGTGAGACTGAAAAGAACAGTCAGATGGAGTTAATCTGGGAAGGCTTCATGTACATGGGGTTTTGGTAGTATTTTGAAGGAGAGGAAGGTTGTGTCACAAAGAGAAAGGGGGAGAGGGGACCAGGTAAAAGGGATGTGACAGTTACTCTCCTCCACTTCAAAGCCTTATTTGAAGGCACATCTCCTCCAGGAGGCCTTCCCTGACTCAGTGCCTCCTTTCCTCATCTCCCACTCCCTTCTGTGTCACCCTGACTTGCTCCCTTTGTTCTTCCCCCCTCCCAGCCCCATAGCACTTATGTACATATCTGCAATGTATTTATTTAATTTTTATATTAATGTCTATCTCCCCCACTCTAGACTGTAAGCTCATTATGGGCAGGGAATGTGTCTGTTTATTGTTGTATTGCATTCTCCTAAGCACTTAGTACAGTGCTCCGCACACAGTAAACACTCAATAAATATGATTGAATGAATGAATGAATGAATGAATGAGTGAATGGCAGGAGCAATAGCTAGGAGGTGGGAATTATTTCAAAGGCTATTCAAGGTCACTTACTTTTCCAGATAGCTGGAGACTTGGGGCCAAAGTGTCCGAGAGTTTAAAGTCAAAGAGAATATTCTTACCTTGGAGACTATTTTACAGTAATTGGGGTGACACACAGACAGATAGTCACAATTACAAAGGCAGAGGCATTTCTGACCACAGACTGAGACGTGCCAAGCTCTGGAGTAACTGGCCATTAATGAGGGTGATGAGTGAAGAACTGCTGCAATGATCATACCAGTGACCCCAGTGATTTCATATGGCAACCCAAGCATGGTGTTGAATTTGGTAGAACAAGACTAATGTAGGGAACGTGTGCCCCACAAAGGACCTTATAAGGAGCACAGAAAACATTGCATCTCTTCAAGGAAGTTGGGTGCCTAGACGCAGAAAAGAGTAAATTAAACCCACCAGGTCAGTTAGGGCAGTCTCAGCCACTTTGAGGAACTATGTATCCTTTGCTAAGCAGAGGCAGGGAGATCAAGCCAAAATAAAATGAATCACTGGAGAGAAATGAAAATTGAGTCTCAAATGGAAGTGTCCAGGCTGGAAATAATTCTTTTGAAAATGACACATCTGCCTCCAAAAATACTTTTTTCTCGATTTGAAGAAAGGCAGATCTCTCTCTCTCTCTCTCATACACAAACACACACACACATACACACACACAGAGGCAAACAAATATTATGGCAGGAACCGGGAAAGAGCAAACTTCTCAAACAGCCTTCTCTGAACCTCTCCACCCACCAAATTCAGAAATGTTGGAGCAAAGCCAAAACAAGTTTACAGGTGCAATCAAGCACTTTCCCTCCCTTTAGATCTTGCATGGAAGGACAACATACAACCTAATGGCAGGGCCTGGATTGTCCCTGCAGTTTACAATACAGCCCCAAACCTACTCTGAAAACTGTCAATACTCAATCATAGCACTGAGGAAAATTACGTTCAATTTTATATTCCCCACTAAGCCGAAGACTTGGATTGGTTCTGATTTTGTCCCAGTGTGCTTGCATAAATCACCAGTGGGTAAATAAATGATTTTAAGAACCAAGGCTAACTTCCAATCCTCCCCATTTTATAGTAATTACGGCTTTTAGTGACTCAAATGGTCTCTGGTGAAATCACAAGACATTATTCTTTGGGTTTTTTTGTGGTTTGGGATGCTTTTTCTTCTTTTACTCTGACAGTCTCCTTTGTTTGCACTAATGTTTTTTCCAGCTGACAAAGTGGAAGGTGGGGTTTGGGGGCTGTAGCCTGTATAATTTTTAGGGATTGACTTGGGGAGTTCCTGCTGGCTCCCCATTCAGGAAGAGATGCTGCTGAAAAGTCCACGAGAACATAAAGCTTTCCCTCACCAATTATGGTTTGGAATAGCCACACATTCTGTAAGCTATTTTGGCCACCTGGGAGAAAGCTGAATTTTCCAAGCCATCCATCAGCCCACCCACCTGCTGTTTCTCACTCCTTGTGCTTTCATTTGATGCCTGATGTGCTCACAACTACAACATATAAAGTCTATACACCCTCAATCCCCCAAAACTCAGTCTTGCATCATGCTTCATACCATTAAGCTCTAGTTCCAGTCCTCCATATTTTCCTCCGGAGTTTATTGCATTTTTTCCCCTATTTAATCATAATAATTGTGGTTATAAGCAAACAGTACCAAAAACAATTGTTATGAGGGAAAGGAAAGTTAACTTATTTAACAATAAAATTATCGTATTTTTTCCAGATTATTTTTCGCTTGTATTGCAATAAAACAAATTAACAGTATGCAGGATAAATACAAATGATCTAACCATACTGTTTCATATCCATTATGTTCAGTTCAAACTTAGAATGCCAATTTTTGACCACTACAGATTTTCTCAGACTTTATCCGGTGTGGCCAATCCAGATGTCCTAACCCTGTTTTTCTCCTTAAGTCTTTCCTCCTGCCAACCACAAGGATTTTCAGGAACCTAACCCCTGAGGTTGGTGGAAGAGGATGGTATTAAATGATTTACCCCAGCTACTCAATTCTCTCTAAGCTAAAAGCCTTCAGACACCAGCCACCACAAAGCCCTAATTATATACTTGTGTCCTATAACAGAACAGACTGTAGAAAATTGATCTTTTTCATCAATGAGTTCACAGCCTCAGAATGCTGCCTAGTAACCTAAGAAAACAGGTTCTGTTTGCTCTCTGTACACCCACAGCTCCACCACTGTGTTTGAAATCATATCTTCACACCCCTGAGTTTTAGTTCCATATACATGTATTATTTGTGAGTTCATGCTACTCTGTCTTTTTTTTTCCTCTCCCTTAGATTCTTAACTCCTAGTGAGTAAGATTGTCCTTTCCTTACAGATAACCCACCTGGGATGGTCTCAGCCCAATGCACACAGTCAATATTCAATATCCGTTGTTTTGGGTTTTTTTTAATATTTGCTAAGGGCTATGTGCCAGCCTGCATTAAGTGCTGGAGTAGATATACAAGCTAATCATGTTGGACACAGTCAATGCCCCATGTGGGGCTCACAGTCTTAATCCCCATTTCACAGGTGAGGTAACTGAGGCACAAAATCACACAGCCGACAAGCGGTAGGGCTGGGATTAGAACCCAGGTCCTTCTGACTCCCAGGCCTGTGCCTATCCACATGGCCACGCTGCTTGATTGATCCAAGCGACAGTCAAGTGTCTCTCCTAGAGAAAAGAGCCCATGAGATCCCCATGCATGCCACTCGTTGAGATTTTTTAGTGGCATCAGGGTTGATCATGCAATTGTCGGTCCTCAGAACAGGGCCGCACTTTCCACGTGGGCATCAAAACCCATTTTATCTGTAAACAGGCCGAGGTGGGGGGGACACGAAAGCACACTTGTTCTCACCAGTTCTGCCAATGGGCAATTGGAGACAATTGGCTTCTTCATTAACGGTACCCATTTGCATCTTAATTACCCTTAATGGAATGTAATAACTATTCCCAAATTTGTTTCTATGACTCCTTACTGCAGGAGTGGCTGAGGCAAGCAGGTGGCCAGTGAAACCCAAAAACCAGCTGACAGCTTGCTTTAAGTGAGCGAACCCACCGGGGACCCCCTCCACAGAGTTGTCCTTCAGCAATCAAGCTTTATTAATGCCTTTGCTCATCGAAAGTGACAGAAGTGCTGGCAGGCAGCTCACAGTTATGGCAGCTATCACCATCCCAGGGTCCTGGCTTCAGACAGTGTTTTACTAGAGCAGCTCAAAGACGGAGGGGAAGAGGGAGACAAGTGAGCTGACCCAAGAGACCTTGACTGAGATCTGGACAGTGTAGACCTCTCCCAAGGCTGCAGAGAAGATTCACCCTCAATTTCCCAGAGAAGTTTCCCAGACTCTAGCAAGATGCACTTTCCCCTTATCTCAGGCACAGGCAATGCTAATTGGATTCTGGGTACCAATAATTTTGGCACTGTACAGCCTAGACTTCCTGTCTTGTCTCCTCAGGGCCAGGAGCTACAAATGGTAGGAAACAGATTGGTCGGGACATGGGAAAGCCAAAATCAGGAAGGGCGTGAACCAGCCTAATGCAGAATCGTTGCTCACCAGATCCCAAAAGACCAGGCTGAGTGAACACTTACTGAAGAGAGTGGCTACTACTGGCATTCACAGATACCAAATTCCCCTTGGCTGACATCAGTAACAGATACATGTAACCAGTGCAAAGTAATGGTGCCATATGGAAACTCTGACAGAACTCCACAGAACCTACAGCATTTCTTTAGAGAAGACCTCTGACATTCTTCCTCACTCCAGAGCCTTTGGGTTCCCCTCCTAGGTCCCCGTGAACAAAGAGCCATGGGACTTGGCAGTAGGAAGAGAGGCACTGGAACAGAGGCACTGGAAATAAAAATACTGGACATAGAGCCATCTGGTATGGTCTCTGTACCACATAGGGGGATGGACCGGTTGAAACTCAGAATGTCTGGTAGAAAACCAGATGAATGGCCACCCTATTCCTAGACCTGGAAGATGGTGAATTCAAAACTAATAGAAGGAAACATTTCTTCAGCCTGCAAGTGACAAATATGGAATCGGTCAATACCACAGGAAGTTCTGCAGGCTGAAAACAGGTTCAAGAGGAGTTAAAACAAAATGCATGGATGGGAAGATTGAATGGGTTATGACAGGAGAAGTTAGGATGTAGACAGAAAAGTTAGGGGTGTTAGGTGGTGTGCATAAATAGATGTGCATATGTCTCTAAACCTTAGGATGGATGTTCAGGAGGGCAACCATCACACGGTTAATAATAGTAAAACAATTATAAGGGTCTTCATTGGTACTTCCTATGTGGCGAGCAATGGGGTGGATAAAAGATAATTAGATTGGTCATAGTCCCTGCTCTACTTGGGACTCACAGGCTACAAGGGAGGAAGAACAGGTATTTTATCCTCATTTTACAGATGAGGAACCTGAGGCACAGAGAGATTCAGAGCAGGCAAGTAACAGAGCCAGGACTCTTGAGTCCCAGTCCCGTACTCTTTCCACCAGATCACCCTGCCTCTTTCTCCAAGCAACTGGCTGCTGCTGTCAGAGAGAGACTGACTACTGGGCTGGATGGATCATTGTTCTGACCCAGTAATAGCTAAAGATCTTCTGTTCAGAGAGCTGCTCTAGATACCTCCTCAGGAAAAATGGACACTAATTATAAGAAGAAGAAGAATAACAGTGATATTTGCTAACTGCTTACTAGGTGCCAAGCACTTCACTAAACACTGGGGGGGACACCAGAAAATCAGGTCAGACACACTCCCCGTCCCACCCAGGGCTCGCAGTCTAAGTAGGAGGGTGAACAGGTACCAAATTCCCATTTTACAGTTGAGGAAAGTGAGGCACAGAGCAGTTGAATGACTTGCCCAAGGTCACAACGCAGGCAAGTGGTGAAGCTGGGATTAAAAACCAGGTCCTCTGATTCTCAGGGCTGGGTTTGTTCCACTAGGCCACGCTGCCTGGGAGAAGTAACTTGTCCGGATCATCTAGGCTACTCAAATGGCTAGTGCGAAGCTAGAACTTCAATTTCTTGTCTCTCAGGCGAGCACATTCTCTCTTATTTTACACAGCCTTTCTGGTTCTTTCCTGTCCTAGCCCCTCACCTCCTCTCACCTTAATAAGCTTAATTTCTCCAAGGCGGTTGTTGACGAGATACTAACAAGAAAGGGCCCGCCGAGCCTGGCCATCCAATTCTTTCCACAAAACCTTCCCCAGTGCCCCAGCTAAAACAGGAAGAGTGGACTCTAAAACAGGATGGAGAAGCCGGCAGGCAATGAAGATTCAGTGTTAAATGAAAGGAGTCTTAGAGGATTAGCTTTGGAGTTGGCAAGAATGACTGGGAGATAATTACATTTACCGAGGCACAAAATGAGAATATAAACACATTACCTGCATGGTCCCTAGAGAGTCAGCCCAGTAGCCCACCCCACGCTTGACCCATCAACATCACAACATGTGAAGGGCTTGCAGTCCCTCGGGGGTGAATCTCCATGGTCGATGCTGATTTGTTAGCCACCCACAGATATTGAGGCTGTCTTGGGACCATGATAATACCTCCTGACCTCAGACTCCTGCTCTTTCCAATAGGCCAAGCTGTTACTCTGGCAAGGTGGGGACCAGAATCCAAGTCCACCAATCTTCTAACCCAATCTTCCAACTTCTCTCTACTGTGAGTGTTGGCGGCTTCTGACTGTTGCAGGATCAGCCCCAGGCACCACCAACTTCTTGGTTAGTTCATGGTCTCTCTCTGCTCATTCCTCTTTCCATCGAGAAATCTGGGCCATGGGACACAGATATCCCTGGGACTCCAACACTGATATCTGAAAAGTTTTCTGAGATTCTATACCAAAAGTTGTTGGCAAATTCTTAGTCCACAGTCCCTCTAGGAAGATACCCAGAGAGCAAAATCAAAGACATCATCCTTCTTTCTACCAAGCTTTTCCCAGAACCTCAGTTAGAGGGTAAGAGTGGGCTTTGAAATATGGTGGGTTCCGCAACACAATGAGACTCATGCTGGACAAGTACATGAGCAGCGGGCTATAATAATAATAATGATAGTATTTGTTAAGTGCTTACTATGTGCCAAGCACTGTCCTAAGCGCTAGAGGGGATACAAGGTAATCAGGTTGTCCCACGTGGAGCTCACAGTCTTAATCCCCATTTTACAGATGAGGAAACTGAGGCCCAAAGTCACACAGCTGACAAGTGGCGGAGCCGGGATTCGAACCCATGACCTCTGACTCCCAAGGCCGGGCTCTTTCCACTGAGCCACTCTGCTTCCCGTGCAAATAGCAAGGCTATTTGCTGGGTGGTTTAATTATTCAGCACTGTTATTCCTAAACCTGACCCTCCCTACTGCGCAGAGGCAAGCAGGAGCTCTAGCCCGGGAAGACTGTGTTTGCTTCCTGAAAGCTTACAAGTTGTTGAATCTGCACACAGTTGGCATTAGGGGTAGTGGAGACCCTGGTGTCCCAAGCCCCAGGTGAAGGCAAGGAGTGAGCTCACATTTAGTCTTAAGCCCCGAGCCTGTTATCTGCCAAACAGATGTATTTCAACCAAGGCGCCTCAGAGGGGTGACAGCAGCACAAGCAGCTTGCGTACCTGAGCAAAGGCCTCCAGCAGGGAAGCAGTGGGCAAAAGAAATCAGTGACTGCCCTATTGATTTTGCTGTCTTGCAGCTATTCAGATAACCTATGATTTAATCTTCACGCAATCTTGAAGCCTTCACCTGTCTGACAAGTGCATATTGATTTTGAGTTTCCAGTGAGCAAAATGCATTGGGGCTGGTCCATGCTGGGGGGAAAGAAAGCATGTCTGACCAACACGCGCTGGGATGGACCCAAGAATTTCTTCAGGGATGGCAAGGGGGGCTCACATGGGCTGACATGACTAAATATGGCAACACTGGGAAGCAAAAATCAGTTTTACTGATTCATTCCAGGCTCCATTCAGCAAACATCATTCAGAATGGTTATTCATTCCTTTAACATCTGAATGTAGGATTTGCAAGACACTGAGCTGAATATTAAAAAGGCAAACTAGAAGACTGATGTATTTTCAAAGGCTGCTGTGTTTCTTCAAATAAATTTCAAGAAAAGGCTGCTGGGAAGATTCAAGATCCAATAGATCCCATCCTACAAGGAAAATGACTTCTACCGATAACGCAAACGTTGGAGATAGTATCAAAAAATACCTTCCAAACTCTCAAATTTTGAACAGCCCCAATCTACCTGGCCTGACTCTCATTTGGGAGCCACATCACAGAGAAACATCCCTTCAGTCAGTCAACCAATGGTATTTACTGAGCGCTTACTTTGTGCAGACCACTGTACTAAAGGATTGGGAGACTACAGAAGAGTTAGTAGACATGATTTCTACCCTCAAGGAATTTACAATCTAGCACAGGAGACAGACACTATAAAAATTTACAGTTATGGGGAAGTAACTTCATTCAAAGACATGTACGTAATGCTGTGAGAGGGGAGGGGGTGTTGGGTGAGTACCTAAGTGCTTAGTGGGTGAGGACTCAAGTACATTGGTGATGTGGACATGCTGAAGCAGTGGTAGTGGAGGAGGGGAAATAAATAGGGTGGGGAGTGAGGAGTGATTAATCAGGGAAGGCCTCCTGGAGGAGGTGAGATCAATCAAGTGTTTAGAATAATAATAATAAATATAGTTTTTGCCATGAGCTTACTTTGTTGCAGGCACTGTTCTAAAGTGCTGGGGTTAATAAAAGCAAATCGGGTTGGATACAGGCCCTGTCCCATATGGGGTTCACAGTCTCAATCCCTATTTTACAGATGAGGTAACTGAGGCACTGAGAAGTGAAGTGACTTGCCCAAGGTCACACAGCAGACAAGCGGGGGAGCCGATATTAGAACCCATGACCTTCCAACTCCCAGGCCTGTGCTCTAGCCACTTCACCATGCTGCTTCTCTAAGGAGCACTTACTGTGCACAGAGCACAGAGCTAAGCTCTTCATTCACTCAATTGTATTTATTGAGCACTTACTGTGTGCAGAGGACAGCATTAAGCGCTTGGAAAGTACAATACAGCAATAAAGAGAGACAATCCCTGCCCACAACAAGCTCCCAGAGAGTTGGTAGACACGATCCCTGCCCTCAAGGACCTTACAGTCTAGTGGGAGAGACAGATATTGAAATAAATTACAGATAGGGGAGGTGACTGAATATAAAGATAGTGGGGTGTGGGGTGGGGGTAAGTACTTAAGTACTCAAATGGATATGGAGCCAAATGCACAGGGGACACAGAAAGGGGGATAAGGTGGAGAGATGAGAGGCGAGTCAGGGAAGGCTTCCAGGATGCGGTAAGGTTTTAGTAAGGCTTTGAAGATGGGGAGAACGATGATTTGTCAATGATGGAGGAGGGCATTCCAGGCAAGAGCAAGGGTTATTACCGTCATTATAATTATTAATAATACTATTGTATTTATTAAGAACTTACTTTGTGTCAAGTGCTGTTCTAAGTGCTAGAGTAGATATAAGTGGTTGGACACAGTCTTTGTCCCACCTGAGACTCACAGACTAAGTAGGAAGGAGAAGGATTTAATCCCTATTTTAAATTGGGGTAACTGAAGCACAGAGAAGTTAAGTGACTTGCCCAAAGTCACCCAGCAAACAATCAGCAAAGCCGGGATTAGAACCCCAGTCTTCTGACTCAGGCCCATGCTCTTTCCACTAGGCCATGCTGCTTCCATGGGTGCGACCAAGGGGCCAACAGTGAGAGAGATGAGAGTGAGGCACAGTGGGTATATGGGTATTAGAGAAGCACCGCGTGTGGACTGGGTTGTAGTGAAAGAGAAGCAAGGATAAGTAAGGCAGAGAAAGCTGATTGAGTGCCTTAAAGCTAATGGCCAGGAGCTTTTGTTTCATGTGGAGGTTAGTGGTGATGCAGAAGGTTCTGTTTGATGTGAAGTTCCTGCTTGATGCAGAGATAAATGGGCAACCATTAGAGGCACCTGAGGAGTGGGAACATGTGCACAAAGCAATGTTTTAGAAAAAATGATCCGGGCAGCAAAGTGAGATATGGAATGGAGTGCGGAGAGGCTGGATGCAGGGAGGCCAGAGAGGAGGCTGATGCAGCAGTCAAAGCAGGATAGGATTATCACGTGGTGGCAAGTTTGGATGGAGAAGAAGGGATGGATTCTAAAGAAACTGCAAAGAAAGAACTGACAAAAATTGGTAACTGAATACATGGGTTAGAGAGACAGAGAGAGAGAGAGAGAAGTTAAGGATAATGCCAAGATTGAGGGTTTTTGAGACATTTAGGATGGTGGTGCTGTCAACCATAATGGGAAAGTCAGGGGGAGTAAAAGGGTTTCAAAGGCAAAGATGAGGAGTTAGTTTCCCTGGTCTATACACGCTTCCTGAGGTCCAACTTTCAATATGGTTGTGAGACCTAGAGCCCTGCAGATGCCAAATTCAGCTCCTTGAACAATTCCAGTGACATTATTTAATTCATTCAATCGTATTTAATAATGTTGGTATTTGTTAAGCGCTTACTATGTGCAGAGCACTGTTCTATGCACTGGGGTAGATACAGGGTCATCAGGTTGTCCCACATGAGGCTCACAATCTTCACCTCCATTTTACAGATGAGGTAACTGAGGCACAGAGAAGTTGTGACTTGCCCACGGTCACACAGCTGACAAGTGGCAGAGCCGGGATTCGAACCCATGACCTCTGACTCCCAAGCCTGGGCTCTTTCCACTGAGCCATGCTGCTTCCTAGTGAGTGTTTCTTAGTGAGTGCATACTATGTGCAAAGCACTGTACTAAGCACTTGGAATATACAATTCGGCAACAGATAGAGACAATCCCTGCCCAACAACTTCCAGGATCACAAATAGCAAAGTCCTGAAACAAAGTCTATTAGCATCAAAACTATGCTTACCTCATCTCAGTTTCACCAGGTGGGATGTGATGAGGAGAATGGGCATCAGTAGGATATCTAAACAGATGCTGAATAATGAGCTCAGATCATTAACTAGCACATCAAAGCAAACACAACCCCCTACCCCTGAAATCATACTGAGGCAAATTAAAGTTAACACCATTTTTATCTGTCTTAGTTAATTCCATAGCCCTCCATTTTGGCTTCTAGACTAGGCCTGACCGCTATTTCCACAGGGATAAAGTGAAACATTTGCAAAAACTCCAAAAAACCCTGAGTTATTTCCACAAACAGGAGAATCATTTGCAGAATCACTGGTGAAGTTGGGGCACTTTTGCAGATAAACCACCATGCCAATAATATAGGAGATCTGTGTGGGTGTGATATAGATCCAAACCTACAGAGAGAGTCCCAAATATCCTGGAGCTTTTGCAAATAATACCCTTCACTTTAACAGGGTCAAAGTGGGCTGCCTGTGCAGGTACTGTCTCAAAGTGAAATAGGGAGTTGAACAATTGTTCAGATAATTTGGGTAAAATATAAGCATCCTACTAAAAAAAAAAAGGGGGCAGGGGGAGAATATAAGCCTCCTACTAAAAAAAATGGGGAGAGTATTTTACTGATTACTCTGATTATTTTTCACATAGCCTGGATTCACTGAATATTGTTCCACTGTATGCTTTTCTTTGTCTGTTTGATGTAGCTATGTCAAAGCAAGTTATTTCCCCAAACCATTTCTCATCCACAAGTACCCCTCACCCTATTACTGCTCAGTGGCTCTGAGTGCCTCATTCTGTGGCAGAGAGTCAAATGATTCATGATGTGTGTTTTGTCACATTCCCCTATTTCTGTTATCCCTCTGACACCTTTCCAAAGGCCCTTTCAGTTGTGTTCCAAAGCAAATGTCAGAAAATGAATGAATAGTTATGAGGAGATATCACTGGCATCTAGAGGAAGCTCTATCTGCTCCCAAATGGTGAATGGCAGGCACCATCTCTCTCTTTCTGCCAGCTTCTAAGAAACAGAAGCAAATATTCACAGGGGCCAGAAGTCAAGACCAGGTCTTATAAGAACAGAATGTTTTTCAAAATAATAACCAAGGGGTCACATGTAGAACAGCCACTAATTTGTGCTATGTGAATGCAGCGATAAATGCTTACTGGCTGAAAAGAAATTTTCTATGGAAATAGCTGCTTCAAAAACTTTAACAGGGGATCAGGCCACACCAGAGTGAGAAGCAACATGGACTAGTGGAAAGAGCACAGGCCTACGAGTCGGAGGACCTGGGTTCTAAGCCCAACTCTGCTACTTTTCTGCGGTGTGAACTTGAGTAAATCACTTGACTTTTCTGTCCCTCAAGTCCCTCATCTGCAAAATGGGGATTCAAAACCTGTTCTCCCTGCTATCCCATAAGGGACCTGATTACTTTATATCTACTCCAGAGCTTAGTACAGTGCTTGACATATAGTAATAATAATAAAAATTAATAATTACAGTATTTGTTAAGTGCTTACTATGTGCCGAGCACCGTTCTAAGTGGTAGGGTAGATACAAGGTAATCAGGTTGTCCCACTGGGGGGGGTTACAGTTTTAATTCCCATTTTACAGATGAGGTAACTGAGGCATAGAGAAGTTAAGCAGCTTGCCCAAGGCCACACAGTAGCAGACAAGTGGCAGAGCTGAAATTAAAACCCATGTCCTCTCATGCCCAAGCCTGTACTCTTTCCACCAAGCCATGCAGCTTAGCAAATACCCCAGTTATGATTATTATCATTATTATTGATGCTTGATCTGTAGAATTTAAGAAAAACAAAGTATTTTCCCTGCCTGAATGTAACACATTAAAAAAATAGCAGAGTGAAAGGATGGATAAGAGCATGGAAGCAGAAAAACCCGACCTGTTTTCCACTGTGCACAACTGCTGTTCTCAGTGGGTTTTTACAGGTAAAAGTTGACTCATTAGCCACTAGAAATGCTAACACAGCTAAACCAAAGATATCCCCTCGTAGGGTCTCAGGCCTCTCTTTCCTTCTGTAAAAACACAAAGTCAACACAGGAACAGGTCTAAAAGCTACCTTTCAATCAATCAATCAATCAATTGTATTTTTGAGCACTTAACTGAGTGCACAGCACTGTACCAAATGCTTGGAAGAGTACAGTACGACAGGCTTCCCTGCCCGCAACAAGCATACAGCCTTCCCCTCACTTAGCATGAGATAAAATGGGACTTGTATGAGAAATGCCATGTCTTGAATTGGCCGAGAGTTTGGGAAAAAACTAATCTAAGCAAAATCTAAGCAGACCTCTACTGCTATTAAACAGACATAATGCTCCCAGCTTCATTTGCAGCCCAACAAGAATTGGTTTTCAGCATGTTAGGTTGAGTTGAGGGAGGCAGGGCAGCAAGGCTTAGCATGGCGAAGCAGATACAGCACAGGTCTGGGAGTCAGAAGGTCAGGGGTCCTAATCCCAGCTCCGCCACTTGTCTGCCGGGTGATTTTAGGCAAATCACTTCACTTCTCTGTGCCTCAGTTCTCTCATCCGTAAATTGGGGAACAAGACTGTGAGCCCTATGTGGGACAGGGACTGTACCCAACCCCATTTGCTTGTATTCACCCCAGTGTTTAGTATAATGCCTGGCACACAGTAAGCACTTAACAAATACCATAATTATTATTATTATACAATTTAGCTAACACACATGTGCTGGGGTGCTGGCCACCCTGTTCCTCATGCCCACACTCCAGCTCCAGTCTGCCAGGAGGGGACAAGGCTGAGGGGAACCCAGATTCAGAGCTCAGAAGTAAGATCAATACTATCATCCAGAGTCTTGGAGAAGGATGGGTATTTGACCTTTTACTGCATCTGTGCTATTCAGTGAACAGAAGTTAGGTACAAAATGTAAATGGCTTCTGCCAAAGGGAATAGTGGCTAAAACAGAACTTTTGACTGAAAAATTCTGTTGGGAACAGTTATATGCCTGATAAAAGTCTGCTTGCAGTTTGCAAAGCCAGTACAATTTAAGAAGCTTCTACTCAGTCACCTTTATTTGCCCATCCCTTAGGCACCTTACCTCACTGTCAGTACAAGCAAAACAGATCTAAATCCAGGATGACATCTGAACAAGGAGAGTTAAGTGGCTAAACTTTCCACATGAACCAAGCACTTTAAAGGAAGAAAAAAACATCCACTGTGGCTTCAGTAAACTGACTCACGCAGTTTCTCACTGCTAAAATATCTTTTCCTTGAAAACAGCTGTGCTTCGGTGATGGCCAGAAAAAGAGGAGACCAGTTACAATTGATTTGCTTAGCCAATTATTCTGGCCCTTCAGTAAACATCATGGAGAGGTGCTGATACTGCCAGTGATAGAAGAAATTGCATGTTACCAGCATGACCTCCAAGTGGGGTTTTTCAGGATTCTTGGTTCCCATTCCCTTCCCCTCTTTCCCAGAGTTCTGAGTTGGAATTTCTGGGATTGGGACATTGTCAACCCTAATAATTTGGGGCTTTCGGCACTCTCCTAAGTAACAAGAACCACCTGGAGAGGAGCCTGTAGTGGGACTTGGGTGAAAGAGACGTTTTCCGGGAGCTGGTGGAATCTTCTCTAGGGTCAAAAAGGACACAGATCAGTTGTGGTGAAAACGACCCAGATTTTTACATATCAATCACTGCCTGCCTTCACACTAACCCAACCCCTGTTTTTTCCTAAACATTGGCCTCTTTACTCTCAAGGATCTGCACATAATTAAAAAACTTTCTCAGGGAATCACCCGATTAAGTAGTTATTACTGTTGAAATTCCTTGACCCCACCAAGTCCCCTCAACCCTGCCCTCCAGTCAGCCCATCATCCCAGTCCCCCACTCCCAATACATCTCCCTCTGCCCCTCCTCCATCCAACCCCTCCCCACCCCTCCCCCATCCCCATCATCCTGTCTCAGTGCCATTCCTTTTTTCCCTCCCCCTGCACTACCTCGCCAACAACTCACTCCCACCCAACCCCTCTCCCAGATTACACCCCCGCCACCAGCCTCAGCCAAATGTGGCCTGTGGAACCCGCACTCCCTCATGGGGCAACTTCCCTTCATTACCGACCTGATCCTAACCCAATCACTGCTCCTCCTTGCCATCACTGAAACCTGGCTCTCCCGAATGACACGGTTGCCCCTGCTGCTCTCTCTAGAGGGGTCTTCATCTTCACCCACTTCCCCAGATTCACTGGGAAAGGGGGAGGCGTTGGCTTCCTTCTCATGCCCCAATGTCGATTTTACACCATTCCACCTCCCCCATCTCTTTCTTTCCCTTCTTTATGGAGATGCAGTGTGGCTCAGTGGAAAGAGCCCGAGCTTGGGAGTCCGCAGTCATGGGTTCGAATCCCAACTCTGCCACTTGGCAGCTGTGTGACTGTGGGCGAGTCACTTCACTTCTTTGGGCCTCAGTTCCCTCATCTGTAAAATGGGGATGAAGACTGGGAGCCTCATGTGGGACAACCTAATTACCCTGTATACCCCAGTGCTTAGAACAGTGCTCTGCACATAGTAAGCGCTTAACAAATACCAACATTATTATTATTATTCAAAGCCCATATCATCTGCCTCTACCACTCACTCCAGATTCTAGTGACAGTCATATACTGCCCCCCAGGACCCACCCCCAACTTCTTTAACCATTTTGATCCCTTTCTCACATTTCTTCTCTCTTTCACCATCTTGGACACATACCCGATCTCATCATCTCTAGCAACTGCACAGTCTCTACCCTCACCAACTCTGAAATCCCTCTATCTGACCACAGTCCCTTCACCTGCCTTTTCTCCCACATACCTCCTCCCCACAAATCTTTGCTGTTCCCCAACAGAGACTTCTGTTCCTTTGACCCCATCCAATTTTCTCAAATCATCACACCCCATTTAGCTCCATACCCAAACTATCTTCCCTAGATGACCAAACGGATTCTCTCAACACCACCCTCTCTATTGAACTAAAATCACTGGTTCTCCTATCCCTTCGTTGTTCTCATAAAACTAACCCACAGTCCTGGATCACCTCCACAGTCCATCTCCTTCGCTCTTGTGCATGAACCGCAGAGCACTGCTGGTGGAAATCTAGATATCAGGCTGACCTCATCCACTTCCAAGTTTATCCTTGTGTGCTTTAACTCTGCTTGCTCCTCTGCCTCGCAAAATTATTTCTCCATCCTTATTGACACCCATGCCCATCACCCTCACCAGTTGTTCCAGATGTTTAACTCCCTCAAACCCCTGTCCCCCTTCCTCCCTCATCCCTTGCCCCTAAAGACCTGGCCCCCTACTATATTGGAAAAATTGAAACCATCAAGTGTGATCCCTTTAAAATCTCCCCTGCTCCTCCCCTGCTCCTCCCCACTCCCGCCCCTTCTTCAACTCTCCCATCTTTCCCAGCAATATCTCTAGAGATCTCCTGCCTTCTCTCAAAATCCACCCTCTCCACCTCATCAACCCCATCCCTTTGCACCTCATCAAAACACTTGCCCCCTCTCTTCTTCCCTCCCTAACCACTATCTTCAACCGTTTGCTCTCCAGTGGCTTCTTTCCAACTGTTTTCAAACAAGCCCATGTCTCCCCATCCTAAAAAAACCCTCCCTTGATTCCACAACTCCCTCCAGCTACCACCCCATCTCCCTCCTACCATTTGTATCCAAACTCCTTGAGTGAGTTGTCTACACCCACTGTCTCAAGTTCCTCTCCTCTAATTCTCTCCTTGACCCCCTCCAATCTGGCTTCCATCCCCTTCACTCCACAGAAATTGCCCTCTCAAAGGTCACCAGTGATCTCCTCCTTGACAAATACAATGACCTCCACTCCATCCTAAACTCCTCAACCTCTCAGCTGCCTTCGACACTGTCGATCACTCGCTTCTCCTAGAAACATTATCCATCCTCGGCTTCACTGACACTGCCCTCTCCTGGTTCTCCTCCTATTTCTCTGGCTTCTCGTTCTCAGTCTCTTTCAAGGGCTCATCCTCTGCCCCCCAACCCCTATCTGTGGGTGTCTCTCAAGGTTCTGTTCTGGGTCCCCTTCTATTTTCCATCTATGCCCACTCCCTAGGAGAACTCATTCACTCCCATGGCTTCAACTACCACCTCTATGCGAATGATTCCCAAATCTATATCTCCAGCCCTGATCTCTCTCCCTCTCTGCAGTCTTGCATTTCTTCCTGCCTTCAAGACATCTCTACTTGGGTGTCCTGCCATCACTTCAAACTTAACATGTCTAAAACAGAACTCCTTATCCTCCCACCCAAACCCTATCCTTTCTCTGACTTCACCATCACTGTAGAAGGTACCACCATCCTTCCTGTCTCCCAAGCCCATGACCCTGGCATTATCCTTGACTCCTCTCTCTCATTCAACCCACATATTCAATCCATCATTAAATCCTGTCAGTTCGACCTTCATGGCATCGCTAAAATCTACCCCTTCCTCTCCCTCCAAATGGCTACCATGTTAATCCAAGCACTTATCCTATCTAGACTTAATAACTGTATCACCCTCCCTGCTGGCCTTCCTGGCTCCTATCTCTCCTCACTCCAGTCCATACTTCACTTTGCTGCCCAGATCATTTTCCTATAGAAACATTCAGTCCACAACTCCCCACTCCTCAAGAACCTCCAATGGCTGCCCATCTACCTCCACATCAAAGAGAAACTCCTTACCATCAGCTTTAAAGCACTTAATCACCTTGCCCCCTCCTACCTCACCTCACTTACTACAACCCAGCCCATGCATTTCACTCCTCTAATGCCAACCTCCTCACTGAACCTTGATCTCCTCTATCTCGCAGCTGACACCTCACCCACATCCTGACTCTGGCCTGGAATGTCTTCCCTCTACATATCTGACAGATAATTACGGTCCCCACCTTGAAAGCATTATTGAATACACATCCCCTCCAAGACAACTTCTCTGACTCTAAGCCCTCCTTTCCTCATCTCCCACTCTCTTCTGTGTCACCCTGACTTGCTCATTTTATTCATCCCCCCACCCCAACACCCCAACTGCCCCACAGTACTATGTACATATCTGTAATTTTATTTATTTATATTAATGTCCATCTCCCCCTCTAGACTGTAAGTTCACTGTGGGCGGGGAATATGTACGTTATATTGTTCATTCATTCATTCAATAGTATTTATTGAGCGCTTACTATGTGCAGAGCACTGTACTAAGCGCTTGGAATGAACAAGTCGGCAACAGATAGAGACAGTCCCTGCCGTTTGACGGGTTTACAGTCTAATCGGGGGAGACGGACAGACAAGAACAATGGCAATAAATAGAGTCAAGGGGAAGAACATCTCGTAAAAACAATGGCACGCGATTAATACAGTGCTCTGAACACAGTAAGTGCTCAATAAATATGATTAACTAACTGACTTGCAAGTAATCATGGAAGACTATTCCATGTGGAATAATCCCAGTCCAAGACAGTGATAGCACTCGGCACAAGCTCCATATGCTTAGTGATATTTTACTTTTTTGGGGGATATTTGTTAACCACTTATGATATGCCAGGCACTCTACTAAGCGATGGGGTAGATAAAAAATAATCGAGTTGGACACACTTCCTGTCCTGCATAGGGCTCACGATCTTAATCCCGATTTAACAGATGACGTAACTGAGGTCCAGAGAAGTGAAGTGACTTGCCCAAAGTCACACAGCAGCAAAGTGGCAGAGCCAGGATTAGAACCCAGGTCCTCTGACTCCAAGGCTTCATCCACCCTGACTGAGCAGGACTGGGTTTTTAATTAGAGCTGTGCTCTTATTAAAAAACAAAAATCCTCACAGTAAAGCCTCAGGACTTTCGGTTTTATACTCAGCCCCTTAGGTAAACAAAACAGATACATAACACTTGCAGATTTGATTGACTCAGGAAAGAGCCCAAATTCTTCAGCATTCTAAAGGAACACATTACCATCCCATTACCATCCAGAAACACTCCCCTGAGACAGACTGGAAAAAACAATTTCTCAGTATCCCACCCAGAGCCGTCTGGAAAGTAGAGCAAGGGAGGAAAGCTGCCCTGGGTCCTGCACTTATGAATGCCTTGGATTTGATAGGTGGTCTCCAAGTCGGTCTGGGGTTGCCCCTAGCTGATTTTGCCAGCCCTATTCCTGGTGCTCGGCCTGGTGCCTTGCATGACCAACGCTACCCTCTGTCACCAGGCTCCCTCCTGCGCAATATAAATCCAGTTATGCCTCTGCCCTTCCCATAACAGAGAGCCACTCCTCGGTTTATTGGCTGGCTCCCAATTTGGCTTTGCTCTTGGCACGGCCTTCAGCATTCCCATCCTACTCTTCCCCTGTTCGTAGTCTTGGAGATCTGACTCCCCACCCCCAGAAGCGTGGACGCTACCGCTGGCCTCTTCCTCTCCTCCTACCCTCATCTCGGGGAGCCTGGGACACAGTATGGTTTCATGGAAAACCGTGCACATTATTCTCACTACCCCCTCTACAAAAGCTAGAATGGCTCTGACCACTGCTATGCTGACAACGAGGTTTGGTGAGGGAGCACACTGACTGCCAGAAAGAATGCACCTCTGGGGGATTGTTCACATCGATGCCAGAAAAACAAGGAAACATGGCTTCTGCCACCCTGGTTAATCACTCCCTCAGTGGTATTTATTGAGTATTTACTGTGTGCAGAGCCCTGTACTAAGCACTTGGGAGAGTATAATACAGCAGAGTTGGCAGACATGTTTGCTACCTCCAAAGAGCTCACAGTCTCCCCAGTGCATCCAGAACAGCCATTTTGACCCAGAGGGAATCCAGTCACCTGTTCACCTGGAAATTTCCTGCACACTGAACACCACACCTTCCAATCACAGGTTAAGTGGCACCAGATGACATGAAACCCCTTCGGTAAACCACTTAGTGTTTGCTTTACTAAGGAAAGCTGAGGGCTCTGACTTGAGGAAGGTGCTCATTTGTTTGCTTTAGATAACTGGCCTCTTTGATGCAAAGGAGCTTTTGATGGTTAAAGTTTGCAGTGTTCCTATAAGTGTTGTTTCAGTTTTGCACCTTGGTTCTATCAGCTGTTCTCCCCACATTCAGCAGGCTGCTCTGTTCAGAGGGAGAAGGTGAGAAACTGCAGTTTTTCAACAGGATGGAGGCCACCCATTCTCCACCTAAGTGGAAGTCTAAAATGGAAAAAGAAGTTGAAAGGCATTAGTTGAGTTTACACCCATACACCTTGGGCAAGGCTGCACTTAAGCAATCCCCTACATCTGCCCTTGTCTTAAAATCTCTAAAAAGGAGAGACTTTGAAACCTCTTACAGGAAAGAAATCATTTGTCCAGCCATGTGCAAAAAGGGCCCCACAGGCCATCTGGGTACACAGTAATAGTACAGGACTGTTTAATAGTGGAATCTGTCTCTGGGCAAAGAAACCCAGTTTAGTAGGACTAAATTCCGGGTCCAGCAGGACTACGGGATTGAACACAGAACCCTGACATTTTCCATCCTGCCTATATCCTGTTGTGCTGCCTGGGGATTTTCAATTGAAGGACAGGTGTGCTGATGGTGACCTTGGGTCCTAGTGGGAAAATGACTCTGCCCGAGGTATCCAGTGACCACTCGCCTCCTGTGACTGAGGACTGGACTCAAGAAGCGAGAAGGCCAGCATAGCCTTTGGGAGATTTTTTTATGGTATTTGTTAAGCATTTACTGAGTATCAAGCAGTGTTCTAAGCACTGGGGAAGATACAAGTTTATCAAATTGGACACACTCCCTGGCCCACATGGAGCTCACAGTCTAAATTGGAGGGAGGAGAATTTAATCCCTATTTTACACCTGAGGAGGTACAGAGAAGCTAAGTGACTTGACCCAGGTCATAAGGCAAGCAATTGGCAGAGCCAGGATTAGAACCCTAGTCCAACGGCTCCCAGGCCAGTGCTCTTTCCACTAGGCCATACTGCTTCTCTAGATTGTCAGAGTGCGGGGACAGTATAGTAGGCCCCAGACCGAAGTAAAGGTCTGCAGGGCTGTAGTGCTGTCCAGCCTTCTCTATGGCTGTGAGGTCTAGGTATCAGTCAATCATCAGTCAGTCAGTTAATTGTATTTATGGAGCACTTACTGTGGCAGAGCACTGTGCTAAGCACTTGGCAGAGTACATTATAACAATATAATACTAATGACCCACCTGACTCCCTGAGCAGGTCCATCAGGCTCACTTACAGGCTATACACAGCATCAAGAGATGGGAGAGAATCCCAAACAAAGTCAGTCTTCTAGGACTGAAGTTCTGCTCACTTTATTTGAATGCCTGTCTCCCTCTGTACATTGTAAGCTCCTGGTGGGCAGCAATTTTGTCTACCTACTCTATTGTATTGTACCTTGCCACATGCTTAGTACAGTTTTCTGTGCACAGGAAGTGCTCAATAAATACCACTGAATGATTGATTGATTGCAGCACAACTGTGCTGGGTGGGACACGAGAGGAGAATTGCCCGCAGGAGGACACCTAGACAACTGTTGTATGGTCGGCTGAAATTGGGAAACCAAATGCAAAGAGGCCATGGGCTACTGTGAGAGTTCTCGGCCCTCTCCAGCCAGGGCGACCTACGGCACAGTGGTCTCTCTGCCCCCTCTTCCCAGTTCTGTCTGCTGATGAAAAATCCCGATAAAAGCCAAAGAGCTTTTGGCTGGTGGGCATCACGCAGCCTCTACCCATCAGCAAGAAATGAAAATGGAAAATGAAACTGTACTCTGTCCTGTCCCACAATCCAGACTTGATCCCCAATTCCATGTACTCTATACCCCAGGATCACATAAGTGAAGATAGAAACTGCCTTAAAAAGGGTTTGGACTTCGGAATGAACAGCTCTGAACACTCACTGCCCAAGTATAATGCCACTGTTTAGCCATTTTTTTTAATGGTTTTTTTTTTATGGTATTCAGAGCTCCAGGAGAAAAGCAATAGGAGGGAAAGAAAATGAATTTTGAGCTCCAAAGGAGAGGCACACAAAGGAGACCTAAAGAAAAGAAGAACAAACCTACCAATCTATCAATTAATCAGTGGTATTTATTGGATGCTTACCATGTGCAGAGCACTGTACTAAGTGCTTGGGAGAGTACACTACAACAGAACTGGTAGTCACATTCCCTGCCCACCAGGGGCTTACAGTCTATAAACATTTGTGCTTGAGTCTAACCTGCAAAACCCAGGACATGTGTAGAAAGCCAACATAAAGTCATACCTACGGTCAAACTGAAAATGGTGCTAGGTCTCCAATTAAGTAAATAAATAACTGTCGTTTATATTCTGTGATGGTGAAACACTATCCATGTGGATGAGTGTAGCTGAAATGGAAGATGCTGACCAACAGTCCCTTCCACACAACTTCTCTAGACTGTAAGCCTGTTGTGGGAGGGGAATGTGCCTGTTATAATAATAATAATGTTGGTATTTGCTAAGCGCTTACTATGTGCAGAGCACTGTTCTAAGCGCTGGGGTAGATACAGGGTGATCAGGTTGTCCCACGTGGGGCTCACAGTTTTAATCCCCATTTTATAGATGAGGTAACTGAGGCTCAGAGAAGCTAAGTGACTTGCCACAGTCACACAGCTGACAAGTGGCGGATCCGGGATTCGAACCCATGACCTCTGACTCCCAAGCCCATGCTCTTTCCACTGAGCCACGAATACTGCACTCTTCCAAGCACTTAGTACAGTGCTCTGCACACAGAAAGCTCTCAATAAATCCAATTGACTGACATTCATGGAACGAGTGTCTTTTCATCTGTGGCAGGCCCTGCCATCTGTAGACCTGATGCTGTCTCAAATTGGGCCTCCTCTTCTGGTAGTCTGTCCAGTCTTTGCTCGGAAAGAGCCACCTCATTCCTGATAGCTGCAAGACAAGTCAGCCTGCCCAAACCTGTTACCCACCCCTCTTCCCCCCAGCATACCACACTGTTTAAAGTTAACCCAGGGAAGTGGCATTTAAATTGAATAACTCCTCCCCTCTAGTCCCACACTCAAAAGGCTGAGTCAGGCTAGTGCACACCCTTAGGCACTAGTAACTTCAGAGGGAGTTACCATATAACACTGGCATGCACTTGTCCTCTCCTGCCTCTGCCTTCCATGTGCTGCATGTCCTCAGAGCTAGAACTGTGAGTAAATCAACGTTCACACAAAGTGTGATGATTAGGAGGCTCAATGGAGGGAGCTGGTTTTCTCACTATATTTATTCTTTGCCCCTTCTTGTCTTGAAAATAGGGAGTCGCATGGAACCAGGAATGAGAGACGAGTCCACGCAAGCAAGAGAGATAGATGTAGACTGAGTCCGAGTTTCCTTCCCGTTACTCCAGCCCCAAGACCAAAACGATGCACTTGAGTAAACATTCTTATCCATTCCTTGTAAGGAGTGATGCCAGGGACAGCAGCAGAGTTGGATCAAGGCCAGTGAGTAGCATATCCTTTCTCTTCACTAGAACCAGGCCAGGCGAAGAGGGAGCAATGCTCTTCTCCTCCCTGGCTCAACAGAAAGTTTCCCTTTTCAGCACCATTCATGATCATCACTCTCTAAACCAAAGGCCTCCCCTTATTCTCAGCTCCACAGTCCTCAGGAAGGAGAATCCTGTTCCTTAGCAAATACAGAACTAAGTGTGTCCTTGAAAAGCCAGGGGCTTTAGAAAGATCCCCTGCGTAAGCTCCCTGTGGGCAGGGAACGTGACTACCAACTCTGTTGGACTGTACTCTTCCCAGAGATTAGTGCAGCGCTCAGCACACAGTAAGTGCTCAATAAATACAATTGATTGATTGATTATCTGTGAAGCTCTCACTATCTAGATGAGATTTCAGACTTGGGCCAGTCCACCACATGATGTCCAGATGCCATATGCATGCTTTTTGGAGCGACACACCTCTCATTATGTAGAGACTTTCTATTAATAGTATTTGGTGAGTGCTTGCTATGTGCCAACCACTGTACTGGGTAAATACAAGATAATCGGGTTGGTCACAGTCCCTATCTCACAGTGGGCTCACAATCTAAAAGTGAGGGAGGACAGGTACTGAATCCCCAATTTACTGATGAGGAAACTGAGGAGTGAAGTGAAGTGACCTGCCCAAAGTCACACAACAGGCAAGTGGCAGAGCTGGAATTAAAACTCGGTGGTCATGGGTTCTAATCCCGGCTCCACCACTTGTCTGCTGTGTGACCTTGGGCAGGTCACTTCACTTCTTTGGGCTTCGGTTACCTCATCTGTAAAATGGGGATTGAGACTGTGAGCTCCACACGGGACAGGGACTGTGACCAACTCGATTTGCTCGCATCCACCCCAGAGTTTAGTACGGTGCCTGGTACATAGTGAGCACTTAAAAAAATAAGTGCTATTTCCACTAGGCCATACTGCTTTCATATTTCTGAATCTAAACTCTTCAGAATTATTCTGCAAACTCTTAGGAGTCAATATGACCTTGGAAAGTGATCTAGCCCATCGCTTCCAAGGATTAACCCTTGAGGATCTCCCTTTTACTATGGAATGGTGGAGAAAGCCTTCTTTCTGAGCCAACACAAAGCAGGAGATCAAAGTGGCTCTCCAAGAAGATGGAGACAGATCACTAGGAGAATGGCACCAGCAATCCCTGTTGCAACTCACAAGGTCCCCAGAGGGCTGTTTTCGGCCATTAACAGTTCAGCACCGGGCCCTCCCTGTCCCTGAAATGGAAGATGACAGAAAGGGCAACTGAGCTCAGACAATGATAATAATAACTGTAGTATTTGTTAATGTCAATGAGTAGCCAAATAATAATAATGGTATTTGTTAAGCGCTTCCTGCGTGCCAGGCACTGTACTAAGTGTTGGGGTAGATACAGGCTAATCAGGTTGGACACAGTCCCTGTCCCACGTGGGTCTCACAGTCTCAATCCCCATTTTATAGATGATGTAACTGAGGTCCAGAGAAGTGAAGTGACTTGCCCACGGTCACCCAGCAGACAAGTGGCAGAGCCGGGACTAGAACCCATGACCCTCTGATTCCCAGGCCTGTACTCTATCCGCTAGGCCACGCTGCTTCTCATATAACATATTTAACTTTATAGGAAGTTTATAGTCTGGAGCTCCATAATGCAAAAACTTACGATTGGCTTATAAATGTCCCCGAAGGCTTATATCACACTCCTTGTGCTGGAGAGTCATTTGTGATGCATGCACGGTACTGTGGAGCACACACAGAATGGTACAGTCAATCCAGGGCCAGACAGCTTGGGAAATTTTGTCAGTCGACAGTCCCCACAATACAAACTAACAAAACATGGTTAGATTAGAGTTTTCCAAATGAGTTGGAGCTTTTACTGCCTCCAGAAAAAGAGCAAAGATTTCTGGATACTGCTGAGCTCTGTCTCTAAGCTTCATGTATAAGCACTTCAGGCACTTAGTCTGCTCTACTGCTGCTACCTTACCTTGCTGAACTCCTACTACAACCTAACCGGGACACTTCGCTCCTCTTACACCAACCTACTCACTGTACCTCGGTCTCGTGTCTCTCACTGCCGGCCCCTCGCCCACGTCCTCCCGCTGGCCTGGATCTCCCACCACCTTCATATCCGACAGACCATCCCTCTCCTCACCTTCAAAGCCCCCCTAACATCACATCTCCTCCAAGAGGCCTTCCCTGACTAACCCCTCATTTCCCCTACTGGCCCTCCCTTCTGCATCACCTATTTCACTTGGACCTGTACCCTTTAAGCATTTGGTATTCACTCCACCTCCAGCCCCACAGAATTTACGTGCATATCACTATACTCTCCCATTTCTCCAATCTCTAATTTACTTTAATGTCTTTCTCCTCTAGATTGTAAACTCCTTGGAGGCAGGGATTCTATCTACCAACTCTAGTATACTGTACTCCCCCAAGTGCTTAGTACAGTGGTCTGCACAAAGTGAACACAAACAGAAAAAGAAGCAGCATGGCCTGGTGGAAAGAGTACAGGCCTGGGAGTCAGAGGACCTGGGCTCTAATCCCAGCTCTGCCACTAGTCTGTTGCGTGACCTGGGGCAAGTCATTTAACTTCTGTGGGCCTCAGTTTCCTCATCTGTAAAATGGGGATTAAATCCTTCTCCCTCCTAACTAGACTGTGAGCCCCATGTGGGACAGAGACTGTGTCTAATCTCATTGTCTGGTGTCTACCCCAATGCTTAGAACAGTGCTTGGCACATAAAAAACACTTACCAAATACCATAATTACCACAAATAAATACCTTTGATTGATTAAAATCAGTGAGGTTAACCTGACTGCTGAAACGTGATCCGGACTTCAGTAGAAAGAACACCATGTCAGCTAAATTCTGGGCATGATTACTTAACAGAGCACCAACCATGTATAATAATGGGACCTTTCCCAGCTGCTTCTTCTTCCAGTCATTCATTCATTCATTCAATTGCATTTATTGAGCACTTACTGTGTGTAGAGCATTGTACTAAGTGCTTGGAAAGTATAATTTGGCAACAGATGGAGACAATCCCTCCCTAACAATGGGCTCACAGTCTAGAAGGGGGAGACAGACAACAAAACAAGTAGACAGGCATCAGTAGCATCAAAATAGATAAATAGAATTATAGATATATGCACATCACTAATAAAATAAATAGTATAATAAATATGTACAAACACACAAATGCTGCGGGGCAGGGAAGTGGGTAGAGCAGAGGGAGGGAGTAGGGGCGATGGAGGGGGGAGGGGAGGAGGAGCAGAAGAGAAGGGGGGCTCAGTCTGGAAAGGCCTCCTGGAGGAGGTGAGCTCTCACTAGGGCTTTGAAGGGGTGAAGAGAGCTAGTTTGGTGGATGTGAGGAAGGAGGGCACTCCAGGCCAGAGGTAGCACGTGGGCCAGGGGTCAACGGCGGGACAGGCGAAAACAAGGCTCAGTGAGGAGGTTAGCGGCAGAGGAGTGGAGTGGGCGGGCTGGGCTGCAGAAGGAGAGAAGGGAGGTGAGGTAGGAGGGGGCAAGGTGATGGAGAGCTTTGAAGCCAAAAGTGAGTCCTGAAGGTATCGTTGTTATTAGCTTCTATTAGGATTTGGTCAGCAGAATTCCATTTACTCCCCAGATGAAAAGTTTTTCCTCCTCCAAGAGTGTGATTCATCAGTTCAGATGACAGACAGCCTGTTTCTAGGACTGGCAGGCTAATATACTACAGCTCCACACCATTGTGGTTTCCTTCTTTTGGTTTTAGTCAAGGAGTCCAGAGTTATCAGCAGAGAGGCCAGCTGATAGAATGGGTTGGTAGGGACGAGGAGCTACAAATCTCCTATTTCTACATCAAGTGAAAGCAATGTTCAATTAAGAGAATTGCTCTATCAGTCTGCATGCCCCCGATTCTAGTTTTGGAGCTCTGGTGAGCCCTCTGGCAGCACATTTAAAGTAAACCTTGCCATTTGAGGCACATGGGCAAATTGGGAGCTGTCAGCTCCAATCTAAAATACCCCCCTGAGTTCCTCATGGGGTGGGGTTCAGCAGGAGAATAAAGAACCGAAATACCCAGCTCCACCCCCAGAGTCAGTCAGCAAACGCCAAGGGATGAGGTACTTGTTTCCCCAAATGTGATTTCAAAGTAAAGAATGCACTGAAAACAGATGTGGAAACAGAGGCTGGACAAATCATTCTTGTGTTTTCTTCCTAGAAGCTACGACTGATGCCTGGGGACTAGGATGGGAAGTAGCAAAACCTTTTGCTATGGGATGGGCTTCCCAAAGTATGAGAGAGACCTCTTTTTCTGCAGAACCATTTAATTAACATGGACAAGATTTCTACCAGATTTGGGAGAGAAGACTCTGAAGGCCCAAATCAAGCACCAACAGAGTGTTTGGGAAAGAAGAGCATTTGGAGGATTGTTTCTGCATCCCTTCGATAGCATGAACCTGATTCCTCAGCCCAAGGGAATAACAACTCCAAAAGTGGTTGAAATTACATTGTTTGCTAGTTTTTCATTTATAAAATCACACCATTTGCTTTTAAGTAGCCCAGGGGTCCAAGTGCAAGTAAAGTTCTCATTCACTGAAGTGTTAAGACCCACGACCCGATAAGAGCAGTGTGGCCTAGAGGAAAGAGCACGGGCCTGGGAGTCAGAGAACCTGGGTTCTAATGCCAGATCCGCTACTCGTCTGCTGTGTGACCTTGTGCAAGTCACTTAACTTCTCTCTGCCTCAGTTTCCTCAACTGAAAAATGGGGAGTCAATGCCTGCTCTCTCCCCTGCTTCAACTGAGAGCCCCATGTGGGACAGGGACTGTGTCCAACCTGATTGTATCTACCGCAGCACTTAGAGTGCTTGACAAATACTATAATTCTCATCATCGTGAGAATAAGCACCAGCAGGAAACCAGTGGGAAAGTGGTGTTCTTATACCACCTACCCTATGAGCTGTCCACAGTGTCTTAGCCGCTACTATTGCCCAAAAGGCCAATAAGTCAGTTTCTCACTCTGGCTCCTGTTAAATTGTAGGGCTGGGGTACCAAACTGCGATGAATAAATATCGCAAAGGATGTCCACAAGAGTCTGTGGTTTGATCCTCATGCTCCATCACTGGGCAGTGAGGTTGAGCTGCCCAGCCCGCCGATGGGCATTAGAGTTCCAGGCTGCGACAAAACAGACTGTCTGCAGCTGAAGGACTTTGCCAATCAAAACTCATCTATGGGAATTGGGGGCGGGGGAGAAAAAGCCAACTTAGTTAAAAATAAACTTCTGCATGTTCGAACTAACTCAGCTATGCCTGATTTTTCTCATTTAAGGCTGCAGTCAAAGAAGCCAGGGGTAATTAGGTGGAGTCCAGCCAGGACATTTTGCCAGGCTGAGTTTGCCTAACCTGACACGGGCGACGGGCAGGCCCTGGGAGAAAAGAGGCAGGATCTTGCAAGGGTTAGGGAGAGAATTTCCTAAATAGAGGCAGTGTTGTAAACGGAGTCAGCAGCTCTCTTCGCGAGAAGACTGCAACATTGCTCTTGCTCCAGCTGCTGCTTGATATAAGCACACAACCAGTTCACTGCCTAGGACTCCAGCCCCATGCTATTCCACACAACTGAGATAATATGCACCAAAAGCTAAAGCCTTTATGGCTTGAGATTTTTAACACGAATTTCAACCTGCTCCCTCCCGCCCAGAAAAGCTCCTTTAGCTCATTCTCTTCTTCTTACCCTGGCAACACCCTCTCCAACTAGCTTTGGCCTTCCTGCTGAATCACCCAATTAATCTTAATTATTTCCCAACAATCTCCAGCTGTCACTTTGCCCCTATTACAGTGCAGTAAAGATCTGATCAAACTAACTGTTAATGAATAATTTTTACGTGTCTGAGAGTATAGGTGTCTCTATCAGTAGTATACCAAGGCAATCTGCACCCTATCGGATCAGAACCAGGCAAAGCTGAAGTTGAAAATTATACATACATGCAGCCAACTCTCAGTTATTCGGGAGCCATCTACGGTCTGGGGCCGGACTCCTACATAGCCTATTATACCCAGTGAGAGCGCTTATGAACAGGGAAGCTCCCAGAGCCCACTTCAGGGTCAAAAAATGGGATCTGGACATTCCCTGTCTTCCCTAAGGTCATCAATTCCAGGCAGAATTTTACAGTTGTAGGGATGAGCTGTAGGAGGGTTCTCCTCAAGTTCATCTCTGGGTGGGAAATGGATCCCAGGAGTCCCAGGGTCCCCCGCAGCCTAAAAGTCCAGACTGATACATGCACACATTGCCCCCAGATTTCCAGGAAAACAAAGCCTGTTTCTCTTTTTCAGGTTCTCCTTTCCGAAAACCCCAGTGATGAATAAGATAGATAAACAGAATGTCAAGGGCCTGGGGGAGGCCACGCTACTGGGGCGTACATTTCTAGGAAGCATTTTGTTTCTTGAAACTTGGAGAAGGGAAACAGAATTTTAAAGCACACAGTGGTGACTACTGGAAGAATCATTTGATTTCCTGGATAGCAGATGTGTCCATGGCAGGAGTTCTGGGATTTATTTGGGTGGACATAGGAAGAAGGGCTGTGAACTTTTCCATCTTGCCTAGGGAATTTAGGGGACTGCATTTAAACTACAGGCTCCTTGTGGGCGGGCAACAGGTCTACCAACTCCGTTATATTGTCCTCTCCCAAGAGCTTATTTCAGTACTCCTCAAACAGTAAAGTGTTCAATAGACATGATTGATCGATCGTTTGATAGACTGCATTTATTTTAACCATCCAAGCCTTGGTGATGAACAGACATCATATGAGGTCAGGTCTCTGTAGTCTCTCTAATTTACCCCCACCACATGCTGTAATTAGGGCTTTCTTTGTTTTTCCTCCCTTTTGTTTTCTTCATTCCTTTAATAGTATTTGAGCTCCTAGTGTGTGTGGAACACTGTACTAAGCACTTGGGCGGGGACAAGAGGAGTAAGTAGTCACGATCCCTGCCTTCCAGTGGCTTATGGCGTAGTGGATAGAGGGCCTGGGAGTCATAAGGTCATGGGTTCTCGCCTCGGCTCTGCCACCTGTCAGCTGTGTGACCTTGGGCAAGTCACTTCACTTCTCAGTGCTTCAGTTACCTCATCTGTAAAATGGGGATTAAGACTGTGAGCCTCACATGGGACAACCTGATTACCTTGTATCTACCCCAGCACTTAGAACAGTGCTTGGCACATAATAAGTGCTTAACAAATACCATTATTATTATTATTATTACTATTATTCTCTGGACCTCAGTTACCTCATCTGTAAAATAGAGATTGAGACTGTGAGCCCCACATGGGACAGGGACTGCGTCCCACCCAATTTCCTTGTATCCACCCCAGTGCTTAGTACAGTCACTGGCACAGAGTAATACCACAATTATTATTATTATTATCATTATTATTACCATTATTATTATGCAGTGGGATCTTTAAATCAGCCATACAAACATACCCATACCTCCATCCTGGAACCTCTCGGCTCTTCTTCCTTGTGCAGCTTCTTCCCCGAGATCCGATAACACCCAACCCCAGTAGCACCATCGTCACACTGCTTATTGCAGGCGTTCCAAACCTCAAAGGCATAAAAAGATCCCTGATGTGAAGAGTGTTCTGTTTCCATTGATCCTACTCCAAAATCCAATCGCATTACATTCAGTTTACTTAATGAAAATCACAACATCAGAAAGCTCCCTTTCACGTAGCTATTATCAATTATATCTTTTTATGTAGAACTGTATTAAAATATCATATCATCCTGGAGTTTCTCCCAGCCTCGAGAAGCCATATTTATTCAAATCACAACCCTGAAATAACTGAACAAAACAATTGCTATTTTCTTTTTTTTAGAAATTAGAATCACCCAGGGTTGTGCCACTAAGAACTACATCTTATAAAAGTGAATCTGGTTGAAATGGGTTGTAGGCTAGGCCACATCTAAATGGAAATTAGCACTGGGGTGAATGAGTATCTGGATAATTAGACAAAAGCAAGTATTTTGTCTCAACTACCCAAGAAATTCTGTAGAATTGTTCTGCCCTCCCCTTAGGGCCTCACTTTCAGGCAGGCAGGACCCGTACCTGTTGAAACACAAAGTGAATAATTCTTTCATCATCATCATCATCATCAAAAATTGAGTGCCTTCTTGCACAGGACCCATGGACCGAGAAAATTCTTATTTTTTTATGGTACTTGTTAAGCTCTTACCATGTATCAAGCACTGTTCTAAGCGCTGGGGTAGGTTTAAGTTCATTAGGTTGAACACAGTCCCTGTCTCGCATGGGGCTCACAATCTAAGTAGGAGGGGGGTAAAGGTAACCTCACTTTACATTTGAGGAAATGGAGGCCCAGAGAAATTCAGTGAGTTGCCCAAGGTCACATAGCAAGCAATTGGCAGAGCCGGGATTAGAACCAGGTCCTTCTGACTTCTAGGCCTGTGTTCTCTCCACTAGGTCACGCTGCTTCTCCCTGCCCTCGAAGAGTTCACAATCTAAAGATGAAGGCAAACACATAAAAATCAATAATAATAATAATAATAATTATGGTATTAGTTAAGCACTTACTATGTGCCAGGCACTATACTAAACACTGGGTGGATACAAGCAATCGAGACAGACTCAGTTCCTGTTCCATGTGGGGCTTCCAGTCTCAATCCCCATTTTACAGATGAGGTAACTGTCGCCCAATGAAGTGAAGTGATTTGCACAAGGTCACAGAGCAGACAAGCGGTGGAGTCGGGATTAGAACCCATGACATTCTGACTACCAAGCCTGTGGTCTATCCACTAGACCATACTGTTTCTCCTACAATCAGCATATAACCTACAGAGAGCTAAACTTCGGCATATAGAAGGTCTGCCTGAGGACGAGCGTCAGAACAGCTCTCACACCCCAATCCATCGGTTAATCGTATCACTCAATCAGTGGTCTTCACTGAGCATTTACTGTAGGTAGGGCACTGTATTAAGTGGTCTCCTAAGTATCTACTAAGAGTAATAATAATAATAATAATGTTGGTATTTGTTAAGCACTTACTATGTGCAAAGCACTGTTCTAAGCGCTGGGGGGGATACGAGGTGATCAGGTTGTCCCATGTGGGGCTCACAGTTTTAATCCCCATTTTACAGATGAGGTAACTGAGGCACAGATAAGTGAAGTGACTTGCCCAAAGTCACACAGCTGACAAGTGGCAGAGCTGAGATTTGAACTCATGACCTCTGACTCCAAAGCCCGTGCTCTTTCCACTGAGCCACGCTGCTTTCTGGGTAGGCAACCAGGAATGTACAGTCTAGCTGGGGAGTGAGACAGTAAAATAAGTTACAAGCAGGGGGAAGTGATGGAGTGTAAAGCTAAGTATATGAGTGCAGTGGGGCAGGGGAGGTGAGTATAGAAGGGCTTAGGTGAATAATAATAATTGTGGCCTTTGTTAAATGCTCACTACATGCCAATTACTGGGGTAATAATAATAATAATAATAATAATGGTGGTATTTGTTAAGCGCTTACTACGTGCAAAGCACTGTTCTAAGCGCTGGGGGGGATACGAGGTGATCAGGTTGTCCCATGTGGGGCTCACAGTTTTAATCCCCATTTTACAGATGAGGTAACTGAGGCACAGAGAAGTGAAGTGACTTGCCCAAAGTCACACAGCTGACAGGAGGCGGAGTCGGCATTTGAACCCATGACCTCTGACACCCCAGCCCGGGCTCGTTCCACTGAGCCACGCTGCTTCTCTAGATACCAGGCCATCAGATCGGACATGGTCCCTGATCAGGCTCACAGTCTAAACAGAAGAGAGAAGAGGTACTGAATCATGTCTACCAAATCTGTTACGCTGTGTTCTCCCAAGCACTTAGTAGAGTGCTCTGCATGTAGTAAGCAATCCATAAATGCGATTGATTGACCGAATCCCCATTTTACAGATGAGAAAACTGAGGCACAGAGAAGTTAAGTGACTTGCCCATGGTCACAGAGCAGGCAAGAGGCAGAGCCGGGACTAGAACAGGGGTCCTTCTGACTCCCAGGCCCATGCTCTAGCCACTAGATCATGCTGCTTCATATTTATTGAGCACTTACTGAAGTGGCAGTTGGGGGGATATAGGGTGGGGAGGTGACAGATTAATCAGTCCCTCAGTTACCTCATCTGTAAAATGGGGATTAAGACTGTGAGTCCCATGCGGGATAAGGACTGTGTCCGCTCTGATTGGCTGATATCTACCCCAGTGCTAAGTACAGTGCCTGGAACATATAATAAGCATTTAACAAATACCATTTAAAAAAAGATCAGGGAAGGCCTCCTGGAGATGTGATTTCAGACCCCATTGGTTCAGTGAATGGTAGAGATACCCCCAAGTTCTACGAATCATAAAGGCTTTGGCTGTCTCCCCACCCACCACTATGCAGGGTTTAGGAGCAGAGGGAAGGAGAGAGAAAGCGGCAAGGGAAATGAAGAGGAGAAGAGAGGAACTGGGAAAGGGAACTCTCACTGTCACTTTGACTTTCTTTCCAAAAAAAAAAAAAATTGTCTGTCATTCCAGGCATAAAAACCAAAAGGGGGTAAAATGCAAAAGAAAGAGGATAAACTACTGCTTTTTCTTCAAGTTTCCTATCATCCCAACAAACACCCTGGGCTTACAACGTAAGCAATATCTTTCCCAGGACAAAGGTCAGCGGAACAACTGCCCAGATGCCAAGAGACGGCAGAGGAAGGCTTTCCGCTCAGCACCTAGAAATGATTCCTTCACTCTTGCCATCTGCCACAGTCTACATGCAACGGGTACGTGGCTGAGAGAAGGCAGGTGATAGCATGCAGGCCACTTCTACTATAGAAAGGCAGTGTGCATGTCCCACCAACAGGGAAAAGCCCGAAAGAGGAGATATGCCCCTAAAATGTTTCCAGCCAGGTGATACAAATGATAAAATTAGTTCCTCTCTGGAATGGCAAAGATGATGTCTAGATATTGGATCATGTAGTCTAGGCCTCTATAACAAAACAAAGGGCCAAGGACAATAATACCATCACTGGGTTTGAGCAAGGCTCAGCCTGACTCAGTGGCAACAGGATGCTTGGGAGAACCCTGTGACAGTAATCCCAGCATCTAGGGATGATGGACCGTCTAACATTCCTAACTTTCCCCTGTACATCTCCACCTTTCCCTCTAGCAACACGTTACGCTCCACTCGTCCATGAATTGATCCAAAATCCGTGTACAGGTTAACTCTGCGCAGAGCACTGTACTATGCACTGTTGGCATAGCCCCAGCAGGTAGAAAGAGGACTAGGACCCAGGTCTTGTGCTGCCCAGTGAAGTGCTCTTGCCGTTGGATCAACAATAGGGCTAACCGAAGAAAGCACTTGAAAAAGAGTACGCTAGCTGCCTCGGTATTCACCTTCATGGTTAAGGCTCAACCCTCTAATATGCCTCATTTTTCCCCAGTCTTCCCTTCCTCAGGTTAGATCTGACCAACTGCCACTTCAATACTTCTCTGCCACCTGAGCACTTCCAAACTCCCAACTTCCACAGCACTTACGAACCCTATTTCTCAAACCCTAACTCGTTCCTATAATTCCTTTCCCATTCTCCAATCGTAATTATTTTAGTATCTCCTCTACTAGGATGTAAGCTCTCTGAGGGCAGGGACCATGTCTACTAACTCTAGTGTATTCACTCCCCGCTCCCCCAGCCCTGGAAATGCTTATGATCCTCTGCTCACAGTAATGTGCAATAAAGCTATTGATTGCTAATTCAGTAAATACTATTGATTGATTAATTGAAATCCACTACCTCTTGGATGTTTTGCAGATATGGAAAACACTTATATTAGTATCTTTATTTAAAAAGGACTTTATACATCTGAAGACCATTATTAAGTCACCCTTTAGCTTTCTCAAGTTATCCCCAGTTTTTTAACCTTTCTGTGGTTTAATTTTCCCTCCCTTTGATAATTTTTATCGTTCAAACCCAGTCTCTCCTTAGCCGATTCCTTCAATTCCTTAAGCACCCTAGAATGCGTGTCCTCTAGACTGTAAGCAAGTTATTGGCAGGGAACGTGTCTGTTTACTGTTATATTGTACTCTCCCCAGCTCTTAGTAGAGTGCTCTAATAACAATAATAATAATGTTGGTATTTGTTAAGCGCTTACTATGTGCCGAGCACTGTTCTAAGCGCTGGGGTAGATATAGGAGAATCAGGTTGTCCCACGTGGGGCTCACAGTCTTAATCCCCATTTTACAGATGAGGGAACTGAGGCACAGAGAAGTTAAGTGACTTGCCCACAGTCACACAGCCGGCAAGTGGCAGAGCTGGGATTCGAACTCATGAGCCCTGACTCCAAAGCCCGTGCTCTTTCCACTGAGCCACGCAGTAAGCGCTCAGTAAGTATGAATGAATGAACAAATGAATGAATGCACTACCTGGTGGTAACAGGAATTCCTTGGACCTTTTTAATTTGCTAGAAATCTCCTTTGCACATGAAGCATGTGGTTATAATGACAACCAGGACAGGAACTCAGCCATTCTGAATGTTAAGGAGAGAAGTATACATGAGACAGTATGCCAGAACAGGAGGGTTAGGGATGCTTCCAAAAATATTCTTTAAGCCCTTGCTCTTTGTCATTTCCCGTAGGTTCCTTGATTCAGTCCTGCACCCTCTCTCCCCCGCCCGCCCCACTCCCCCGACCCCCAGCCTCCTACCATTGTGCGTGGCTTTCTGTGGCGGTAAAAGATGAATACAAATGTAAAGAAGGGTTTCCCAGTCCCACTGCCTGATATGCCCAGCATCACCATTGTGGCACCTGGAGATGATGCTGGGGGTGCTGCGCAATTTGCTATAACCCCTATGCAAAGCTGCCTTTCTGGTAGCCCCCTTCTAGGTCATAGCTCCTGAATCACAGAACGATCTTCCTGCATCCGGCCGGGTCCAGTACCACATTTAAATAGATCTTTCCATTCAAGGCACACGGGCAAATTGGGAGGTGGCAGCCCCTATCTAAAACTTCCTCCCCTGAGCCTTGTGCATTAATTCCACAGGATTGCAACTCCGAAGATGAATGAACGAAGAGGAGAGACACCCTGCCCCTCTTCAACCATCAGCCGCATTGTTCCTAATGAGTGTGAGCTAGAATCCTCCGCCACCATTAACAGTCCTGGGTAGAAATGAGTCACTTATAAATAAAAAAGGGGAGGGCTTTATTATCATTCAAGATTGAGATTCAGAAATGCTCATCAACACAGGGAGACAGGAGAACAGCAGGTAATCTGATACTCACTGTTGTTTATTTCTAGGATATAAACTTCCTCAGGAGGAGCGAATGTGATTGGCTCTCCCTCTGTTGCAGAGGGGAAGCTGAGGTTCAGACCGGGGCCGTCACCCTAAGATGCAGGATCCAGCAGGTGTAAAATCCTGGATGTCCAGTCCTTATCTGGGCCCCTTTCCTCCCAGCCTCTCCCTTTCTGCATCCTCCTAATTCTGATGCTAAATCATCACCATTAAAGTGCTCTCCTATGTGATTGCGACTACCTCCTCGCTGTCTTCCCCCTGGGCGGAAGAGGAGAAAACAAGCTCAAGTTGCAGCAGAAGGGATTTGGGTTAGTTAGCTGTATGGAACGATTTCTTGATGGTTAATAGGTGTTAGAATGACGGACGTCCCCAGCCCGCCCCCACCTTGGAGATCGGCGCACCGGGTCAGTCTGAGAGCAAGCCGGAAGGCAATTACTGTTCTATCTTCCCACAGACAGAGTAGCACCCCCAACGTCCTCCTTCATTCTCCCCCATCCCCTGCCTCCCCTTCCCCAGTCCCAGAAGAGGAAAAGCCGGGCCGAGCCGGAAGAGTTTCTCCCCTTCGCGACGTGGAAAAGCACAACTAAAGATGGAAGGCCCGATAAAGTCCTCCTGATGTTATGGCTAGAGGTGATGGAGAGAGCAGAGTAACAAAAACAAGCCACCAGTGCACCGACCCTGGGCTGAGTCACCCAGCCCGGGCCCCGCAGGGTCCCCAGGTAAATAAAGGGCTGCACACAAGTGGAGTGAGCAGAGAGGCTTCGAAGAAAGAGGCGCAGGAACAGCGGGGTGCTGTCTGAGGGTAACGGTTACAGCGGCTCCGAAAATAAGCATCCGCCTGTGTGCTTGGGGGACTGAGGAATCCAGGCAGTAGACCTAATGAAAATTAGGCAAAGAGCCTAACAGAAATTGAATGTCCTCTGTCTCTCCTTTCATTTCCTGTTTTATTTGGTTTTCCTGGATCTCAGAGTCTGAGGGTGGGGTAGGGAAAGGAATCTGAATGTGTTTGTCCTAGCCAGATGCTGGCATTCTCTGAGCCTGATGAGACGGGAATGGGGAGGTGGAAGTGAGGGCAATTGGGAAATGCCAGGATGAGCGGTCTGTCCCGGGCCAGTTATAATGGAAGGACTTGGAAGGGTCTTTCCCCCAACCCCGAGAGAAGGCAAGGGAAAGAGCAGGTGCCCGATCAAGGAACCATCGAAAAGTGCACCTCCATAGACAGGGTCACTCAGCATGCAGCTCCCCACCAGCTCAGCCAGCCGGGAATCAACATAACCGATGACACTGAGCTCCGAAGGATGACTTCAGCCGAGACTCAGTGGAAACGCAAATACGTCCAACAGAGAAAGTGTCGACTCCTTCCCCACCTAGAACTACTGGTTGGAGTGGGTTTTCAGGTTATTTCTTAGATTAAATAGAGGGCAGGTTCCCGGCCGTCTGGCCAAGCTCCCTGCCCCGTGTGGCCGAGGCTCTCCGGCTGAAGAGAAATGCTGTTCTGACAGTTCGGCAAGTGTCAGGGAGCGTAAGGAAGCAACCGGGGTCCAATGTCGCAGGGTCGGTCAGGGGAAAAACATTGGGTCTGCCCCCGTACCAGGCTCAGGAGAAGGCGAGGGGCTGAGAGCAAAAGCAGCCTACTGTGATTCACGAGGATCCACAAGTATCCGCCGGGTTTCCTCTCCTCCACGCATTCATCGGATCGTATTTATTGAGCGCTTACTATGCGCAGAGCACCGTACTAAGTGCTTGGAATATACGATCCGGCAAAAAAACTCCCTCTGGCCACTCGACTCGAAAGCTCAGTTCCCAATCTCTCAGGGCTGCTTTTTAAGACGAGAGGGACCCAAGTAGCCGTTCAGACTGCGAGCCCGTCATCGGGCAGGGACTGTCTCTATCTGTTGCCCAACTGTACATTCCAAGCGCTTAGTAGAGTGCTCTGCACACAGTAAGCGCTCAATAAATACTACTGAATGAATGAAAGTAGCCAGTTAACAATCATCACACGAGTCAGATCGTCATCACCTCTTCCCATGGATCAGAAAATTCACGGGGTCGTCTCGTCCTTCCCCCTGGCTCTCCCTGGAAGATCTGCCCCACTCGAAGTCTAGACACCCAAGCGGCGTCTCCCTTTCCGAGGTCTTCATCCTCAGCGTTGGGAAAGGATATTCGATATCCCCAAGTATTCCCTCGGCATCGCTAATTTCCCAGTAGCCCGTTATGTACCTTACCAGTTCCCAGGGCTTACCTCCCTCCGCCCCGCTCGCCCCACCACCGATCTTATGCCGAACGAGATCCCTCCTCCCGTAACATTTCCTCGGGTTCCCTCCTCGTCCCGGAAGATGACAACTAGCCGGTCGCCGGATTCGAGGCGACACCCCCGCCCCGCCGTCCCAAAGAACCCCCAAACCTTCTCTTCTCCTGGATGAACGACGTCCGCCGCGTCCCACCCCCGTCGGTCTACCTCTCTTGAGGACTCTCTCCTCCTCCGGGTCTCCGTCCTCCGATCTCTCCGACTTCCCTCCCCCCGCAGTCCGTCCTCTACCCGATCTCGATTCGGGACGGGGTGGGGGAGAGTCGGGATCCGAGCGGAGGCGCGGTCTTCAGCCGGTCGGGTCGCGCCGATCGGAGCGCCCCGCTCCGCCTCCGGCCGGGAGGGGAGCGGGGCCGGTGGCGGGCCGGCGTCGCGGGAGGTGGGGAGGGAGGGAGGGAAGATGGGGAAGTGGGGCAGCCGTCCCCGCTGCCCTCGGCCGGCCGCCCCCCTTTTCCTTCCTTCCGTCAACTCCGCTCCAAGGGACCCTCTCCCTTTCTCCGGCGTGAGCCGAGAGGGAAGTTGGAAAGAAGTTGGCGGGCCGAGCGCAGCGCCGGGGCCGGCGGGGGGTCGGGGGTCGGGGCCGGGGAGTGGGGAGGAGCCGCCCCGGGCGGGCCACGACTCTGAGCCGGCCGGGCGAGGCGGGCGGGGGCCGGGCGAGGCGGGCGGGGGCCGGCCGCCCCTCCCCGGCCCCTCGCTGGTGCCGCTCGGCTCCGCGGAGGGGCCGTTCGGCGTCCCGGCCGGCGGAGCGGCGCTCTCCCCGGCAGAGGCGCCCGGCCCGCCCGGGGCTCCCACCTCCCTTGCGGGCGCCGTCCTCCGCGCTCTCGGCCCGCTGCGGGGGAGACGGCGGGGTCCCTTCTCGCCCCTCCCGTCTCGGGGCGCAGCTCGGGGAAGTCCAGGAAGCCGGGCGCTGGGCTGGGCCGGGCCGCGCTGCGCGGCGGGGCAAGGACGGGGACCGTCGGGGTTCGGACTCCAGCGGAGGCGGGGGCGCGGGGGGCAGGAGCCCGCCCTGGATCCCCCGACGGGGCGGGCGGCCGTCCCCCTCGCGGGGCTCCCGCTGGCCGCCTCCCGCCGCCCCGGGGCTCCGGCTGGAGAGCGCGGCCGGGACCCAGGAGCCCCGACGGACTGGACTTACCTGGCCCGGACGGAGCCGGATGGGGCTCCGGGGAAAAGTTTCCTCCCGGGGAGCAGCTCCTCCGACTGCTCCTGGCGGCTGCTAGGGAGAAGCTGGAGGTCCGGGAGGCGGACGGCGGCGCCGCGCTCCCGGCCGGGGCAAAGGGACAGGGAGGTGAGGGGTGGGGCGCGCGGCGGGGGGCGCCGGGAAGAAGGCGCCAGCCGGGGACCCCGGGGAGGGCAGAGGGATCGGGGACGGGGACGGGGGAGGGGGAGCGAAGGGACAGATGGGGTGCATGGCCTGCGGTGCGTCCAGGCGCCCCGGGGCCGCTTCTCCCTGGAGAGCAACCGGCCCCGGCCCCGGCTCCGCCCCGCCCCTCCCCCGGGGCGCGAGGGTTGCCTCGCCCGTCTCTCTGGCCCCGGGGTCCCGAGGCTCCCCTACCCGTTCTTCCTCGGGTCCGGCAGGAGCTCCGCGATGGGGGCCGCTCGGTGGCCGGCCCGATATGCCTCTGGGAGCGTGTGGGGGGCGGCTTTTCTAGCCAGTGAGGAGAGCGCCCCTTCCCTCGCCCCTCTCCGCTCCGACTCGGACTCCCCCGCCCCTCCCGCCCCCACGCCCCCACCTCCATAGCAGCCGGGAACCAGTTTTCCCGCCCACACAGCCGCCCCAGGGAGAGTCACCGCCGGCGTGGGGAGGGGGGAGATGGGGGGGGGGGCAGGGAGGGAGGGAGGGGGATCGGGAAGGAAGAGCGGCCAAGGTGGGAGCGGCCGGCCCGCGCGGCTCTTCGAGGCCCAACCCGGGCTCCGACCTCCGACCTCGAGCCGTTTCGAGGGCTGGAGGGAAAGTCGGACAGGCCGGGGGAAGTAAGGAGGTCGGGCTGGGGGGGTCCCCGAGACCCTGCGGTGTGGCCCTGGACCGCACAGACATCCCGTCGACTCTCCCCACCCCATCCCTGATCTGCACAGAGAGCCCCCCACTTCCCTCGGAGGAGACACCGAGGGCTAGCCTCCCAAGTCCGGGGACCGATCCCGTGCTGACAGGTCCAGGTCCGACAGGTCGAGGGAAGTAAGGAGGTCGGGCTGGGGGTCCCCAGACTGCAGGGACACCGCACCGAGATCCCGTCGACTTCCCGCACTCCATCCCTGATCTGCGCAGGGAGCTTCCCGCGTCCCTCGGAGGAGACACCGTGCGCTAGCCTCCCGAGTCCGGGGACCGATCCCGTTCTGACAGGTCCAGGTCCGACAGGTCGAGGGAAGTAAGGAGGTCGGGCTGGGGGCTCACGGTTTCTAATCCCAGACCCCTGGAGCAGGGACCCACCGCCTCGGCAGATGCCGTAAGCAACAACAACCTCCCCTCGGGGATGAGAGACTCGGGGAGGGGGCAGCGACTCAGGTGAAGAAGAGAGAGCTTCGCTTTTGAGCCCCCGAGCGGGGCTCTCCTTCCCGACCAGGTCTCCTCAGGTAGAGGACTCGGGGTCCGTGTTGTGGCGAGAAGACTCCCTACCGTTCCCCGCTTTCCTTCGATGGATGGATCGGTGCTACTCGGTGAACTCCGTGGGCAGAGCAGTGCGCTAAGCGCTTGGGAGAGGACGGCGCAACAGGGTCGGTAGATACGTTCCCTGCCCACAAGGAGCTCACGGCTTAGAGAGGGAGACCGACGTTAAAATGAATCGCGGATACGGACCCAAGTGCTGTGGAGCGGAGGATGGGGTGGATGAAGGGTATGGATCCAGGTTCGAGTCCTCTTCCGCTCCCTTCGGTGACCGGGCAGAAGCCACGGGCCCCGGAGGTGAAATTCTATAGTGCTCCCTCAACCCTGACATTACTGGATATGGAACTGAGGGTCAGGGGAGACCAAACGGGTGGGGTGGGGATGTGGGAAGAAGGGGCTTTGGCCCAGAATCTTTCTGGAGAGGCTCGGGTTGTGGAGACCTCCTCATGGAAGGAATCTGGGATGGCAGACGTCCTGTCCCCCAGAGAACCCAAATGCAGAGAGGTCTTATAGGTGTTCCCAGACTGCAGGTAGACCCTGCAGTGTGGTCCTGGACTGCACAGAGATCCCATCGACATCGACATCAAGCGCTAGTCTTCCAAGTCCAGGGATCCATCCCATTCTGGCTATCCTCTGGAAGACCTCCTTGACAGCACATTCCAATCTCTCCACCTCAAGCCCTCAGTTTCTGCCAAAAAAAAAAAAGACCGTTGCCTTTGATCCCGGTGCCCTCAATCAACACCTTCCTCCTGTCCTTCTGTAAGCTCTGAATCTTGGAGACTCAGTGTTTGAGAGTTTGGTGGAATGCATTCTTCATGGCTTGAACCCTCAAAGATAAGTCCCCCAACTACAAAGCCAGTTATGGGGGGAGAGAGTGACCATCCTCCCAACTCTTAGGATTTTAACTTCTCCTTTGAGCGTTAAAGCTGAGGTTAGGTATCAACAGATTCCAGAGTCTCATAGGATCTCACTGGAACTCAGCCCTTGGCTGGGTTGACGTAAAGAGAAGAGTCGAGGAAATAACTCCCCTTCATGTGAACTTTCAATTTTTGAACCCAGAGGTTCCTAAGACACTTGATGCTCGGGAGGCTCTAAAGTAACGACCTCCTAGAAATTCGACTCAAATACCACAGAAGCTGGGAGGAGGAATGGAAGACTTGAGCTGAGAACCAGGAAAGCTTACCCAACACTGTGATCTGCTAGAAAGTGCACTCATCTCAAAGCAAGACCATTGTGCGGCTGCTGTCTCGATAGGTACTGAGAGAAATGGACGGGAAATCCTGCTTTGTCTGCTGAGGCAAGTTCTGAATCCTTTCCGTTGTTTCATCACTGTAGCAACACCACTGCGATGGGAGGAAGAGGGTTGCCAGTAGATGTTGGACAGGTTATTTCTCTATCTGGAGAGGACACTCCTCTGAGGTAAGGTAATCAATAGATCGTATTTACTGAGCACCTGCTGTATTCAGAGCGTTGTACTAAGCACTTGGGAGAGCACAACAGAATTAACAGACGTTCCCTGCCCGCAATGGGCTTACAGTCTAAAGGGGGAGACAGAAATTAATATAAATAAATAAATTATGGACATGTACCTAAGTGCTCCCCCGCTTCTAGTCTGTCTCCCCCCTTCTAGACTGTGAGCCCGTTGTGGGCAGGGATTGTCTCTCTTTGTTGCTGAATTGTACTTTCCAAGCACTTAGTGTAGTGCTCTGCACACAGTAAGCGCTCGATAAATACGACTGACCGAATGAATGAAGTGCTGGGGGGCTGAGGTTAGGGTGAATACCACGTGTTCAAAGGGTACACTTCCCGCTGAGGATAAAAGGTTTAATTGCACCTGAGGTTTTCAGGAGCACAGATAGGCCAGACCTATTTCCTTCAGTTATGCAGTCCCACGGTACGTGGAATTCCGGAGATCTGGCTCTTCCAGCTTCCCACTGCTGCTTAGCTCCCAGTTGTGTTGCTCTTTGAGCGCCAACATACATTTCAGGCTGGATCACTCCCTGGACTGCCATTAATTCCTTTCTTCCTGTTCTGATCATTTGAAGAAAGTATTCTTGATTTTAACTTCCCTAGTTTAATGCAAAACTTGGAACCGATAAATTAAGTCCCCTGTTTCTATCATAACTTTAAGGAAAAATCATCTGCTTTAATCATTCAAACCATGGTATTTACTGAGTGTTTATTGTGTGCGGAGCACTGTCCTTAATGCTTGGGAGAAGACAGTACAATAGAGTCGGAAGACGTGATCCAAACGTGTCTACCAAGTCACGTCTATTGTTGTATTCTGCCAAGCCCTTAATAAAGTGCTCACTAAGTCCCTCTGATTTACTGATGAGGAGCTTTACCATCTAGATAGACATTAAAGAAAACGACAGATTGGGGAAGTGGCAGAGTGTAAGGATACGTGCATAAGTGCTCTGGGGCTGGAGATTAGGTGAGTATCTGCGTCCTTAAGGGAGTCAAACCCAAGTGCGCAGGGGAAGAGAGGACGAATAGGCTGGGGAAATTAGGTGGTAGCCAAGAAAGGCTCCTGGAGGGAGATGTGATTTGACGAAGGCATGGAAGGTGGGGAGAGTAGTGGTCAGTCAGATAGGAAGGAGGAGGGAGTTCCAGGCCAGGGGGAGGACGTGGGCAAGGGGTCAGTGGTGGGATAGATGAGATCAAGGTACAGAGTTCTGTAGCCTGCGAGATGTAGTGATACATTGATACAAGGGGATAATTACTCTTCCCACCTTCAAAGCCTTATTGAAGGCATGGCTCCTCCAAGAGACTTCCCCTCGCTAAGCCCTCATTTTTTCTTCTCCCATTCCCTTCTGCACCACCCTCCCACTTGGATTTGCTCCCTCAGCCCCACAGCACTTATGTACATGTCCAAAATTTATTTATTTATTTAATTTATTTATATTAATGTCTGTCTCCCCTTCTGGACTGTATGCTCACTGTGGGCAGGGAATGTGCCTACCAACTCCGTTATATTGTACTCTCCCAAGCATTTAGTACAGTGTTCTGCACAAAGTAAAAGCTCAATAAATACTATCGATTCATCGGCACAGGGATGTAGTGCACATTAGCAGAAGACTCAAGTCTGGATCTCTGGTATGTGATGAGACCCGGGGATTTATCGCCAGGGACTTAGTTTGCTGCTGGACTTCAGAGAGGTCTGGAGAGCTGGAGAGCTGATGGTGGAATGGAGAGATCCAGGCAAGAAGATAAAAAGGAAATAACGTTGCACTCCAGAGATAAGATAAGGGAGTATGGTCGTTACTTCTGCAGCTAGAGGAAGACATTGCTACAGTTACACAAAAGATGAGAAGTAGGGTTTGTGTTTTTTGTTTGTTTGTTTGGTTTTTTTGCTGTTGCTGATGCTTCTCTTGCCGTCAGTGCTTCTGCTACTTGGGCTGAGAACTCTTGTAGATGGAGTAATGAGTGTAAGTGAAACCCACAAACTGCTATTGCTTAAGGGTATTTGAAAGCATATTGCATCCTTTGCTTCCTGCTCATTTTCCACCTCTGGGCCACTAAGTCAGTCCTAGTTTATAAAATCCTTTCTGTTGACACCTCCAATACATCTCTTCTTTTTCTTCCGTCTTCCCTACCTGAATACATTTTTTTTCGGCCGAGAGCACCATTCAGAACTCCGTGTTGATTTTGCAGGTCTACTAATTGCAGAATTTATGTTGTGAGCACTCTCTCCCCTTCTTTCCAGGAGATTCTTACCAGCTAGATTCTTACCCGCCATTTTCAGTCCAAAATAAGTTGAGCCCTGATTTCTTGGCACCCTGTTGAAAAGGAGATGAAGGAGAATGGTGAGCCATCACGTGGTCTCGATAAAGACAGGGACTCTACACTATTAATTGTAAACAAAAGAAAGGTGGGGTGGGTAAAGTTTCCTAAGTGTTATCCTCAGCATGGCATGAAGTGGAAAGTTGTGGGTCATTAAAGCTCTTCGGTGACAAATGGTGACAAATGGAGCCATAAACCCAGTGCCAACTTTTCTCTTAGCATTAGTAGCAGCAGCAGCAGTATTTATTGAACATCCACTCGGTGCGATATGCTGTACTAGGCATTTGTGCAGAATAATGAAGTGAAATGTTCCTACTCTAATGGAAGAATAGCAAGAGGAGCCCTTAGAAACATCTTCCCAAGCCTTCCCCCCTCCAGAAAACAGCATTCATTTAAGGTCACCTCTCCTCCAAGGGGCCTTCCCTGATTAAAGCCCTCTTTTTCCCAGATCCCTCTCCCTTCTGTGTCGTTTATGCACTTGGATCTGTGACCTTTGGATATTTGCCCCACCCTCCGCCCCACAGCACTTTCGTACATCGATAGCTATATATTCTATATTGCAAATTATTTATATTAATGTCTGTCTCCCCTTTTAGACTGTAAACTTCCCGTGGGCAGGGAACATGTCTATGTACGCATCTGTAATTTTATTTATTTGTATTGATGTCTGTCCCCCCCGCTCTAGACTGTAAGCTCATTGTGGGCAGGGAATGTCACTGCTTATTGTTTTATGGTACTTTCCCAAACGCTTTGTCCAGTGCTCTGCACACGGTAAGCACTCACTAAATAGGATTGAATGGTGCTAGCTCCGCATATGGTAAGTGCTCAATAAATACCATTGACTGATTTGATTGATTGATCCATTTGGACCCCCTTTTGCCTTGCTTGGGGGTTTTTTTTGTTGTTGTTGGTTTGTTTTGTTTGTTTTTTATTAGAGTTGTGGGAACCTGAAGCAAAGAGAATATTTTGAATGCAAAACCTAAAACTGAAGGAGTTTTCATTCCTCCGTGTACAGCTGTATTCGTGAGCAAGAATGAGGATCTGGCACCGGACAATAATAAATAGGAAAACAGGGCCAAGTGGCAAGTTTACTATGTGGATTTTTCAGAACAGCCTTTTCCACACCATGTCCAGGCCTGGACTCGAGGGGCTGGGCTTTGACAGCCTGTCTGACCTCATCATGCTGGATTTACGGCTGTTTGTTAGTAGGAGATGAAGTGAAATCTATTAAAGAAGTGTTGGAGGGAGGAACTTTGGAAGATGTCATCCTGGAATGAAGGAAGCTCCTTTTTAACTAAAGAAGGAATTTGGGTTTAGTCTTCTTTTAATAAAGTAACTTGATTGATGTTGATATTAAAAATTGATATTAAACGGAATTTCTTTTTATGAGAGGGAGAGGGCAAAGCATTTGCACTGCGGTCTTCATGTACAATTACCTTTCCTAATTCTCCAGAAGGCACCTGGTCCCTCTTTGAGGAGCCGCAAATATTCATTTGAAAAGAATGATCACAATAATTGGGTTGGCACGTGTCGGTGGTATTGGCCACCATGGTGCCTTTTGGGATTGATAATTGCTGTATAATTTGTGTGAGTGTGTATGTGAGTGATGTTAAAGTCAGGTCTGGTGTTCCAAAGGGAAGTAAGAAGCAGCATGAGAAGCAGCATGGCTTAGTGGAAAGAGCATGGGCCTGGGAGTCAGAGGACCCGTGTTCTAATCCCAGTTCTCTCACTTGTCTGCCACCTTGGGCAAATCACTTAACTTCTCTGTGCCTCAGCTACCTCATCTGTAAAATGGGGAATAAGACTGTGGGCCCTATGTGGGACAGGGACTGTGTCCATCTTGATTACCTAGTATTTACCCCAGTGCTTAGTAGAGCACCTGGCACAGAGTAAACGGTTAACAAATACCATTAAAAAAAAAAAGACTTCACATTCAAGAATGAAAGTTGGTGCTTTGAGACATTGTGACCTAGAGGAAAGATTACTGGCTTAGGAGTCAGAGAATCCAGGTTCTAATCCTGGCTCCACCACTTGTCTGCTGTGTAACCTTGGTCAAGTCATTTGACTTTTCTGTCCCTCGGTTTTCTCATCTGTCAAATGGGGATTAAATCCTACTCTGTCCTACTTAGACCGTGAACCCCATGTCAGTCGGTCAATCGTATTTACTGAGCCCTTACTGTGTGCGGAACTCTGTACTGAGCTCTTGGCAGAGTACAATATAACAGTAAACAGACACAATCCCTGCCCACAACGACCTTACAGTCTAGAGACAGAGACTGTGTGCAAGCTGATTATCTTGAATCTGTTGTCTTATGCTGTCGAGTCGTGTCCGACCCATAGCGGCGCCATGGACCCATCTCTCCCAGAACGCCCCGCCTCCATTTGCGATCGTTCTGGTAGTGTATCCGTAGGGTTTTCTTGGTAAAACTACAGGAGTGGTTTACCGTTGCCTCCTTCCGCACAGTAAACTCGAGTCTCCGCCCTCGACTCTCTCCCATGCCGCTGCTGCCCAGCACGGGTGAGTTTTGACTTGTAGCAGACTGCCTGCCACTCGTTAGCCACTGCCCAAGCTAGGAATGGAAAGGATATGCCTCCGCTTGACTCTCCCTCTCATAGTGGAGACCGGTAGAGTACTGGAAACTCTCCAGGTGCGACCCTGAGAGGTTCCATCTTGTATGTACCCCCTCGCTTAATACCGTGCTTGGCACATACGAAGCCCTTAGCAAGTACAATAATGATGATAATAGCAATGATGATAATAACGATGATAGTAATAAGAATAGTAATAAGAGGGAAGCGGCGTGGCTCAGTGGAACGAGCCCGGGCTTCGGAGTCAGAGGTCATGGGTTCGATTCCCGGCTCTGCCACTTGTCAGCTGTGTGACTGTGGGCAAGTCACTTCACTTCTCTGGGCCTCAGTTACCTCATCTGTAAAATGGGGATTAACTGTGAGCCTCACCTGGGACAACCTGATTACCCTGCATCTACCCCAGCGCTTAGAACAGTGCTCTGCACATAGTAAGCGCTTAACAAATACCAGCATTATTAGTAACATTATTAATAGTTTCAGGACTCCGGTGGTGGTGGGAAGCAGCGTGGCTTATTGGAAAGAGCACGGGCGTGGGAATCAGAGGTCATGGGTTCTAACCCCGCCTCCGCTACTTGTCTGCTGTGTGACTTTGGGCAAGTCACTTAACTTCTCTGTGCCTCAGTTACCTCATCTGTAAAATGGGGATTAAGACCGTGAGCCCCACGTGGGACAACCTGATTACCTTGCATCTACCCCAGTGCTTAGAACCGTGCTTGGCACATAGTAGGCGCTTAACGAATGCCATTATTATAATTTTTTAATTCTGATAACCAGAACATCCTGAGAGACACAAGGTAGAGTGGGGTTGAAAAGAAGAAGAACCTACCTCTTCAGCAAAGTTGAGTGTAGGGATGAAGCTGGTCTGCTCTCAAAAGCTGAGTCCTAAGCCAAGAACTGGCTCTTGCATTCTGCTGCACGCACAGGCACAGTTATAAGAGCCACCAACAGGAGGTGAAACCCCTAGAATCGTTTTAGCAGGCATGCTCATGCACTTGGATTTACACTGAGCCTCATGCGTTTGTGCAGGCCCACAAACACGTTTAGTCACTTATTTCTACACAAACTCTCACCTGCTTGCACCCTCGCATGCAATATTCATTCATTCATTCAATCGGATTTATTGAGCGCTTACTGTGTGCAGAGCACTGGATGAAGCGCTTGGAGAGTATAATTAGGCAAGAAATAGAGAGAATCCCTACCCAACAATGGGCTCACAGTCTAGAAGGGGGGAGACAGACAACAGAACAAAGCAAAAAAAGTGGAGAGGCATCGATAGCATCGATATAAATAAATAGAATTATAGATATATACACATCATTAATAAAATAAATAAATAAATATATAATATGCATGCACACACTTGCTTACCTAGGCAAATGCACTTCGAAGCTGAGCAATGACTTGTCCCTAATAGAGATCACTTTCTGAGGTCCAGAGTGGCTCGTGCTCATTCTGTGGGGCTTGCCTTCTGCTCGTGCTCTGTATGAGAGTAGGGGCCAAGCCCATCAATCACTCCATCGTACTTACTGAGCGCTTACTGCGTGCAGAGCACTCTACTAGGCTCTTAGGAGAGTTCAATGTAACATAGTTGGTAGACCCCCTTCCCTGCCCACAACAAGCTTACAGTCCAGAGGGTGAGACGGACATTAATACAAATAAATAAATTACGGATACGAATGTAAGTGCTGTGGAACTGAGGGAGGGGTGAATGAAGGGTGCATATCCGAGCGCAAGGGTGTTGCAGAGCGAGTGGGAAAAGAGGAAATGAGGGCCTACTTGGGGAAGGACTCTCAGAGGAAATGTGCCTTCAGTAAAGCTTCGAAGGTGGGGAGAGTGATTGTCTGTTCGATATGAAGTTGGGGGGGTAGGGGGGCTTTCCAGGCCAGAGGCGGGATGTGGGTGAGAGGTCAGTGACGAGATAGGTGAGACTGAGGTATAGTGAGTAGGTTAGCACTAGGGGAGCCAAGTGTGCGGGTTGGATTGTAGTAGGAAATCCAGGAGGTAAAAAGTAGGAGGCGGCAAGGTGATTGAGTAAGGAGTTTCTGTTTGATGTGGAGGTGGATGGGCAACCACTGGAGATTCTTGAGGAGCGGGGAAACGTGGACTGAATGATTTTTGTAGAAAAACGATCCAGGCAGCAGAATGAAGTGCGGACTGGAGAAGGGAGAGACAGGAGGCGGGGAGATCAGCAAGGAGGCTGATGCAGTAATCAAGGCAGGAGAGGATAAGTGCGTGGATTAACGTGATAGCAATATGGATGGAGAGGAAAGGGTGGCTCTTAGCAATGTTGTGAAGGTTGTACTGACAGGATTTAGTGACAGATTGAATATGTGAGTTCTCCCATGAGTATAGGTGATGACACAAACCATGGCTGGAGATCTCTCCTTGGATTCCCCCAGATTAACTCATGATTCTTTACCAGGATTTTTATTTCTCCTTCTTCCCAGCCCATCTATATTAGAGGGATGCTCTCTGATAAGGGCATGGACTGTGGATTGTGGGACATGGACTGTGTCCAACCTGATTAGCTTGTAATAATAATAATAATAATGATGATGATGGCATTTGTTAAGCGCTTACTATGTGCCAAGCAGTGTTCTAAGCTCTGGGGGAGATGCAGGATAATCAGGTTGTCCCACGTCGGGCTCACAGTCTTAATCCCCATTTTCCAGTTGAGGTAACTGAGGCACAGAGAAGTAAAGTGACTTGCCCAAAGTCACACAGTTGACAAGTGGCAGAGCTGGGATTAGAACCCATGACCTCTGACTCCCAAGCCCGTGCTCTTTCCACTGAGTCACACTGCTTCTCTTGTACCTACCCCAGCGCCTGGCACATAGTAAGCACTTAACAAATACCATGAAAAAAGAAAGGTCTTGAGATACTGGGTTGTCCATGGTAACAGAGAAATTTCTTGCCGAAGGGAAATTATACCACGTCACTCCCATCTCCCTCTCCCTCTTAGATCTTCCCACACCTCACCAGGAGAACATGGTTTACTTGCTATAAGCACTGGTGGGAGGGCTCTCCCAACAGCACAAACCAAAAAAGAAAAATATATATGCAAGTAAAATAAAATATAAACATTTGTACTAAGACTGGCCCCTCTCAGGATCGCACCTGGAGAGTTCCAGTTCTTTACCAGTCTCAGCTATAATAATGATGGTATTTGTTAAGGGCTCACTACATGCCAAGCACTGTTCTAAGCACTGGGGTAGATGCAAGGTAATCTGGTTGTCCCATGTGGGGGTCACAGTCTTAATCCCCAATTTCCAGTGGAGATATTGAGGCACAGAGAAGTTAAGTGATTTGCCCAAGGTCACACAGCAAAGTGGTAGAGCTGGGATTAGAGCCCACGACCTCTGACGCCCAAGCCCATGCTCTTTCCACTAAGCCAAGCTGCTTCGTGGGAGGGAGAATCAAGCAGCAGCATACCCATTCCATTCCTATCTTGGGCAGTGGCTAGAGAGTGGAAGACAATCTGCTACAAGTCAAAACTCACCTGTGTTGGGCAGGAGCGGCATGGGAGAGAGTCGAGGGTAGAGACTCAAGTCTACTGCACGGAAGGAGGCAATTGTAAACCACTTTCATATTTTTACCAAGAAAACTCTGTGGATACACTACCAGGAAGATTGCAGATGGAGAGAGTGCGTTCTGGGAGAGGTGTGTCCATGGAGTCGCTATGGGTCGGGGACAACTCGAAAGCATAAGGCAAGAAAAGACTAAGACTGGCTGATGGAATAACAAAACTGGGGAAGTGGGGATCAATTGGAGAATCCCTCCTGGAGGAGGTGGTGTTTTAAGAGGGCTTTGGAGGTGAGGAGGGATGTGGTTTGAGGGGGAAGAGAATTCCATGCAGGGAAAAGAATGTTTCCAATGGGTTGGAGAAGGGACGGTCGAGAGTGAGGTTAGCTTTGGAGGAACAAAGAGTGAGAGAGCTGGGATATAGTGGGAGAAGAGTGGAAAGGGAAGAGGACAGTTGTTGAAGAACCTTGAAGCTAATGATCAGGAATTTCTGTATGACGTGCAGAGAAATGAGTAGCCACTGGAAATTTTTGAAGACGGGGGCGATGCATTCTCAATGGAATTTTAGAAAGATGATTCAGGCAGCTGAGGGCAGGGTAGGCTGAACAGGGGAGAGGCCGGCAGCAAGGAATTCAGTAGGGAAGCAGAGCACAGGACTGGGAGTCAGGAGTTCCAGGTTCTAGGCCCAGCTCTGATACTTTTATTTTACTGTATTGTGGCATTTGCTAAGCTTCTTAAGCACTTACTATGTGTCAAGCACTGTTCTAGGCACTGGGATGGATACAAGATAATTAGGTTGAAGCCAGTCCCTGCCCCACATGGAGCTCACAGTCTAAGTAGGAGGAAGGACAGGTACTGGGTCTCCAGTCTTGCATTTGAGGAAACTGAGGCATAGAAAAGTTAAGTGACTTGCCCAAGGTCACACAGCAGACACCTGGCAGAGCTGAGATTAGAACTCAGGTCCTCTGATTCCCAGGCCTGTACTCTTTCCACCAGGTCACGCAGCTTCCCACTTCCCTGATTTGTGACCTGGGACAAGTCACTTAATCTCTCTGGCCTCAGTTCCCTCATTTGAAAAATGAGCATAAGATCTCTGCTCTCTCTCCCTCTTATACTGTGAGCCCCATGTGGGACAGGGACTATGTCCGACCTGATTACCATCAATCTACCCCAGCACTTGGCACCATACGTGCCACATAGCGAATGTTTAATAAATACTATTCTTAATAATAATAATTACTGGATTAGAAGTACAAAATGGATTGCCAGAAGGAAAGTTGGGTATGTAGAGGGAAAAGTTAGGGATGTTAAATGACTCAGCCTTGGCCATCCATTAGAATGGATTTCCAAGAGGGCAACCATCTCCCAGTTCCTCCAGTCACTGTTATTAGGAGGGGTTTTGAGGTGATTTTTTTCAGATTTGGACAGATCAAATGGTTTTGGGGGTCAGAGAGGGCAAGGTGGGCTTCATTAGCCAGTTGGAAATCATTCATATGTCCTCACTTCCCTGTCCACAGTGCCCCCAGGCTGCTATTTGAGTCTGTCCGGCCTTTGAACTAGGCCACTGCCGTTGGAAATGGATACTCCCCATTGACCCTAGGAAGTTTTCTAGCTCCTTGAGAATGGATGTTTTTGAGGCCAGAGCCAGACACCCTGGCTCATTTTGTGGGGACTCTACCTGCAAGGTGGGTGAGGATCACAAAGTCTCTTCTGAAGAAAGAGTCCCTGAGATGATTTCGGTCTCTGGAAAAACATCATTGTTTAGGTAGTTACTAGGGGAACTGCAGTTTGATTACACGCTCCACCCTCAGGGTTGCTTCATATTTAGTTGTTGTTGGTGTGTGTGTGTGTGTGTGTGTGTGTGTGTGTGTACACACATCTGTGTGCATTGTGATCTGTGTCTGCAGCAAGACTAGAATCCTCAAGCTTCTGCGATACCAACTCTCAGAGTGGGACAGTCTCAGGGCTCGGTAACCGGCAGGGTATGTCCCCCCTCAAAGTCTGTGGAGAGAAGGTTTCAACTGACCAGGCTAATCCTCATCACAGCCATCCTGAATTTGAGCTACACATGTCCACAACACAGTCCTGAATAACAAGGGAACTTCTATGAACTGTGGGCCATTTCTGGCAGGAAAGGCCATTCTGGCAGGAAAGCCAGATGACACACAGTTCCAGCATTTATCAGTCAGCACTGCTAACTTCGTTGTGGAGGAAAGAAGCACCTAAGGCCTGGGGATAAAGTCCTGGGATGAGAAGCGGGAGACATAATTCCAGTTGCTGGACTACCACTGAGTCATACTGTGAGAGCCCTCCTGGGCAAGTCATTAACCCTCTCTTTGCTTCTGCCATCTCTAAGTAGAGAGGAAAACTCCCACCTTTCCTTTTCTTGCAGGAAGACCCGGTGAGCTGGGAAAGTATTGTGAGCTCTCAGTAAAAGATGTTACAGAAATCATAATACAGGTACTCTAAATCTAGATCTCCCCATTAAATTAGGCCTAAATGCAGAGGTTTGAAGAGCCCTGCTTTGAAATTGGTATTTGAAATGTCTCATCTCAAAGGAGGCTCTGCAATTCCTTCCTTGTCTGTTCCAGATGTTAGACCTCCAACATATGAAATATAGAAAAACGTAACCTGCAAAATGACCTGTGACTGCTGGTTCTCACAACACTGGTGGTAGCTAGGATGTCATTACTAATGCATAGTGAGAGTATCCAAATAGGTTGATGTTTCAGCCTCGCCTGCAGGTTTCACGAGTGTCTGAGCCACAAACATTTTCATTAAGGAAGCAGTGTGGCCTAGTGGAAGGAGCACGGAGGGCTTGGGTTCTAATCCTGACTCTGCCACTTGGCTGCTGTGTGGCCTTGGATAAGTCACTTCACTTCTCTGGACTTCATTTCCCTCATCTGCAAAATGAGGATTCGATACTTATTCTCCTTTTTGGACAATGAGTCCCCTGTGGGATCTGCTTATCTCGTATCTACCCCAGTGGCTTAGTATGGTGCTTAGCACATAGTAAGCGCTTAACAAATGCCATAGTCACTATTATTATTATTAAATATAAGTTCATCACTGATCCCATTCAAGTTTCCTAATGCCTCCTCCTCCTCTCACAGTTCCCAACCCAATTCCTTTCTGCTGCTTTCCATAGCATTAATCTCAGAAAACATTCGGTCTCCCCCATCCCGAGCACAGAGGTGATAGAAAGGAAAGACAAAGTTGATTACATTTTTTTTTTAGGCCGGCTGCCTGCTGTCCATTAGACCCACTGCCTGATTTTCATTAGGCCTTAACCCTGGTGGAAATCTCAGTTCCCACGCTGGGTCGATCCAACTTGGCTCCGGGGACTGGCCTTGCCACCTGCATTCTGACCCCTTGAGCTGTTGGCTGGGCAGCCTAATGCCTCTGGTCTAGCCCTGCTCATGACTGTTTCTCTAACTGTATCAGAGACAGCGGTAACCCAATCGGAGGCAGCAGAGGCTAATGCGATATCACCACTTAATCACATTCCCCAAGAAGCATTTCTCCTGCCCATGACACATATGGCGGGGAACGGACCAGGGAAACCACATGGAAGCTGCTTGGATGGGCCTAGACTGTCCCGCTGGAAGCAGAGGGGACCACCTCTGTTAGGGAATCTGAGTGGTGGCCTTGGTTCTTCTGCTGACCCTCTGGGTGACCCGGGGCTAGTCGGTCCCCCTCTTCCCACCTCAGTTTCCCCCACTCCGGGGGGGGCCCGAAAGCCCGACGTCGGCCGCTTCTGCCCCAGGAGATGTAGGCGTCGCCTCCGTAGAGCTTCGGGTCCCATTCGAATGTAAGCTTCTTGAGGGCGGTGGGCGTGTACTTTTACTTCTGCGCGTCCCCCGAAGTACACTCAGTTCAGTGCTCCGCAAACTCTCGGCCTCAGCCAGTACGATCGCGACTATGGGGTCCGTTTGGCACTCAGCTGCACATCCCTTGCCTGAAACCATCACAGATTACAGCAGCGGAGCTCTCTTGTAGCCCCTTGTGCTCCCCCCTCCAGCCCGTCCCTTCCTCCCAGGGATGTCTCTCCTAGCCAACTGAGCAGGCAGATTCCTCCTTCGCCTCTGTCTCTCTCCAAGCCCAGACCACCGTTCCCCAGGTGAGGCCAGGAGGTGGCAGTAAAGCAACTCAAACCCCAAGAGGGATGTCCATCCTAGGAGCTATGGCCAAGAGCAGAGTTGGGATTTGTATTGGCACCGGTTCAGGAAAAGCAGCTGTTTGTCCGTACCCAAGACAGGGAGGGGTCAGGGAGGGCTACTTTCTGGTCTCCGTCCAGGTTTCGCTAAAGGCCTGTATTCCCAGCTTCCCTTTAATGAGTTGGCAGAGGGGGCTTCCTTCACTTCTGAAGAATCCCGGCCCGTGGTCTGAGACACAAAAAGCCTCATCAGTTGCCATAACGACGCCCGCCGCCCTCCATCTTCCGGTCTTCTGCTTAGCTTATTTAGAAAATGGAATTACTGCGGCCTGGGGCACTGAGCTTTGTCTTTGCTCACTCGGTTGCCTGTTCGTCGGACCAGTGGCGCCTCGGCAACCTTCTTACGGGGGAATGGGTTGTGCCCACGTTCCTGGGGTTCTCAGCCAAACTCAAAGGTGCCCCCCTGGGAGATTCCTCAGGGTCCCAAATTTGAGTCCTGCTTCTTTCTGGGGCAGGGGCTGAGTGAGGGGGAAGCCACGAGAAGAAAGCTTCCCCCTCAGTCCCACTCAGTCCCCCCAGCCCCACAGGTTCTCCAAGGATCAGGTAAGGCTCCAGTGTTGTTTCCATAGAGATCCACTCACTTGTGAGCAGGGTGGCCGGTCATCCTGTTTGAAATGGGACAGCCCATTTTTCAGCTGGTCTGTCCCTGGTCAAGGACCAATATGGAACCAGACATTTTCTGGTCCTTTTTGTATCTTTCAGTGCTGAGCCTCCCCAGCTTCGCCGTGGCTCCCGATGCTGAGTTGCGTGGCCCAGATTGCGGTGCCAAACTTCACACTTTGTGTCCCGATTAATACAAGTGGCTTCGAATGCATTTCCTTGTCCAGGATTAATGAGGGCTATCAGAGGCCGCTCTACTTGGAAGCACGCCGCTCTACTTGGGAGCACCAGAGACGATCCTACTTGGAAATGGCAGCATTCAGAAATTAAATGCCAGACCTGTTCCCTTTCTCCATTATCTGGGGCGTTGGGGAGTAAAATGAAGAGCAGGAGAATTTGAAGGAAGGATTCATACTTGGAGTGTTTTCCCAAACACAGGGAGAAACTTTAATTAGAAATAGTGAAGAACTACCTGAGAGAAAAAGAAAGGGAGTAATCATAAGAATAGGCTTCTGAGATTATATAATCTCTTACTTTGCAACCTTTAAACATTCTTCAAAGGTTGAAAATCACAGTTCTCCCTAGTGTTTGCCACTGTTATTTATCCAGGTTTTCCATTTCTTTCCCAGGGAGTCACTTTCTTCTTTATCTGTGGTTTTTGAGGTGGCTTGAGACTAAGGATATTAGAGTTAAAATCTCTCTCAGAGTGGAAGCTGTCTTTTAGGAGAAAATAAAGCATTGTTCTCCTTCTTTTCTCAAGGACGCTTGTCTCCTCTTAATCCCAGCTCTGTGTCTGCTGTGTGACCTTGTGCATGTCACTCAACTTCCCCGAGCTTCAGCTTCCTCATGTGGAAAATGGGGATTCAACACCTGTTCTCCCTTCACCTTAGATTTGAGCCTCCTACGGTACAGGGATGGTGTCTGATGTGCGTATATTCCCGCTCCCCCTCTCCCCCCAGTGCTTAATACAGTGATTGGCATAAGTGGGAGTTTAACAAACACCCAGCTTATCTGGTTTTCCTTTTATCTCTCTGGCCGTTCGTTCTCAGTCTCCTTCGCAGGCTCCTCTTCCCCCTCCCATCACCTAAATGTAGGGGTTCCTCAAGGGTCAGTTCTTGATACCCTTCTGTTCTCCATCTATATTCACTCCCTTGTTGAACTCATTCGCTCCCATGGCTTCAACTATCATCTCTACGTGGATGATACCCAAATCTACATCTCCTCTCCTGTTCGTATCTGGTACATCACTTGTATCTCCTCCTGCCTTCAGGACATCTCCACCTGGATGTCCTCCCGCCACCTAAAACTCAACATGTTCAAGACTGAGATTAGGAGCTCCTAATCTTCCCTCCCCAAACCTGTCTTCTCCCTGACTTTCCTGTCATCGTGGACGGCACTACCATCCTTCGCATCTCACAAGCCTGCAACCTTGGTGTCACCCTTGACTCCTCTCTCTCATTCACCCCACATATCCAAGCCATCACCAAAACCTGCCGGTCTCACCTTCACAACATCACCAAGATCTGCCCTTTCCTCTCCATCCAAACCGCTACCTTGTTAGTACAGTCACTCATCCTATCCCGAAAGGATTACTGCGTCAGCCATCTTTCTGACCTCCCAACCTTCCATCTCTCCCCACTTCAGTCTATACTTCACTCTGTTGCCCGGATTATCTTTCTACGGAAACGCTCTGGGCATGTCACCCCCCCTCCTCAGTAATCTTCAGTGGTCAAGCAAAAACTCCTCACTATTGGCTTCAAAGCTCTCTATCACCTTGCCCCCTCTTACCCCACCTCCCTTCACTCTTTCCACATCCCAGCTGGCACACTCCGCTCCTCTTGTGCTAACCTTCTCACTGTGCCTTGCTCTCACCTGTCCCGCCATCGACCCCTGGCCGGCGTCCTACCTCTGGCCTGAATGCCCTCCCTCCTCACATCCGCCAAACTAGCACACTTCCCCCTTTTAAAACCCTACTGAAAGCTCACCTCCTCCAGGAGGCCTTCCCAGAGTGAGCCCCCCTTTCCTCTGCTCCTCCTCCCCTCCCCATCACCCCTCCTCCCTCCCTCTCTCTTACCCTTCTCCCTGCCCCACAGCACTTGTATATATATATGTACATATTTATTTTATTATTCTATGTATTTTATTAATGATGTATATATATCTATAGTTCTATTTATTTATACTGACGTTATTGATGCCTCTGTACTTGTTTTGTTTTGTTGTCTGTCTCCCCCCTTCTAGACTGTGAGCCCATTGTTGGGTAGGGATTGTCTCTGTTGCCGAATTGTACTTTCCAAGTGCTTAGTACAGTGCTCTGCACAGTAAACACTCAATAAATACGAGTGAATGAATTATTATTATTCTCTTAAAATGCACTTCCATCTTAATAATAATAACAATGACAATAATAATGATAATGATATTAATGGTATTTATTATACGCTTTTTATGTGCCAAGGACTATATTAAGCTCTGGGGTAGATATAAGATCATCAGCTCGGACACAGTCCTTGTCCCATTTGGGGTTCAGATTCTAAGTAGGAGGGACAGCAGGTATTGAATTCCCATTTTCCAGGTGAGGAAACAGGGGCCCAGAGAAGTTGGGCCTCACACAGCAGGCAAGTGGAAGAGCCAGGATTTGGACCCAGGTTCCCTGACTCCTACGTCTAAGCCAATTCCAATAGTGCTCCTTGAAGTTTTTTTTTTTTTTTAATGGTATTTGTTAAGGACTTATTATGCGTCAGGCACTGTACAGTGGAATAATTGTGGTATTTGTTAAGCACTTACTATGGGCCCAGCACTGTTCTAAGCACTTGGCTAGATACAACAGAATCAGGTGGGACCCAGTCTCTATCCCACTTAGAGTCCAACAGGAGAGGAGAATAGGTATGGAATCCCCATTTTACAGAAGAGGAAACTGAGCACAGAAATTAAGTGCCTTGCCTAAAATAACACAGCAGACAAGAGGTAGGTCTGGGATTAGAACCCAGGTCCTCTGCCTCTCAAGCCTGTGCTCTTGCCAGTAGACCACTCTGCTTCTCAACTGTTATGAGAAAAACATTTGGAGCTATTCCCTGAATTAACCGAGCTGGCGATTTCTCATTTCCCTTTGTGATTGATGCAATGAGGCAGCTTTGGCCACCTGACTGGATTCTACCCCAACCTTAGTAGAATCAGGAATCACTCTGGAGTTGCTTGTTGACTTATCTTTTTAGTATTCTTCTCTGTGGTGACTCACCACCAACAGCCACCTTCCTGCTGGATCAGGATGGACTTGGCTATTCCTCACCTGGGACAGGAGAGGCTAGAATTCAACATGAAGTATTTTAAATTTCTGTTCTCTTGAGATTTTAGAGCAATCTGCACTCTTGGAAGGCGGATGGTGTCCTATCAAGATTGCTGTGATTCACACTTGGGGATCAATTCCCTGCCAGGATCCCTGTCCCTGAAATGAACCCGGGTTGTTGTCGAATTGTCCTTCAGTTTGAAAATGCCAGGGCTGAGGGTGAGACTGCACCTGTGAGGGTGTTTTTGAAAAAGAAACTCTTGTACATTAGCACCCTTGGCCCATGAGGATACAGCAGTATGTCTTTCTGACCCCTTGCCATTTCTGTGGGTATTGCTCAGGCACCAGTGGCTAAAAAGGGCAAAAGGCAGGCTGAAGTAGGCCACTGGCAGGTCACACTTGCAAAAGAGACAGGGAATCTCCCAAGGTTTCTGATGGATTATCATAATCGCATTGGAAGATAGGTCATTGGACTGGGTCCCAACAGGCTAGGATCTAGCAAAGCTCCCCTAGGAGAGAGGGGCTTTCTGAGCAAGACCCCCATTCTGTACCTCAGGTCATCACAGGGGTCATGGCAAAGCTCTTTCTTAAAACTGGCCACCATTCAGTCCCCTGTCTGGACTGACCAGAGCCCTTTAGTAGGTGTTGAGGGGTGCGAAAGAAGAAAAGGAAAACACCTTGAAGAACTCTGGGGTAGACAGGTGGTAACAGATATACAAAGATGAAATGAGATATGTATAACTAATAGATATACCAAAGTACAAACAACAGAAGCAACCCATACTTGAAATTTCCAGAGGCATATGAAAGTGCTTGGGAGTTGGACTGATCAGGGCGGTCAGAATAAGACAGCTCAGCAGTATAATTGAACTTCTACTATGGTTAGGGCATTGGGTTAGATGCTGAGAGGACAAACAAACAAAGAGATGGGATCCCTGCCCTCTGGGAATTTCCAGTCTAATGGAGGGACCAGTAGATGTAGAATAACTAGCTAATCTGGGGTTAATCAATGAAGTCCTTCAAAATACCTGAAACTGGAGAGAGGAAGACAAAGCCCTTTATTCTGCTCTACCGGAACCCAATACCTGCAGAATGGATTGTTCCATCTCTGGGACCAAGTTACACTGAAAAGATTTCAGTTCATTCCCCTTCCTTACTTCCTCTTTCCCCTTCATTTTCCTTGTGTGAAGCAGGCACATAACTTGAGAGACGGTGCCAGCTGAGAAGTGAAAGAAAACTGAGTGAGAAGGGGTCCGTACCCATCCAAACTACCTTCTGATGGCAGACATCCCAGTACTGTTTCCTGGTACCCAGAAAGCAAAGTTAAAATACGACAGAATCAGGATGTTGAAAAGAAGATAGCGTGTTTTCATTTGAAAGATTCATTTTAGTTTCTAAAAGAATCACTGTTGGTGGGCATGGGAGAGGGAACCCTACAGCCCGAGACAAAGAAGAGTCACAGGTCCCTCCAGCTGGCCATCGAATCCCACGAGAGTTTTCAGAGTCTCCATTCCATCAGGAGCTAACTCTGTTCAGGGAACTCTGTGGTGGACCCTGTTGGGCTGGCACGGATCTATGTTTGTTTGGGGACTATTTCCATTTGGAGATCTGAAACAGATTCCCCGAGACAGGCTCCTGAACCTACAAGGACCGAGTCTTTGTGATCAGAGCCTAATTCCAGAATGCACAGAGACCCTCTTCATCTAACTTCATCTAAATGTTGCCCTTCTGCTCCACATATCATAGCAATATAATAGTTGTGGCATTTGTTAAGCCTTTACTGCACTAAACCCCGGGGTAGATATAATGCAATCATAAAGCGGGGATGCAAATAGGTACTCCAGAATCCACTATGGATCAAAATAATAATAATAATAATGATGATGGTATTTGTTAAGCATTTATTATGTGGCAAGCACTGGGATAGATAGAAGGTAATCAGGTTGTCCCACGTGGGGCTTACAGTCTTAATCCCCACTTTACAGATGACAGAACTGAGGCGCAGAGAAGTTAAGTGACTTGCCCAAAGTTACACAGCTGACAAGTGGTGGAGGCGGGATTAGAACCCATGAGCTCTGACTCCCAAGTCCATGCTCTTTCCACTGAGCCATGCTGCTTCTCAAAAGTTTCTGGCCACTTCTCTGTCTGATGTGACTAAGTCCCGGCTAGTGGCTTTAAGGACCGGGAACGCAGAGAAAAGTCTGTAAAGGGGAAGGGAACGTGATAATGCCAATCAGGCTTGGAGGTTTCAATCGAAAAGTCACAAGTGCAACCTTGTCTTTTGCTTTCACTCTTTCTTGAATGTCAAACAAATTAAACGTGGCCAGTGCGGCTGGCTGTGCATCTGGAATAAATAGAGTGCTCCACGGTTCCCATTTATGGTCATTCATCTAAATGGCAGCTCTTTGAATTGGTTTATCATCTTGTTTTAAGGCATTTTTAATGTAATAAGAATAAGTAAAATCTGCCGGGGTAAAAGCCAATTGGCCCCATGAAGGTTTGGAAGTTTAATGCTGCTTAGTTTTATTGGATTTTGTCCCCTGGCCCAGTGCTTGCTCTCCAGCTCACCTTCTCGCTGTGCCTCATTCTCATCTCTTGCAGCGCCTGGAGCCCCAAACCACTTTTCTCCAGACCTAATGTAATAATGCAGATCCAGGTTCTCTTCCTCCTCCTCCTCCTCTCCCCCATCCTGCAGAACATCCTCTGCTCCTGGGGGTCGACCAAGAAAGGTCCTTATTCTGGGGGTGGAACATCCAGCCCACAGCCACAGGACAGGAGAGATGAGTCTGGGGAACCCTTTTCCTGATAATTTTGCCTATCCTGTCTGTTGCCTAAACCCGCTTAGAAATGTGGGGTGGCAGGGCTGGTTACCATAAGGAAGCAGGTAGAAAATCAAACCCAAGGCAGAGTTTTGTCACTATATACACCATCTAAATGAAAGCCTGCACCTTGGAATACTAGGTGCACTTCAGGTCTCGACAGATCAGCAAGGACAAAGTAGAGCAGGTGAAGGTACAGAGAAAGGCGACCAAGAGGATCAGAAGGGAGAATTTTCCTTACAAGGATATACTGGAAGAGTTAGGTCTCTTCAGTTTGGAAAGATGCAGACTGAGAGGGAACAAAATCATGAAGTTGTGGACAGAGTGATTATGGAATTATGGTTCAGCAAATCACATAAAACGAGGATTAGGAGGCATCTCTTAAAGTTTAAGGATGGGAAACTCAAAGCAAACAGAATGAAACACTTTGTAGTGGCTGGTAAACATTTAGTAAGACCTTAAATTTGTATTTTTACTTAAACCTTTTCCCCACAGGACTCTCATATCTAATTAACTCAGTTAATCCTCACAATATCCCTGATAGGTATGGAGAGGCAGGTCTTAGCCCTATTTTACAGATGAGAAAACAAAGGCCCCCCGAAGTTGTGTGGCTTGCATAAGGACACCCAGCAGTAGCAGAGCCGGGATTAGAATCCATAATTTTCTGATGCCCAGACCCAAGATCTTCTCTGTTCCTACACGAAGTTGCATAATCAGAAAACATCATTAGATCCCAGAAGGTTTGGACAAATTCATGTATGAGTTGCCCACAGTGATTTACTCAAGGGAAAGTTAGGGATGTAGAAGAAAAAAGTTGGGATGATAGATGATGCGTCCCTAAACAATAAGATGGACATCAAGGAGAAAAACCTGGTTCCTCCAAGCACCTCTGGCCTTGGTCAGAGGAAGAACCTGGGGCTGGACAGACCATTGGTTGGGCCCAGGAATGGCATTGCTGATGGTCTTCTGTTCTTGCATTCCATTCAACATTAATGTGGAATAAACTGCCGATCTTGAGGATGTGACATCTGCAACCAGGGAATGTTCATCTGAGATTCTTCAGTCATAGCTTGCTAAATTCAGCTTAAAGCCTTCACATAGACACAAACAGGCCCCTCACTGAGGCCACTTGTTGCCGAATATAGAAATCTGGGGATGTTTCCACTATTTGTTGACTCATATTTGGAGAAAAAGTGTTGATGATAATTTCATATTATTTTGATGTGGTGGTGGATTACTACTAGGGGAAGCAGCGTGGCTCAGTGGAAAGAGCCTGGGCTTTGGAGTCAGAGGTCATGGGTTCGACTCCCGGCTCTGCCACTTGTCAGCTGTGTGACTGTGGGCAAGTCACTTACCTTTTCTGTGCCTCAGTTACCTCATTTGTAAAATGGGGATTAACTGTGAGCCTTACGTGGGACAACCTGATTACCCTGTACCTACCCCAGTGCTTAGAACAGTGCTCTGCACATAGTAAGCGCTTAACAAATACCAACATTATTATTATTGTTAGTGACCTCAGAGAATGCACTGCTGCTTGGGGGACAGTGTGGTTCAATACAATCAATTCTCCTTAGTTCAGGGGCTGGTTATCCAGCTTTTGAATTATCCAGGACATATGCATCTCCTCCAGTCTCCTTTCTACTACCACCAGAGAGGGAGCAAAGATGAGAAGACAGTCTGTACTTCACTCTGCTGCCGGGTTGCCTATCAACCGCCGTATCAAGCAAAAACACCTCACTATTGGCTTCAAAGCTCTCCATCACCTTGCCCTCTCCTACCTTCTGCTGGAGAAGCAGCGTGGCTCAGTGGAAAGAGCATGGGCTTTGGAGTCAGGGCTCATGAGTTCGAATCCCAGCTCTGCCACTTGTCAGCTGTGTGACTGTGGGCAAGTCACTTAACTTCTCTGTGCCTCAGTTCCCTCATCTGTAAAATGGGGATTAAGACTGTGAGCCCCACGAGGGACAACCTGATTCCCCTATGTCTACCCCAGCGCTTAGAACAGTGCTCGGCACATAGTAAGCGCTTAACAAATACCAACATTATTATTATTATTATTACCTCACCTCCCTTCTCCCTACATCCTAGCCCACACACTCTACTCCGCTAGTGCTAACCTTCTCACTGTGCCTCGTTCTCACCTGTCTTGCCATCGACCCCTGGCCCACGTCCTACCTCTAACCTGGAATGCCCTCCCTCATCAAACCCGCCAATCAATCACACTTCTCCCCTTCAAAGCCCTACTGAAGGCTCACCTCCTCCAAGAGTCCCATACTAAGGACCCCTTTTCCTCAGCTCCCCCTCCCTACGCCCCGACTTGCTCCCTTTGCTCTACCTCCCCTCCCTGACTCACAGCACTTGTGTATATATGTACACATCTATAATCCTATTTATATTAATGCCTGTTTACTTGTTTGGATGTGTATATATCTATAATTCTATTTATTTATACTGACGCTATTGATGTCTCTTTATTTGCTTTGATGTCTGTCTACCGCCTTCTAGACTGTAATCCCGTTGTGGGCAGGGATTGTCTCTCTTTATTGCTGAATTGTACTTTCCAAGTGCCTACTACAGTGCTCTGCACACAGTAAGCACTCAATAAATACAATTGAATGAATGAATGAATGAAATGCAGACCAGTCTGCTTGCAGTCATTCTAGAAGTGGATTTGAGCAGAGAGGAGGTTGACAATCTGATGAAAAAGAAGCTTTTGGATTCCCATAGGATTTTTACCTACTCACACAATTTCCTTCTCCATTAGCATGAAATTTAATGTGGGCTCTCTGATTGTTCGAACATCGCTCTACTTCAGAGTAGAGTGAGGTCTATGAGATCGTAATTGCAGGATCTAACTCTGTTTTAGTTTCCTCATTATCATCTCATTCCCAGTAGCTCCTTCCCTGCAGCCTTGGGCTCCGAATCCCGAATTTACTTAGTTTCCTGGATGCCCAGAAACTGTAGGATTGAAATTGAGTGACAATCACGTGACTCCGTGGTGATCTAGTCCCAAAGGATTTCACTGTGCCTTCCGTGTAAGTTTGGTGATAAAGCTTTCATTTCCCCTCTGACAGATTAAAGCATTGTTTCTTGCCAGTTATTCCAAACTTAGACTCAGGAAACTCCAAGCTGCTGGGAAAAGACAGACTAGGTTTGTTATATATAGGAGAACCCACTGGGCCCCAAATGGATTTCTAAAGTCAGTTCGGGTGGCTTTCACTCTAATTCCCAGAATATATGCAAAACACCTAGCGCTCTAAGCAAGTAGAATCCGCAGGCATCTTCCAGAATCACGTGCCCGTCTATATTCTGTCAGTCATTCTGGCTAGTTGTCTAGCTCTAACTCATTTTTACAATTGTGCCTTCTCTCATAAAATCACCTCAGGGAACAATTAAAAAGCAACAGTTAAGTGAAAACACATGAAATCAAGGCAACAATGCCCATTTGAAGACATTCTGCCTGCATAGTACCTGTTCTCCCTCCACTTTTGACTGTGTGCCCCATATGGGACAGGAACTGTGTCCAACCTGATTAACTTGTGTCTACCCCAGTGCTTGGCACAGAGTAAGAGCTTAACAAGTTCCACTGCTATTATCATGATTAATAAGGCCTCCAAGTTTGGCACCAGAGAAATCTGCATGTCTGAGTTTTGGGTTGGCTTGTGCCAAGGTGGCCACATACCTGTCTCTGAGCCTGTCACTCCGAATCCTCTCACAAAATAGAATTTCAAAAATACTCAGTTTTATTCTCTCCTTTCTTCAGGGTTTCAGAATCCTTTGTGGCAATGAGAGCAAAAATTATAAGCATATGGAGGAATACAATGTCTTTCTTTATCCCTAGGGATAATTTTTTTAATTGTCTTGCAAAACTTGGCAATTTGGTGCTTCCTGATATTTTTACCTTTTGAGGTTAATGGCATTATAACTGAAAGATAATTTACTAGAAATACAGACATCTGAGCGGCTGAGGCAAAACACAACTTGAAACAGTATGGCAAAAGTGTGCAAGAAGCCTCTTTTGCAGATTAGGATCAGGTAATCTACCTGCCCCATGAAAACCTTTACCAAAAGGAAAGTTCCTCCCAGCCCCTCCGCCCATTTCCTTTATTCCCAACAATGGTGTTTCATTAGGAGTTTGACTGGGGGTGGGGAAGAGTTAGTTTAGATGTTTTATTTCTGTTTCTTATTTCTTTATTTCTTATTTCAAAATTTTATTTGCCATAGGATGACTTCTTTCAGGCACTCAGCTGAGGGACCAATTCTGATCTGCATCACTGTACTCAATTTGAAAATGGGAGAAGAGCAGGAAAAACCTGGGACTGAGAGTGACAAAGCTCTCTTTCAGCTTTCTCCTCTTTACCTCTCTACTCTCTTCTCCAGCTACACCCAAGCTTGAACTCTGTGCTCCTCTAAGCTAACCTTGAAATAATAGTATTGTGCTTGGGATTCTGACCCATTGTTTACACCTTTCACCCTAAATAGAACTTCCTTCACTTTTAAATCTACCAAACCACCTGGTTTCCCACCTTCAAAAGTTCTTGTGAAAAGCCACTTCCTCTAAGAGGTCTTCCCCTATTAATCTCTCACCAAGCTAGTCCCTTAACACCTAGATGTATTTCTATTCATTTAGTATTCAGTTATGATTGTTTTCATTATTTTTTATCTCTGTTCCTACTCTTTTACCTATTGTATATCAATTAATGATATTTACTGAGGGCTTTCTGTGTGCAGAGCTCTATACTAGTTACTTGGGAGAGTACAATATCCATCACTGATTCTGTCTTATTTTCATCTTGAAGAAGGTCCCAGCAACAAAGTTCCTTCTACTGAATGGTCGGTAACTCAGCATAACAGTGCTTTGCCAAATGCTCCCAGAAGGCCCTTCACCAGTGTTAGTGGATGATGCCTACCAGAAAACTGACTCTCTGCTAAGCAGGCAAATTGTCAGCTCTACAATGATCACAGTAATTACAGCCCTCGCTCACTTCTGCCAATTTCTCCCAAATGACTTTAAAAGTGGAATAAATTCTTGGAATGTATTATCCAGACGACTCACGCCCCTTGTAAACATGCTTTCTTCTTTACACATAGCACTTCAGTAATATAAATGTATTTGGCAGTTAGTGCTCATGCGATTGACATGAGTTGTTTTATATGCTGCCTCTGGTATTGATCTAGAAGAAATATCGGCAGTGGTTACCCAGATTCTCATGATTTCTGTTGTGCACTCTGCTGGCTAATTACCTGAATCACGAGACTTCAGGGTATCAGTACCACACAAGGAAAACTAATTTGCCCTAAATTTCATTTGTTTGGTGGGAACAAAGCGTTTTCCAGGTGTTACATGTTTCCTGTTTTTCTTTGTATTTAGGACAAGTGCTTTGACTCTACTAGCAATTTTCACCTCATCTGCATGCTGTAGACTCCATCTTTTGTGTACCAGTGATGAGGGAGGCTCCTGTTAATGATGGATACTTTGATTCTCATCCCACCTCCACGGTACTTATGTGAATATTCTTATCCTCTAACATTTCCCCTTCCCATAATTTATTTTGCTGTCCGTCCCTCCTTGTAGACTATAAGCTCCTTGTTAGCAGGGATCACGCCTACCAACTCTGTTGTAGTGTACTCTCCCAAGTGCTCAGTGCTCAGTAAATACTTCCAATTGATTGATGAGCCTCAATTCCAGCCTGAAAACTTCAGAACCAGGGACCTGCCTGAGGGAATTGATTCTAGCTATCGTTTGCCCAACCCCACTTGCATTTTCACCCTTGCCACTCATTTTTCTGCTAGGGCACAGAGTCCAACAGGTGAGGGGGACACAATGTGAAGTGGATGCCAGGGTTTTAAGTGCAGAACCTTCTGCCAAAGTAACTGCAGCCTAGTACCAATGCTGTATCACAATGCCAAGAACCAGGGGCTGCTGTGGTCACTGGAACCCATGTTTGCCGGCTGTTTTCAAGATTTCCAGTGAGCCTATTTGCCTCGTGAAATGCCTAGCATACAATCCAGTTTCCTCCCTCGTCACTCCATTGAGGCTTCTCTCTCCAAGGTCACCAATGACATCTTACTTGCCAAATCTAACGGGAACTATTCTGCCCTACCACTCCTTGACATCTCGGTTGTCTTCGATACCAGAAAACACATCTTAACCTTAGTTTTAAAGACACTTTCCTTTCCGGGTTCTCCTCTTCTCTCGCCAATCCTCAGTCTTCTTCACCGACTCTTCGGTCCCCAATTTCTCAACTTTGTCCCTTTCTCTTTTCACTTTAAACTCATTCCCTTGGGCAGCCATTTGCTTTCATGGCTTCATCTACCACTACTAAATGGATGGCTTTCAAATCTACCTCACTAACCCCAACCTCTCCTTCTCTGAAATCTTTCATTTTCTCCTGCCTCCATGACATCTCTACAAGGATCAATCAATGGAATACACTGAGCACTTACTATGTGCAGAGCCCCTTACTAAGTGCTTCAGAGCATACAATACAACTGATTAGCAGACATGTTCCCTGCCCACAACGAGCTCATAGCCTAGAGGGGGAGACAGACTTTAATATAAATAATTTATAATATATAATTTAAAGATATGTACTTAAGTGCCGTGGGGTTGGGGTGAATATCAAATGTCCAAAGGTCACAAATCCAAGTGCAGATGATGCAGAACGGAGAGTGAGCCGGGTAAAAGAGGGCTTCAACTGGGGAAACCCACTTGGAGGAGATGTGACCTTAATAATGCTTTGAAGATGGACAGAGTGGTGGTCTGTAATATATGGAGGAGGAGGGAGTTCCAGGCTAGGGGGAGGACGTGGGAAAAGGGTCAGTGGTGAGATCGACGCTATCGGGGCACAGTGAGGATGCCTTTCCTGTTGGCACCTTAAACTCAGTACATTCCAAACTGAACTCCTCACTTTTCCTCCCAAATCTTCTCCTCCACTTAACAGTCCCATCACAGTAGACAGCATCACCGTTCTTCCTCTCTGAGGCCCGCAACCTTTGCATTATAAAAATTAATAACAATTATGGTATTCATTAAGCACTTATTATGTGTCAAGCACTGCTCTAAGCACTGAGGTGAATTCGAGAATTAGGTTGGACACAGTCCCGATCCCACATGGGACTCATGGTTTAAGTAGGAGGGAGTAAGGTTTAATTCACATTTTACAGATGAAGAAAATGAGGCACAGAGGCACAGAAATTAAGGGACTATTCCCAAGGTAGCACAGCAGACTCCCCTCTCTTTCAACCCCCACAATCAGTCTGCCTCTATCCAAATCCTGTTGGTTTTTCTGTATAACATTTCTAGGATCCTCTCCATCTAAACAGCCACCATTCTGGTACAAACACTTGTCTTATCCTGTACTGACTGGCCTACAGGCCCTTCAGGCTTTCCCTGCTCCAGTCCATACTTCAATCTGCTAGCTTTGGATCATTTTTCTAAAAATGTCATTCTGCACACAACACCTCACTCTTCCAAAACATCAAGGGGTAATCTACTTCTCTCTGCAACAAGCGAAAACTCTTAACCACTAGCTTCGAGGGACTTAATCAGCCCTATAACTCCTACTTATCAACTGCAATAATAATAATTATAATTGCGGTATTTGTTAAGGGCTTACTATGTGCCTGCCAGGCACTGTACTAAGCACTGGGGTGGATACAAGCAAATCCCTGTCCCATGTGGGATTCATGGGATCAATCGCCATTTTATAGATGAGGTAACTGAAGCACAGAGAAGTGAAATGACTTGTCCAAGGTCATACAGCAGACAAGTGGCAGTGTTGGGATTAGAATCCATGGCCTTCTGCCTCCCAGGCCTATGCTTTACCTATTATGCCAAGCTGTTTCTGCCACTACCTCAGGTTTTAAGCTTCATACCTCTCGAGCCTCATTTTGGCTTATCCTGCTGCTGACTTCTTGCTCACGCCTACCCCCACTGCTTGATCCCAGCTCTCTTCTAAACCCCTTCTGAACTCACCTTTCCTCCAAAAAGCCTTCCCTGAGTAATTGCTATTCACTTATGTCTCCCTATTGCCTGTTCAGCATTTCTGTTCCACCTAAGCATTTCACAACCTCCAGTAGCACTTCTGGATATATCTTGCATACTCTGTTGCTTAAACACTAACTTATTCATTCAATCGTACTTTTTAGTGCTTACTGTGTGCAGAACACTATACTATTCCCCTTTCCTTCCTCTTTGTAATTTATTTTAATGTTTGTCTCCCCCACTAGATATTAATTCTATTGTATTCTCCCAAGTGCACTCAGAATCAATCAGTGGTATTTGTTGGTATTTGTTAAGCGCTTACTATGTGCAGAGCACTGTTCTAAGCGCTGGGGTAGATACAGGGTAATCAGGTTGTCCCATGTGAGGCTCACAGTTAATCCCATTTTACAGATGAGGGAACTGAGGCCCAGAGAAGTTAAGTGACTTGCCCACAGTCACACAACTGAGTGGCAGAGCCGGGATTCGAACCCATGACCTCTGACTCCCAAGCCCAGGCTCTTTCCCCTGAGCCACGCTGCTTCTTGTATTGAGCACTTGCTGCATGCAGACCACTGTACTAAGCACTTGGGAAAGTACAATACAAGTTAGTAGATTCAATCCCTGGCTACAAGGAACTTGCAGTCAAAACTCAGCAAATATTATCGATTTAGTCATTGAAATGCCCTGGGGTAATAGTACTTTTCTAGAAGAATGAGAGTTTAAAGCATAATCAGATAAAGATCATTAACAATAACACAAGTGGGTCAGTCCAATGGTCCATTTAGCTCGGGATTCTGTCTCTGACAGTGATAGCAGGAAGCTTGGAAGCATAATATGATGGTTATTTTCATGGTTAGGGATAGAGCATACAACATCCCTAACTTTCCCTTTCTTGGACCCTAACTTTCTAGAATGCGTCACCCAGGAACAGTCCAAATGCCTTTTGAAATTACTGTTACTTGTGGGCAGGGAATGTGTCTACCAACTCTCCCAAATGCTTAGGGAAGTGCTCTGCATATAGTAAGCACTCAATAAATATGACTGATTAAAAATATGATTATTTTCAGCCTGCACAGATCCCTGTGGTAATAAATCCCATATACTTACCACTTCCTGGGTGAAGAAAGGGCTTTCTTTGGTTTGTCTTGAAACTACCACCCTTAATCTTCAATGGGTGAACCTTATCCTGATCTTGTGAGACTTGGTGAACAGTTTCCTGCTGTCCACACCCTTCATGACTTTGGAGACTTCAATCATGTTTCCACTTAGCCTTCATCTTTCCACATTGAACAGTCTTAACTATCAGTCTGTCCTAATAAAGCAAGCTTCTCCATTCTCCTTGATCATCTGGTTTGCCCACCTCTCTCCAGCTCTATCACATTTTTCCTGAAATATGGAGACCAAAACCAACACGATAGTACAGATTTGGGCATAACATGGTTTCTCTGGTAGTAAAACTGTGCCTTCTGCTCTGTTTTCTATTCCTTTGCTGGTGATGTCAGCAGCTGGTCTACCTTTTAGTCTGCTGCCGCCCATGGAGGCAGTGGTCTGAGAGAACAGTTAGCAGCGGCTCTGAGATCTCTTCCCTGAGTTGGGACTGATGGCTCTGAGCCTGTTGATGCAGAATTATAGTTTGGATTCTCTTTCCTGAGCCACCTTACCTGGCAATTGCTCCCATGGAAGCTCATCTGCCATTTTTTGACCCACTCCCTCAGCTGCACAAGATCTTCTGCAGGGCATCTCCACCACGCAGAAGACCTTCGTGTCATGTGCAAACTTGGAGATTTCACCACAAAACCTTCTTCCAGATCTTTCATGAAGATGCTAAACAAAATCAATCTTAGCACGGTCTCTGGGGGCCCTGCCCTTTCCACTTCTTGAGAAATAGCTTCGTCTAGTGGATAGAGTACGAGCTTTGGAATCAAAAGGACCTAGGTTCTAGTCCCGGCTCCACCACTTGCCTCCTGGGTGACCTTGGGCAAGTGGTTTCACATTTCTGGGTCTTAGTATCCTCAACTGAAAAATGAGGGTTAAAACTGTGAGCCCCATATGGGACAGGGACTGTGTCCAACTTGATTTGCTTGTATCCACCCCAGGGCTTAGTACAGTGCCTGGCACATAGCTTAACAAATACTACAATCATTATTATTACTTCTCCACCCTGAAAAGTGGCCATCTGTTCCTACACTATCTGGATCCCTTGTTGCTACATGCCTTTTAAAGAATTCCAATATATCACTGAGGCATGATTTCCACTGTCAAAAACCGTATTGTATTTTTTTAAAGAGCTTTCTGATTATGAATTTGTTGAGGTAGAGAGCTAAGACAGAGTAACTTGTAAGACCCCATGTCACCGATGGAATTCTTTTTAAAGAGGGAAGTCAAGTTGACAATCCACAAATACAATGGCTGTTTGTAATGACAGGTTACCCACTCTCCCTGGGAGTTCTGCATAATCCCTTCTGAGTGCCTTTAGTGCCTCTCAGGCATATGTCACTTGGTTCTGGTGATGTGTTTAATCCAGTTTGTCAATATTCTCTAAAATACCCATTGAGATCAATACAATTTGATCCAAGTTCTCTGACTTGTCATTACAAAAACCAATTTGAGTGTTGTGGGGTGGGGGTGTCGGCGGGGGAGAGGGTGTCTCTCTAACTTCTTCAATGAAAATTGAGCTAAATAAGTCACTGGGATCCTCAACTCTCACCTTTTCATTCCTGAGAGCTCCTTTGCCTCACAATCATCATGTGGCCCTACTATCTTTCTAGTCAATTTCCAGCTCTTGAAGTTTTAAAGAATCCTTTATTATTAGCTTTGGTATCTCTTGCAAAGTGCTTTGGAATTTCTTTTTGGTTCACTTAATTTCCTGTGTGTACCCGGTCTGCCATTTTTATGTGGACTTAATTGTTAGCATTCAGGTGAGCTTCCAATTTTACAGGATGGTTTTTTCCTCTCTGATGAACTCTTTTACTCTGCCAGTTAGCCATTAGGGATTTCTGTTGGACTGCTTTTTTGTCTGCTTCATACATTTTACTTTATACTCTCAGCTGGTATTTAACAGTCTCCAGGCTGCTAGTATGTCACTTGTTTCATTAGCTACCTTTTTCAGCTTCTTCCTAAGGTCCACATTTTCTTAGTTTCGTTTTCCAAAATTATATATCCTTGTATTGTGTTGGGTGGGGGATGGCCTCCCCTGCAGCAAGAATGATAGATTCCATTTATTTAAATTTGATATTTCTATCCAAAAAGATGTCCTGGTTGTCCTGTTAAGTGCTAATTTTTTTCAATTTTGTTACAGTTTATGTTATCCTTCACATCCAGTATCACACCCGACCCATGGACCCATCCCCAAATTCCCTATAGACTTTATGTCCTAATAGCATTGTATCCTAATGTTTTTTCCCCCTCCACCAAGATCTTTCCAATTAGGTCAAGATTCTTACTAGCCCACAGGGGTTTGAATTCACTCATTTCATTTTTTTAGGCATCTAGCATTAATGTAGAAACATTTGCATGCTTCCAAGGTCCTTTTTTGTGTGTGTGTGCCAATTATCACATCTGCTAGCTTTCTCATTTGATGTGCAGTCTAATTCACCCTCATCATTCCTCACATGTCCTATTCCATTGCCTCTGTGTTCTGCACACAATGTGCAGCAAAACAATTCTCAACAATATTCCAGATCATATAATTATTATTATTATTTTTAAATTATTAATCATTTTCTATGTGCCGAGGTAGATATAAGGTTATCAGAATGGACACAGTCCCTGCTCCACAAAGGTCTCTGTCTATCTTATCCCCATTTTACAGATGAGGCCTAGAGAGCCTGAGTCACTTGCCCAAGGTCACACGGCAGGACAGTGACTGAGCTGGGACTGCAACTCAGGTCACCTGACTCCCAGTCCCATGCTCATTACACTAGGGCATACTACAGTAATCTATATTTATGAAAAAGTTTAATAACTAATAAGGGGTTCTATGTAATAACAATGGACAACGATAATTATTAAAAAATAGAAAAAAAACACCACAGAAATCCTTGCAACTGACAAGACAGATCTTTTGGCTAAAATATCACAGATGTTATACAGTAAAGAAAGTAGATCACACAAACTGTATAGCTAAATTTGCATCATATTAAGAACAAGATAGAAGACGTGCTAGGTGCCACAGTCCCAGATGATGAGGAAAGGATCCTGGTCTTCTATTTAGAGATCTCTCTCTAGATGTTGTGGGAGACTTCTATGAACAAGACATCCACAGCCTCATTCTTATACCCTTAAAATGTGTTCAGATCCTTCAAGTGTTAATCATATGAAATGGGGCCTGGCAAGGTCCCTCCTTGGTCTGAGGCAAGATGAGAGGAAATTTCTCCTCAACTCTTCATGATTCCCCAAATTCCCTTCAGAGAGGTTTATGCATTCATTCATTCATTTAATAGCATTTATTGAGCACTTACTGTGTGCAGAGCACTGTTCTAAGTGCTTGGGAGAGTAATAATAATAATAATAACATTCGTTAAGCACTTACTATGTGCCAGGCACTGTACTAAGCACTGGTGAGGATACAAGCACAGTACAGCAATAATCAGTCACATTCACTGTCATCGTTTTTCAGAAACTCTGATTTCATCTTGGTCTGAAACCTGACAGGTTTTTCTTCAGTTCTTTTATTGAAGAATTTATTTATATTCCTGGAAGTGTGTGTGGGGGGGTGTCTTTGGTTATTAGTGATTCGATCCTTTTCCTACAAGTTGCTTCTAGTTTTGCCTTTTGAGATTCACCTAAATTTGACCTTATAATTAGACTGTGGAAAAAGATAAAAATCTTGGGAACAGGAGGGTAAGAGCTTTTTGAAAAAGGAAGACACCAATTTAAAAGGACAATGTTAAATCAGTTTCCCATAGCCAGAAGTAACCAAGATTATCTGGAGGGCTATTAAATTAATGTACAGTAAAAAAAAAAACAAACCCTGGGAAACCTTTTTTTACAGAAGCAAAGCTCATTTACAGGTCCAAACAAGTTCCCTGGTCACAGAGGAGATGGAGGAACAGGAAGGAATCCATAATAGATAATTTGAATTAAGGGCCGATTTTTGACCTCCTGAACTCACCTGGTTAAATCAGGGAGAACTAATGAAAGAAAAAAATGTGTGAGTTAGTTGGACCAGGAAACAAGGGAAAGCATATATAAAAGTAGAAGTAAGACTTTCTAGGCTTCACCCTGAAAATCTGACCTCTTTTGATCCTTCTGGGTGCAGTGAGGGGGTCAGAGTATGAACAAGAACACAAGGAAGGTCCTGGGATATTAGGGAACACTGAACCTTCTAAATGCCATAATTATTTTAGGGATCATAAAGGCTAGTTTTAATTTGATTTTGTTTTTACTTGCTATCTATGCAAGAATGTTACCTTATTTGTTCACATTTTATAACAATTTCACATTTTATTGTTACTAACAACAATAATAATAATGGTATTTTTTTAGCCCTATGTGCCAGGCACTGTTCTAAGTTAATAATAATAATAGTAATGTTGGTATTTGTTAAGCGCTTACTATGTGCCGAGCACTGTTCTAAGCGCTGGGGTAGACATAGGGGAATCAGGTTGTCCCACGTGGGACTCACAGTCTTAATCCCCATTTTACAGATGAGGGAACTGAGGCACAGAGAAGTTAAGTGACTTGCCCACAGTCACACAGCCGACAAGTGGCAGAGCTGGGATTTGAACTCATGAGCCCTGACTCCAAAGCCCATGCTCTTTCCACTGAGCCACGCTGCTTCTGGGGTAGATACAAGATAATCAGGTTGGACACAGTCCCTGTCATTCACTCATATTTATTGAGCACTTACTGTGTGCAGAGGTTACTGCCCCACATAGGGCTCACAGTCTTAATCCCCAATTTACAGATGAGGGAACTGAAGCACAGAGAAGTGAAGTGATTTACCCAAGGTCACACGGCAGAGGTGGCGGGACCAGGATTAGAACCCAGGTCCTTCTGACTCCCAGGCCTGTGCTCTCTATCCAATGGGCCATGCTTCTTCTCTAAGCACATTAAGCACCTATTCACACTAACTGGGTCATCTGTTAGCTTTTGGAGAGGTGAGTTCTTGTTCTACTTGCCTCAGAGGGAGTTCTTTTGAGGAAGATGAGTGGTTGTGGCTGCTTATTTTGGGTTAGGATTAAAGAGTCTCTATTGTTTCCCTTTGGGAAGATTCTTGCAGGTAACCCCATCTTTTTATATATATTAATGTCTGTCACCCCCTCTAGATGGTAAACTCACTGTGGGTAGAGAATGTGTCTACCAACTCTGTTGTGTTGTATTGCACGGGGGAAGCCTCCAAGGGTTTGGAGCTAAGGAATTCCCTGGGCATCTAACCCCTCTCCAAAAGTGACCCATGTAGTTCCTTCTAGCAAAGACCAGGCTGAGACAAGGAGGGGACCACAATCTGTCACATTCCCTGGTTCTCCTCCTATCTCTCTGGCCACTCATTTTCAGTCTCTTTCACAGGCTCCTCCTTCTGCCCCCCACCCTCTAACTGTGGGAGTCCCTCAGATCTCACTTCTGGGTCCCCCTCTATTATCCATCTACACCTACTCCCTTGGAGAACTCATTTGCTTCAATGGCTTTAACTACCATCTCTACATCTCCAGCCCTTATCTCTCTCCTTCTCTGCAGTCTTGCATTTCCTCCTGCTTTCAGGACATCTTTCATTCATTCATTTATTCATTCATTCATTCATTCAATAGTATTTATTGAGCTCTGACTGTGCAGAGCACTGTACTAAGCACTTGGAAAAGTACAATACAATCAATGGTGACATTCCCTGCCCACAATGGGCTTACAGTCTGGAGGGGGGGAGACAGACATCAATACAAATAAATAAAATTACAGATATGTACATAAGTGCATACATACATCTACTTGGATGTCCCACTGACATCTCAAACTTAACATGGGAAAGGTGGATTTCTCCATCCAAATTGCTACTACACAGATCCAAGCACTTATCCTATCCCAACTTGATTACTGCATCAGTCTCCTTGCTGACTTACCTATCCTGCCTCTCCCCACTCCAGTCAATACTTCATTCTCAGCCTGGATCACTGTTCTAAAAATCATTTGCAGTCCATGTCTCCCCACTCCTCAAGGACCTCCAGAGGTTTGCCATACACATCCACATCAAACAGAAATTTCTTACCATCGGCTTTAAAGCACACAATCAGCTTGCCCCATCCTACCTTACCTCACTGATCTACTACAGCCCAGCCCACACACCTCTCTCCTCTAGCACCAGCTTGCTCACTTTGCCCCAGCCTCATCTATCTCACTGCTGACCCCTTTCCCACGTCCTCCTTCTGGCCTGGAAATTCCCTCCCCCTCTTTATACACCAGACTCCCACTCTCCCCACCTGCAAAACCTTATTCAGGTCATATCTCCTCCAAGAGGCCTTCCCCAATTAAGTCCCTTTTCCCCTAACTTCCTCTCCCTTCTGTGTTGTCTCTGAACTTGGATCTGTACCCTGTGGGCACTTGATATCCACCCCACCCTCAACTTATATTTATATCTATAAATTTTTTATTTATATTACTGTCACACCATCTAGACTGCCAACGCTGTTGTATTGTACTCTCCTGAGCACTTAGTACAGTACACAGTAAGCACTCAATAAATAGCACTGACTTATTCATCCAGTCCCAAAGAGCCTTTTCTTGTTCCCCTCACATGCCAATGCATTCTTACAAGCTTTTAGGCCCTTCAGTCCTGAATCCTGCCCTTGTGAACCCTGGCTCAGGGAACTGCTGTTTTTTCATCAAATGATGCTTTACTTGGTTTGCTCAGCCCTTTGGTTCTTTAGCCTGACTTATGCCAAGTTTCCTTGCCCAGCTTTGTGCCAACAAGGGATTGCACCACTCTTTGGACTCCCCCAGCATTCCCTTGAGCCTCCTTCCCTCTTGGGAGTTAATTCACTGAATTTTCCCCTAATCTTTTCAGTCTCTCCTCATACAAAAACTGCTCCATTTCTCTGATCATCTTGATTGCCCTTCTCTACACTGTCTCCAGTGCTTGTCCTTCTTCAAATGTGATTAATGATCATAACTGCATATGGTAATCCAAGTGTAGGAATATCATGGTTTTATATAGTGGCAAAACTATACCCTTTGGTTTGTTTTTCTATCCCCTTCCTGAAGGTGCCCCAAAATTGGTTATATTTTGGGCTGGCACCACACATTGGACTGATAATTTAAAAGAGCAGTTAACAATGACCCCGTTATTCTTTTTTGAGTCAAGGCTCATAGCTCCAAGCCCATCATGTAATTGTAATTTGGATTACTTTTCCCTAGTGGCATTACCTTGCATTTATTCACTCTGAAGCTTATCTGACACTCTTCTGCCCACTCGTTCAGCTTTTAATGCAGCTCAGAAAGTCATGACTGAGAACCAACTCATTCTTAAAGCCACTGAAACTACCACAACACCCCCTTCCCCCCGCCAACCCCATCCCTATCCCTCACTCACTTGAGCTAATGGTCTTTGGCTCTAGGCCCAGGTCTGTGGAGAATGACATTAATGCTGTTTGAGGAGGTGAATCTGGGCTGAAAACAGCCAAACTCAGCTCCCCAAATGAAGACAGGGCAAACTGTGACTGTTGGTTGATATTTCCTCCATGTGCACTAGGAAGCACGGCCTGCTACTGCTTAGGAAAGGATGGGGGTTGGGAACTTTTGGGATATCATCTCAAGTCAGAGGTTCTCTTCTTTCCTCTTCTCCAGAAGTCTATGATAGAAAGTAGTACAGTGCTCTGCACACAGTAAGTGCCCAATAAACATTATTGAATTCAATTGAATGAATGAAGAAAGAAGCAATGGTATATGAGGGAGAAGGAGCAGAGAGGGCTGTCGCTGGTAAACTGAGACTCTGTGATCCTCTGTGCAAGCTGTGATCCTTGATCTTTCTTTCTCTAACCCTGGTTGCCACTTGGTCAAAAATGCCCTGATCCTAATGTTTTTCTTCCCATATGGTGGCCAAGTGTCATAATTTGTCACCCAGGTGCACTTCGCCAAAACTGGATCATTGGCTATTTAATCCCTGGGTTTCTTCAGGTAGAGCGGGGAGGGAACAGACTAGAGCCAAGAAGCTGAATTCCCAGGCCACCTGTCTTCTGGAGCCATGTTACAGGTGCAGCCCCCATAGAGTCACATGTCTAAGGGCACGTAAGAAAAATATCTACTGTGCTTCACAACAGAAGAGGACGCCACTGATGGGGAAATTGACAAGTGTTTGTATGTGTGTGTGAGAGAGGGAGAGGGAAAGAGAAAAGGCCAATGCAGAGCCCATAGTCCTGACTATTCTGCTCACTTGCAAACTCTCCCCTGCTGTGCTGTCATAGCTGTGCTTTGCAATGCCTGAGGCTGTCTTCCCTTTTGCCTCCCTGTCTCACAGTCCTTAAAAAGTTTCTGCTAAAATGGAGTCGCCCTTTTCTTAATGACAAGATGCCATGCTGGTGTATCAACGCAATGGATTCCCAGCTTACAGTTGAGACATAGCATTGTCTGAGGCTTTGTTTTACTTATCCTTAAGAGTTTCTTCTGGACCCCTGACTTTCAGTTTCTCAATTTCAGCTCATTATAGAACATCTATTTAACGATTCTACCATCATCCATTCTCCTCATATGTCCCACCCAACGTGGCTCTACTGAGGCAAGTGTGGCTTCAGCGTTAGAAGCAGCGTGGGTTAGTGGAAAGAGCACGGGCCTGGGGGTCAGAGGACACGGGTTCTAATCCTGGTTCTGCCACTTGTCTGCTGTGTGACCTTGGGCAAGCCACTTAACTTCTCTGTGCCTCAGTTACCTCATCTGTAAAATGGGGATTAAGACTGTGAGCCCCACGTGGGATAAACTGATTACTTTATATCTACCCCAGCGCTTAGAACAGTGCTTGGCACACAGTAAGCGCTTAACAAATACCATCATTATTAATAAGTCACTCCCCTTCTTAAAAACCTCCAGTGTTTGCCTATCAACCTCCGCACAAAACAAAAACTTCTCACTCTAGGCTTCAAGGCTCTCCATCACCTTGCCCCTTCCTACCTCTCCTCCCTTCTCTCTTGCTACTGCCCACCCTGCATGCTCCGCTCCTCTGCCGCCCACCTCTTCACCGTCCCCTGTTCTCGCCTATCCCGCCGTTGACCCCTGGGCCACGTCCTCCCGCGGTCCTGGAACGCCCTCCCTCCTCACCTCCGCCAAACCAATTTTCTTCCCCTCTTCAAAACCCTACTTAAAGCTCACCTCCTCCAAGAGGCCTTCCCAGACTGAGCTCCCCTTTTCCCTCTGCTCCCTCTACCCCCCCGCCCTTCACCTCTTCGCAGCTAAACCCTCTTCTGCCCCCTTTCCCTCTGCTCCTCCCCCTCTTCCGTCTCATCCCCTCAGCACTGTACTCGTCCGCTCAGCTGTATATATCTTCATTACCCTATTTATTTTGTTAATGAGAAGTACATCACCTTGATTCTATTTGCTATTGTTTTAATGAGATGTTCTTCCCCTTGATTCTATTTATTGCCATTGTTCTTGTCTGTCTGTCTCCCTTGATTAGACTGTAAACCCGTCAAAGGGCAGGGGCTGTCTCTATCTGTTGCCAATTTGTACATTTCAAGCGCTTAGTACAGTGCTCTGCACATAGTAAGCGCTCAGTAAATACTGTTGAATGAATGAATGAATGAATAATACTGACTTCATGGTTTGGGATCCTGCCTTGCCATATGACACTAAGTATAATCCATATGTGACAGTGACAAAACTGCTCCAAGAGTCAGATGTGCGATCTGTGGGGAGCCCAGTTTTTAAACGGTTGGAGAGTGTTACAGTTCTACAGACCTTTAGTTTGGCCTGGAGCCTGATCCCGCACTGCCGCCACACTCTGCAGGACTTCCAAAGGATGTGCCGGCCTTCACGATTCACTCTTCTACTTTCTTGACAACTGTGTATCACTGATGGGTGTGCTGCCTAGATAGCAGAATTCTGTGATAGATTTTGGATCGATGCTACCACCAGGGATTTTGGGTTCTTGCAAATATTAGACAGCAACACCACAAGGGGCAACTTTGTTGGGTGCACAATATGGTCAGAACTGTGGGTCCTGCACTGGACTTCACAGGCTTGGGAGTCAGAGGTCGTGGGTTCTAATCCCACCTCTGGCACTTTTCTGCTGTGACCTTGGGCAAGTCACTTCACTTCTCTTGGCCTCAGTTACCTCATCTGTAAAATGGGGATTAAGGCTGTGAGCCCCACATGGGACAACCTGATTACCTTTTATATACCCCAGCGCTTAGAACAGTGCTTGGCACATAGTAAGCGCTTAACAAATACTATCATTATTATTATTACTATTAGGTGGATTTCATAGTCAGTGGTGTTTTCTTCAAATATGAAGGACAATGATGTATTCTTGATTGTATGTACAGCTACCCTAAAAAAGGCTAATACAGTACCTCATCAGCCTGACATCTCACCAGGTTAATGGCTATCACCAACCTGTAGTGCTTAATTGATTCAGCCAAGAGATTGAACTACTTTTGCACATCGTCTTGGATATATGCCTCTAAAGTTTCAGTCATCTGCATGCTGCAGTCACTGAATGATGGTCTCTAGGACTTGTGATGATATTTAAAGTCTGTTGAATTCATTCATTCATTCAATAGTATTTATTGAGTGCTTACTATGTGCAGAGCACTGTACTAAGCACTTGGAATGAACAAGTCGGCAACAGATAGAGACAGTCCCTGCCGTTTGACGGGCTTACAGTCTAATCGGGGGAGACAGACAGACAAGAACAATGGCAATAAACAGAGTCAAGGGGAAGAACATCTCGTAAAAACAATGGCAACTAAATAGAATCAAGGTGATGTACATTTCATTAACAAAATAAATAGGGTAATGAAAATATATACAGTTGAGCAGACGAGTACAGTGCTGAGGGGATGGGAAGGGAGAGGGGAAGGAGCAGAGGGAAATGGGGGGAAAAGAGGGTTAAGCTGCGGAGAGGTGAAGGGGGGGTGGTAGGGGGAGTAGAGGGAGAAGAGGAGCTCAGTCTGGGAAGGCCTCTTGGAGGAGGTGAGTTTTAAATAGGGTTTTGAAGAGGGGAAGAGAATCAGTTTGGTGGAGGTGAGGAGGGAGGGCGTTCCAGGACCGCGGGAGGACACGGCCCAGGGGTCGACGGCGGGATAGGCGAGACCGAGGGACGGTGAGGAGGTGGGCGGCAGAGGAGCGGAGCGTGCGGGGTGGGTGGTAGAAAGAGAGAAGGGAGGAGAGGTAGGAAGGGGCAAGGTGATGGAGAGCCTTGAAGCCTAGAGTGAGGAGTTTTTGTTTGGAGCGGAGGTTGATAGGCAACCACTGGAGTTGTTTAAGAAGGGGAGTGACATGCCCAGATCGTTTCTGCAGGAAGATGAGCCGGGCAGCGGAGTGAAGAATAGACCGGAGCGGGGCGAGAGAGGAGAAAGGGAGGTAAGAGAGAAGGCTGACACAGTAGTCTAGCCGGGATATAACGAGAGCCCGTAATAGTAAGGTAGCCGTTTGGGTGGAGAGGAAAGGGCGGATCTTGGCGATATTGTAAAGGTGAAACCGGCAGGTCTTGGTAACAGATACGATGAATTGGAAGTGTTAAGAAGCAATGTTTCCTCATGGAAAGAGCATGGACCTGGGAGGCAGTGGACTCACCCCAGCTCTGCCAACTGCCTGCTGTGTGATCTTGAGCAAATCATTTAACTTCTCTATGCCTCAGTTTCTTCAACTGTAAAATGGGGATTAAATCCTACTCCTTCCTACTTAGACTGAGACCCCCTTGTGGGACAGGGACTGTGTCCAGCCTGATAACATTACATTACCTTAGCTCTTAAAACGGGGCTTGACACATAGTAAGTGCCTAACAAATACCATAAAAAAGTGTTTCTCAGAGGAGCATTTTAAGACCGGCATTCAGATCTCAGCGTGGCTCAGTGGCAAGAGCCCAGGCTTAGGAGTCAGAGGTCATGGGTTCGAATGCCGGCTCTGCCACTTGTCAGCTGTGTGACTGTGGGCAAGTCACTTCACTTCTCTGTGCCTCAGTTCCCTCATCTGTAAAATGGGGATGAAGACTGTGAGCCTCACGTGGGACAACCGGATTACCCTGTATTTACCCCAGCGCTTAGAACATGCTCTGAACATAGTAAGTGCTTAACAAATACCAACATTGTTATTATTATATTGTTATCTGTTGTTGTATCTTCCAGCAGTGGCTGCATAGAGTAAATTGAATACAACCAGGTCTAACTCTGTATTCCCACTGGTGATTGGTAATGGATTGGACAGGGCACCCCCCCCACTCTCCCTCATGAAGTAGTCCTCAGCCCCATAGCACCTATAGAATGACCTTTTCAGGGCAGCCAAATTTACTAAAACATAAAGTCTTTGAAAACTGTCGAGAGGTCTTGTTACTTTTTTTTATGGTATTTGTTAAGCTCCTACTATGTGCCAGGCACTGTACTAAGCACTGAGATAGAGACAAGCTAATCGGGTTGGACACAGTCCCTGTCCCCTATGGGGCTCACAATCTTAACCCCTATTTTAAGGATGAGGTAACTGAGGCATAGAGAAATGAAGTGACTTGTCTAAGGTCACACAGTGGACAGGTGGTGGAGCCAGGATTAGAACCCAACACTCTTTCTGTATCTGATGAGTTGCAAAGATCATGCCTGCTGGTCCACTCTTTGGTTGGAAACCAGATTTCAGCAGTATGCAGGCAAGGATATTTTTCATCACCTGGTCCAGACGTATTCTGGTTAGGATCTGGCCAGGAATGGAGAATAGTGGTCTTGATGTTCACCCCACCCTCAGCCCATAACACCTATGTACATATCTCGACACTCTGCCGTTTCCCCTATCTGCAATTTATTTTAATGTCTGTCTCCCCTTTTAAACTCTAAACTCTTTGTGAGCAGGGAGAGTGTCTACCAACCATATTGTACTGTACTTTCCCAAACACTTAGTACTGTGCTCTGAACACAAGTGCCTTGATAAATAACACTGATTGATTAGTAATGAAATATCTTGATTTTTGCAATCTGAGGGGAAGCAGCATGGTCTAGTGGATAGAGCACAGATCTGGGAGTTAGAGGACCTGGGTTTTAATCCCAGGTCCATATGTGTCTGCTGCGTGACCCCGGGCAAGTCACTTAGCTTTCCTGTGCCTCAGTTCCCTCATCTGCAAAATGTGAATTCAATACTTGTTGTCCCACCTGCTTAAGACTGTGACTCCCATGTGAGACTCGGTTTTCCTCTATCTACCCCAGCACTTAGTATAGTGCTTGGCATCTAGGCAGTGCTTAACAAATACCACAATTTTTATTATTATCATTATTACTACTGCTGCTAATAATCTGGTCTTTCACTATTCTTATCCAAGGTGGGGATGATGGTGACATGTTTGAGTTATTATGACATGTCCTCGGTATTTCAGAGGTGGAGAAAGAGCTCGTGTAAACATTAAGCAGGATGGGTCCTCCATGCTTGTAGATCGAAGCATATGGGTCATCAGGCCCAGGTGCTTCGTTCTTTTTAACCCTGGGACTGCTTCGGTTACTTCCTTAATAGCTGGGACAAATGTCATGCTTTTATAGGTTGTAAGGTTTTCTATGTTTGAAAAGGCCTTGGTCTTCAAGATTAGAAGATGTGTTGAGAAAAATATCAAAATGTGGTTACCATCTCTTCAGGATTCTCTCCCAATCTGATGAGACTGGAGCCATCTTCAGTCTTGAAAGGTGCTGGGATAGCATGTACAGAGCCATATAGCTTCTTTGGCAGTATGTAGAAGTGTTTGGTTCAGGGGTGGTCCGCATCAATCCATGGTATCTATTGAGCGTTTACTGTGTGCCGAGCACGGTACCGAGTAGCCATGGCTCACTTCTGCTTTGGCATCCCGCTATTTGTCGTGCATGTTCCTTAAATTGATTTGCATGTTGTAACACAGATCGATATAAGCCTCATTTTTTTATCTACCATGAGGTGATGTTCCAGTAAGTGACTTAATGCAAGTAGACTGCTTATCTCTGAGTCCATCTTGATGACGTCCCTTGGCCACATCCAATGTCTTGACTGCTGCCTGGTAAACAGTATCCCAGAGAAATGGTCATTCATTGTTTTCACTGAGGGTTGTGCTTTGAGTTTCCTGTTCCAATAGGGCTGTGGTACTGTTGCAATAGATCTCTTCTGCAGATGTCTTCATTCTTCTGGAACTTAACCTTTGGGAGTCTGTACAGTTTAGACGTCCTTTTCCGCGTAACGGCCGTATAGCCGGTGCAATCTGGAGTGTATTGGGCAGTGATCTGTCCTGTATTTTGTTCTGTGCATAGCTGTTAGGATAAGCGCTTAGTACAGTGCTCTGCACACAGTAAGCACTCAATAAATACGACTGAATCTGCAGATCCTTGAGATCTCACTGCTGCACTATGATATACTCAGTAAGATGCCACTGTTTAGATTGTGGATGAATCCAGGATTTTTTTTTCTGTTTGGCAGGCAAGGAGATGATATTGGTTATCACAAGATGGTGTTTGCTGCATTCACTCAGCAAAAGTATGCCACTGCTGTTGAGTTTGCCAATCCCATATGGCCCAATTACTTCCTTCCATATGTGTGGGCATCACTACCACTTTTACGTTAAAATTGTCCATTAAAATCTGTTGGATTTTGGCTCTCTTGTGGTGACTGCCAACCTGCTTATTCGTTGTAAGTAAAATATATAAAAATGCAAGGTGGATCCTAGGTGTCTGAAGAGATTTCTGTACACTTCCTCTGGATTGTGGTAGGAAGAGGTCCAGAGAAACAGTGATCACAAATCACTGCTTTGCCATTAATTCACAGGCTTGTCTCTGAGCAAGTGACTGAACTCTGTGCTTCAACCTTCCCCTCTTGGAAAAGGGGAGGAGACTACTAATTGGTGAGTAAAGACCATTTTTGCTGCCTTGTTCACTTGGGTCTAGATTAAGCCAATAATTAATTTTGAAGATTCACAGTTGGCTTGGTTGTTCCTCAGTTGCAAATGGGAATTGTATCCAGATAACATCTTGGACTGTTTCTCAGACCCATAGCAGTTAAGTATGTACTCTGCCATTTCCCCTGTCTGTAATTGATCTGAGTTCATTATGGGCAGGGAATGTGTCTGTTATAATTGTTACATTGTACTCTACCAAGCGCTTAATACAGTGCTCTGCCCACAGTAAGCGCTCAACAAATACGATTGATTGATTGATTGAAATTCTGTCTTCTCTAGACTGTAACTTCCCTGTGGGCAGAAACCATGTCTACCAACTCTGTTATATTGTACTTCCACAAGCACTTTGCATGATGCTCTGCACACAGTAAGTGAATAATAAATTCCATCGGTTAACTGATTGATTGATTGATTGCCAAAGTAAGGTACCCAGTGTCATTTCATTCATTCCTTCATTCAATAGTATTTGTTGAGCGCTTACTATGTGCAGAGCACTGTACTAAGCGCTTGGAATGTACAATTCAGCAACAGATAGAGACAATCCCTGCCCATTGATGGGCTCACAGTCTAAATGAGGGAGACAGACAGCAAAGCAAAACTGAACAAAACAAAAACAGAACAACATCAAGATAAATAGAATCAAGGGGATGTACACCTCATTAACAAAATAAATAGGGTAATAAATAATATATACAAATGAGCACAGTGCTGAGAGGAGGGGAAGGGGGAAGGAGGAGGAGTAAAGGGGCGGAGGGGGAGCAGAGGGAAAGTGGGGGCTCAGTCTGAGAAAGCCTCTTGGAGGAGGTGAGCTCTCAGTAGGGCTTTACTTAATCAACCCTAAATGTTAACCCTCTCTGGGCTCTTGGGGTTTTGAATTCCTTTCCCAGTGACTCTAAAGAGCATCAGTATACTTTTTTAACAATGTTAATTTAATATTCCACAACTGGCACATGCAAACTGGCCAGGTCTATACTTCCAAATAATCTGGATAATTCTTGCCTAAAGTTATTCTTCCACTAAAATGGCCAGGATTTGGGCTCTAGTATTTATCTGGGGGGTGATTATCTGTGTCCAGTCAGTTCTCCAATAACGTAAGGATTATGTTCCTTATGAACCTCAAGTTAAGGGAAACTTGCATTATAGAATGTCAATGATGTGGAAAGGCACAATCGTTTCTTCTGACATCACTTTGCTTTCTTTCTACATAGATTCTCTGGCATCCTTCTCTCCCAAATGCATGGTGAAATCCCATGTTATGGGAGGGCTGACTGTAATTTGTTAGTAGAGGCAGAACCAGGGGCATCAAGGGGAGCTTAGAGTAGGTGTGACTGGTCTTTCCTCTCTGCTTTTTGAGTTTTCTGTGTAGAAGTCATCTTTAGATTCAATCTGCTTAAGTCCAATGTGGCCTTGTTTCCTTCTGGACTCTTGTCTGCATCCATCTGTCCTTGGTGGATTTCTCCTCTCTCTCTCCCTAATGATGCAGTGACTAGGGCCAGGTATCCACCCGGAACTCACTTAGTGTTAAGTGTTCAGTGAGCAGTCGCTAATGACTTCTCTTTGGGAGTAAAATGGACTTCAGGATAATAGCAATCATAGTAATCATAGTAATAAAGCATCCCCCGGGGATTTTTTTTCCTCTCCATTCAAGGCGGTGGTATTCATTCAAAACACTCTCTTTAGTCTCTTCTTCAGTTTTATAAATGTTCCTTTGGAAAATGCATTAAAGGTCCCAGAGAAAACCACCCACTGAGACTGCTTTCCCTTCCCCGCAATTGATGTTTGGCCTGGCTTAGCAGGATGGTAAATGCCAGGGTCATTGTCATGTGCACCTTAATACCTGGGCAGGAGCCTAGTGTCCCTTCACGAACCTTGATATTGTTCCTGGAGAAGAATCCGAGGCTTGTGATGGAGCTCATAAGTGTATGACTCACTTCCCGAGAGCAACCAGCAGAACCTTTGTCATTTTGTATCGCTAGGTAACCTGGAGAGGGCTGAGGAAAATCCAGGGGCCTGCAGCTCTTCCGGAGAGATCAGGTCAAGGGCTGCAGAGAGACACACAGCCCGATACCCTGAGGCGGAGAGGACCAAGACACCGAGGAGCAGCAGGATCGGTAGGGGCAGGGAAGAGGTGGCTTGGTCTCCTGCTCTGAGGCTCCTAGAAGGGTTGATTGAGTCTCCCCACTGTGTAATGAGGCTCACAAGGGTTTGGGATGTGGCCCGATAGTCTCCATCTGCAACAATTAGCAGTGTTGCCTAAAAGAGCACGGGCCTGGGAATCAGAAGGACCTGGGTTCTAACCCTGGCTCCGCCAGGTGACTGCTGTGTGACCCTGGGCAAATCATTTCACTTCTCTGTGCCTCAGTTACCTCATCTATAAAATGGGGATTAAGACCATGAATCCGAGGTAGGACAGGGTCTGTGTCCAACCTGATTTGCTTGAATCTACCCCAGTGCTTAGCACAGTGCCTGGCACATAGTAAGCGCTTAACAAATACCACAATTATTATTATTATTATAATTGCCACAGTGTCTAAGAGCTGCAGACTGTCCAAACCCAGCCAATCACATGAGAATGATGCAGAAAAAGGGGGCCGTCTTTGTCCTCCTGATAGTTGGCATGTGGTGGACCAGATGGAAGATTGAGCAATTATCAAGAAGAGTGCCAGAAACTAAAGCTCACAGCCTGCAGTTTCCATTTCATTTGCTTGGGTCATGGAAACTAGGAAAAGCTGAATGATGGGTTTTTGCCTCTTCTCTGATACTGTAAGACGAGAGCATGAACTAACACAAACCAAACAATCCAGGCTGAGGGACACAGAACTGCAGGCCTTGTGATGAGTGGCAATCTGTTCATTGAGAAATACTATTCCAACTGGGGACACTGTGAGTCATTAATGCTCGTGGTGGGCAAGGAATGGGTCTGCCAACACCGTTGTTTGTATTCTCCCAAGCACTTAGCACTTATTCGTTAAGTGCTTACCATAATAAAGATATTGAGCGCTTACTGTGTGCAGAGCACTGTACTAATCACTTGGGGGAGTACAATATGACTGCGTCGGTAGACCCATTCCCTGCCCACAACGTGCAGGAGGAAAATCAAGAAAGAGAAGGGAGGAGAAAGGGGAAGGGGAAGGGGAAGAACAGGAAGAGAAGAAAGAAAAGAATAATAATAATAATAATGTTGGTATTTGTTAAGCGCTTACTATGTGCAGAGCACTGTTCTAAGCGCTGGGGTAGACACAGGGGAATCAGGTTGTCCCACATGGGGCTCACAGTCTTAATCCCCATTTTACAGATGAGGGAACTGAGGCACGGAGAAGTTAAGTGACTTGCCCACAGTCACATAGCTGACAAGTGGCAGAGCTGGGATTTGAACTCATGAGCCCTGACTCCAAAGCCCGTGCTCTTTCCACTGCGCCACGCTGCTTCTCTAAAAGAAGGAAACAGAGGAGAAGGGGGAGCAGGAAGAAGAGATGAGGCAGTGAAACTGCTGCTAGGAATAAGGTGTGTTTCTTTTGGGGTTGGAAAATATAGGCGTCAATTACCCCAAATGTCTGCCATAGTTAGACTTGGCCTCCTCGGCATCGGTGTTACTAGTTCAGAGGAAACTGGCACTCAGCAGGAGGAGCTGGTCTCCTTTTGCTGAGTCCACCTGCCCCATCCTCCTCACCCGTGGCTTTACTTTGCCTACCTCCCAACCAGCCTTACACTCACAGGTCAGCTTGGATCTCTGTCGGCCACAGGGCTGAAGCGAACTAGAGAGCTGAAAGGCTTTCCTCCCTTCTTCCCCTGGGAATGCCTGTTCCCCTGCCTTTCCTCTTTTTGTGCTGGAATCCAACCTCATCAATGGAACAGTGGGCAGGGTGAAGACCATTAGACTCTTTCCCATTCTTTGTTGGCCTGAGACTGACACCATCGCCTCGGCCAACACCTTTCATTTCCTCCCCCTCCTTTCCAACAAATTATTACAGAAGAGAGGTCACCTGGATGTCAGTTTGTCAGGGAAGTGAAGCCAGCAACATTTCCCCTGGCCCCAGTGTTCCGATCAATTGATCATATTTATTGAGCGGTTACTCTGTGCAGAGCACTGTACTAAGCGCTTGGGAGGGTTCAGCTAGGGAAGCAGCATGGCTCAGTGGAAAGATCCTGGGCTTCGGAGTCAGAGGTCATGGGTTCGACTCCCGGCTCTGCCACTTGTCAGCTGTGTGACTGTGGGCAAGTCGCTTAACTTCTCTGTGCCTCAGTTACCTCATTTGTAAAATGGGGATTAACTGTGAGCCTCAAGTGGGACAACCTGATTACCCTTTTTCTACCCCAGCGCTTAGAACAGTGCTCAGCACATAGTAAACGCTTAACAAATACCAACATTATCATTATTATTACAGCACGACAGTACAACATAATGAGTGCCCACAACGAGTGCTCCTGCCAAAGCCCGCAGCCTAAGCCATAGTTTAGACAGTAGTGAAATCCTAGCTGCCACTCACGCTGTACCACCTCCATCCACCTCTCCTCTTTCAGACCAGACACAGTTTTTAATGGCATTTGCTAAGCGCTTACTAGGTACCAAAGCACAGGGGTAGATACAAGCTAATCAGGTTGGACACAGTGCATGTCCCACATGGGGCTCATGGTCTTAATCCCCATTTTACAGATGAGGCACAGAGAAGTTAAGTGATTTGCCCAAGGTCACACAGCAGATAAATGGCAGAGCAGGGATTAGAACCCAGGTCCTTCTGACTCCCAGGCCCGAGCTCTATCTACTAGGCCATCTTGCTTCTCAGCAACATTTGTAGTTAAGCAGGAGTGAAAGGGGCCTTTAGGGTTGAAGGGTTGGACTGGACAGAGAGGAAAAAGCAGCGGGTCAGTTCAGGAGGAGAATTGGAAAGACACAGGCTTGAGAGTCAGATGTCATGGGTTCTAATCCTGACTCTGCCACTTGTCTGCTGTGTGACTTTGGGCAAATCACTTACCTTCTCTGTGCCTCAGTTATCTCAGCAGTAAAATGGGGATTAAGACTGTGAGCCCCACGTGGGACAACTCGATTACCTTGTAACCTACTCCAGCACTTAGAATGGTGTTTGGCATATAGTAAGCACTTAATACTTTATTATTATTATTATTAATAAATATCTGATGATAGTTTACAGAACAAAACCCAAGTTGGAAATCTATGAGGGAGAAGAAGCTGCAGATACATTGGGCTCAAACCTTTGGGAAACCACCCCATTGAGCCAGATGCAGGGAAACAAAAGCACCTCTGGTGTGGGGGTGGGGGGTTGTCTCCTGGAATTTAAAGGAATCCAGATAAGGATCTTCTTCTACAGTCTCTCTACCTCTTGAGTTGGCTTCTCAGTTTACACTGTAAGGAAGTTCTTCCTGATACCTAACCAGAATTCCTCTTACTGCAATTTAAAGTCCATTACCTCTTGATGTGTCAGGGAAAACAGAGAACAGCCTCACTCTGCCACCTAAACATCCCTTCAGAAACATGAAGACAGCTATTCAGCTGTCCCTTAGCCTTCCTCTTCCCCAGGCTCTTCCTGGGGTCCATTTCCCTGTCCTGTCATTGTTTTCTTTCTGCTCCCCAGAGCACACACCCCTGACCCACTTCTGCAGTTTCTGGGACACAATCCTGAGCCCTTTTGACCAACTTGTGGAGGAGTGAGGAAGGGAGTGATCTCCTGGTGCCAGAGGATCAAAATCCAGCACCTGGTCAGCTTGGCCTGAACTTCCTTCCAAGTTCTATCTGAGTGTGTATCTCCCCTGCACCCTTCCTACTCCCCAATCTGCCCAGCTGAATTGGCAGTCATCATGGCAGGGCAGAAGTAAGGGCTTCAATCCAAGGCCTGAGGCAGGTAGATGTGAGCAAAGGCCTTTCACAGAGAGTGTCTCTCTTACCACACATCACTGTGGTAACTGCTCTATTTTATCTGCCCCTTCTTTGTTGAGAACAGGCATAAATGAATCCCTCTTTAAAAATGCTGACCTCTCACTCCCCTCTGCTACTGAGAAGAGAAGAGTTTGGGGGACTTCTTCAACAGGTGATCAGTCCTTGTGGCTAAGGAAGCTGGGACTTGATTTAAAATTGACAAAATTGTCACCATGGTGTTGCCTGGATGAAGTCCCAAAGTGCCAGCTTAAAATAACATCACCCGTCAATACAAATATGTCCGCTAATTCTCTGTAGGCTAGCAATTCATCATGCAAACCAGCTCAGGATGGGAGAGAAAGGGAACGGGAAGGAAAAAAAAAAGCTTTGGTTACATAGCTCTGTTCTCCCACAGGAAGCTGTGCAGGACTAATAGCAACAGATTCAAGAGAGGTTTGAATAAATTCATCTATGGGTTATTAGAAGGAAAGTTAGGGATGTAGAAGGGGACAGTTAAGGATAATAATAATAATGGTTTGTGTTAAGTGCTTACTATGTGCCAAGCACTATACTAAGCCCTGGGGCAGATACTGGATAATCAGATCCCACATGGGGCTCACAGTGTAAGTAGGAGGGAGAACAGGTATTCAATCCCCATTTTGCAGATGAAGGAACTGAAGCACAGAGAAGTTAAGTGACTTGTCCAAGATCACGCAGTGGGCAAGTGATGGGCCCAGGATTAAAACCCAGGTCTTCTGATTCCCAGGCCTGTGCTCTTTCCACCAGGACACACTGCTTTCCAGCTTCATCCCTAACCATGGGGATTGATGTCAATCAAAACCCAGTTCTTCCAAACATTCTACTGGGGAGTGGTTGGAAGAACGGTTGGAGATTTCTTATCTTTTAGGTTATATTTCGAACAAGAAACATAGATGGAAACCTGCTATGACAATGACAGAGAAACCTGATGATCATGTGGCAAACAGCACTGGGGGTGGGGGATGGGGGGCAAATGTGATAACCAAGAGGCTCAATGAATTCTTTGCTCAGTTTTTACTGAGAGATATCCCAACCTGTAGCAGACAAGATCAAGAGATCAGACCACAAAGGATATTTTAGAGTAAATTGATAAACCGGACTGTAAACACATCTCTTGGACTGGAGAGTATCCATCCAAGAATTCTAAAGGAATGTGGAGAAGTTGCTGGTACCTCCCACAGCCTCCATTCTCATCATCCTGAAACCTCAGTCCCAACTTGCCTTGCATTAGTGGGGCAGGAAGGACAGAAGCAGTAGCAGCATGAGGTTCTACACAATTGAGAACGTTGGAAAGGCTGTGGTGGTTACTGTGGCCTAACCGTGGCCACGGCCGTGATTTTACCCTCTGAGCCATGAGGAGCCCCAAAACTCTGCCCTTTAGTCATAGAACCCTATTGCTCTTTTTGTGTCCATCTGTATCCTAGTCTTTACGTTTTTACTGCTCTATTTTTCCTTATTTGCCTGTCACCAATCCCCTCTCAATCCATCCACCAATGGTTTATTTACTGAATGCTTACTGTGTGCAGAGACCTTCCCTTACTACCTCTCCCTTCTGTGTCACCTTTGCACTTGGTTCTGCAGCCTTTAGGCACTTGAAATTCATCCCACCCTCAGCCCCTCAGCACTAATGTACAGCTCTGTAGTTTAATTTCTGTATCTCCCTCTAGACTGTAAGCTCCTGATGGGCAGGGAACGTGTTGACCAACTCTGTTGTATTGCGCTCTTCCAAGTGTTTAGTACGGTGCTGTGCACACAGTAAGAGCTCAATAAATATAATTGATTGATTGATTACAATACAATAGAGTTAGAAGACATGATCCCTGTCCGTAAGGAGCTTATAGCCCCCATTTATTCTTAGCTTGTGATCCCCTTAAGGGGCAGGGGCCATGCTTAGTTCTTACTAATGTATTCTTTCCCAATGCTTAGTACAGTGCTTTGCACACAGTAGGCACCTAATAAATACTACTGCTACTATTACTATTGTTATTATTAATTCTACTATTATTATTACTATTATTATTATTACTACCATCTTCTTCTTCTTCAAAAGTATTTACTGAGCACTTACTATGTGCAGAGCACTGTACTAAGCGCTTGGGATGAACAAGTCGGCAACAGATAGAGACAGTCCCTGCCGTTTGATGGGCTTACAGTCTAATCGGGGGAGACGGACAGACGAGAACAATGGCAATAAATAGAGTCAAGGGGAAGAACATCTCGTAAAAACAATGGCAACTAACATTAACAAAATAAATAGGGTAACGAAAATATATACAGTTGAGCGGACGAGTACAGTGCTGTGGGGATGGGAAGGGAGAGGTGGAGGAGCAGAGGGAAAAGGGGAAAAAGAGGGTTAAGCTGCGGAGAGGTAAAGGGGGGATGGCAGAGGGAGTAGAGGGAGAAGAGGAGCTCAGTCTGGGAACGCCTCTTGGAGGAGGTGAGTTTTAAGTAGGGTTTTGAAGAGGGAAAGAGAATCAGTTTGGCGGAGGTGAGGAGGGAGGGCTTCCAGGACCGCGGGAGGACGTGACCCAGGGGTCGATGGCGGGATAGGCGAGACCGAGGGACGGTGAGGAGGTGGGCGGCGGAGGAGCGGAGCGTGCGGGGTGGGTGGTAGAAAGAGAGAAGGGAGGAGAGGTAGGAAGGGGCGAGGTGATGGAGAGCCTTGAAGCCTAGAGTGAGGAGTTTTTGTTTGGAGCGGAGGTTGATAGGCAACCACTGGAGTTTTTTAAGAAGGGGAGTGACATGCCCAGTTCGTTTCTGCAGGAAGATGAGCCGGGCAGCGGAGTGAAGAATAGACTGGAGCGGGGTGAGAGAGGAGGAAGGGAGGTCAGAGAGAAGGCTGACACAGTAGTCTAGCCGGGATATAACGAGAGCCCGTAACAGTAAGGTAACCGTCTGGGTGGAGAGGAAAGGGCGGATCTTGGCGATATTGTAGAGGTGAAACCGGCAGGTCTTGGTAACGGATAGGATGTGTGGGGTGAACGAGAGAGATGAGTCAAGGATGACACCGAGATTGCGGGCCCGAGAGACGGGAAGGATGGTCGTGCCATCCACGGTGATAGAGAAGTCTGGGAGAGGACCGGGTTTGGGAGGGAAGATGAGGAGCTCAGTCTCGCTCACGTTGAGTTTTAGGTGGCGGGCCGACATCCAGGTGGAGACGTCCCGGAGGCAGGAGGAGATGCGAGCCTGAAGGGAGGGGGAGAGGACAGGGGCGGAGATGTAGATCTGCGTGTCATCTGCGTAGAGATGGTAGTCAAAGCCGTGAGAGCGAATGAGTTCACCGAGGGAGTGAGTGTAAATGGAGAACAGAAGAGGGCCAAGAACTGACCCTCGAGGAACTCCAACAGTTAAAGGATGGGAGGGGGAGGAGGCTCCAGTGAAGGAGACCGAGAATGACCGGCCAGAGAGGTAAGGGGAGAACCAGGAGAGGACAGAGTCCGTGAAGCCAAGGTGAGATAAGGTATGGAGGAGGAGGGGATGGTCGACAGTGTCAAAGGCAGCAGAGAGGTCAAGGAGGATTAGAATGGAGTAGGAGCCATTGGATTTGGCAAGAAGGAGGTCACGGGTGACCTTAGAGAGAGCAGTCTCGGTAGAGTGGAGGGGACGGAAGCCAGATTGGAGGGGGTCTAGGAGAGAATGGGAGTTAAGGAATTCTAAACATCGATTGTAGACGACTCGTTCTAGGATTTTGGAAAGGAAGGGTAGTAGGGAGATAGGGCGATAACTGGAGGGGGAAGTGGGGTCAAGAGCGGGTTTTTTTAGGATGGGGGAGACGTGGGCATGTTTGAAGGCAGAGGGGACTCCTGGCAAAAGTTTGTAATCTACTGTTACAAATGGCCACTGTACCAGAGGACTGGCAGTTTGCCAGTGTAACACTTATCTATACGAAGGGCTTCAGAGGTGATCCTGGGATAGACCAGTGGCTCTCATTTGAAACGTCTGGAAATTAGAATCTATAATTAAAGGATCAGAGGGCACTTAGGAAAACACAACCCGTTGGAGAAAAGACAACACTGTTTCTGAAAGTGAAATCATGCCTCATTAATCTGCTGGAGTTCTTTGAAGGAGACAATAGGCATGTAGATAGCAGGGAACAAATGAACATAAACGTATTTAAATTTTTTAAAGGCCTGTGGCAATATTCCATACCAAATCCTTTTAAAAAACCGAGGACTCACAGGATTGGAGGGAATGTTCTGTGCTGGATAGAAAACTGGTTAAAATAGGGATCCAAAATGTAGGGATGAATGGTCACTTTTCTGGGTGGAGAAGTGTAAAGGATGGGGTCCCCAGAGACAACGCTATGATTGGTTTCATTTAACATCATCATGAATGATCTGGAAGAGAGGTTTGTGATGAAATCACCACGTTGGCACATGACCCGAAGGTCTTTTGGGAGTTGGGAGGCTGTGCTGGTGGAGATGCCCTGACAGCTGAGGGAGCGGGTCAGAAAATGGCCGATGAACTTCAGTATGAGCAAATGCCAGGTAACGCGGCTTGGGACAAAGAATCCAAACTACAACTCCGTGATGGCGGGCTCGGGGCCATCAGTCCCAACTCAGGGAAGAGAGCTCAGAGCCACTGTTGACTGTTCTTTCAGACCACTGCCTCCATGGCTGGTGGCAGCCTAAAAGGGTGAGCAGCTGCTGAGCACCACCAAGAAGGGGTTAGAAAACATGGCAGAAGGGCACAGCTTTGTCCCCACTGAAATTGTGATATGCCTGTCCCTGGAACACAGCATGCAGCTCTGGGCACCCTGTTGCAGGAAGGGCATGATAGAGCTGGAGAAGGTAAAGAGAAGAGAAACCAAGATGATCAGAGGGATGGAGGAGCTCCGGCATGGGGAGAGAATGGAAATATTAGAATTGTTCAGATTGGACAGCCAGATACTGAGGGGACATGACTGAGGTTAAGAAAGTCATGAAGAGTGTAGACAAAGTGAGTACTGAATGAAGTAGTCAGATAAAAACAGACAAAAAACTTTCCCACACAATGGGTGGCAGGCAGAAGAAATTCCTTCCCACAGGACACTGTGCCGGCAGATCTCAGTAAGTTCAGGAGGGGCTTGGATAAATCCTTGATTGAGCGATCCATCGTGAGTTATCATCATCATCAATGGTATTTATTGAGCACTTACTATATGCAGAACATTGTACTAAGCATTTGGGAGAGTACAAAAGAGTTGCCAGTCATGCTCCCTGGCCACAATAATAATAATAATAATGTTGTATTTGTTAAGTGCTTACTATGTGCCGAGCACTGTTCTAAGCGCTGGGGTAGATACAGGGTAATCAAGTTGTCCCACATGAGGCTCACAGTTAATCCCCATTTTACAGATGAGGTAACTGAGGCACAGAGAAGTTAAGTGACTTGCCCACAGTCACACAGCTGACAAGTGGCAGAGCCGGGAGTCGAACTCATGACCTCTGACTCCCAAGCCAGTGCTCTTTCCACTGAGCCACGCTGCTTCTCTAATGAGCTTACAATAAGCTTACAATGAGCTTACACTATAGAGGCAGAGACAGACATGAATAAAAATACATGATTTACGATATATCATATCGAAGAGTCATCTTTGACTCATCTCTCTCATTCACCCCACACATCTGATCCGTTACCAAGACCAGCCGGTCTCACCTTTATAATATCGCCAAGATCCGCCCTTTCCTCTCCACCCAAACGGCTACCTTATTGCTACAGGATCTTGTAATATCCCGGCTAGACTACTGTCAGCCTTCTCTCTGATCTCCCTTCCTCCTCTCTCTCCCTGCTCCAGTCTATTCTTCACTCCGCTGCCCGGCTCATCTTCCTGCAGAAACGCTCTGGGATTGTCACTCCCCTTCTTAAAAACCTCCAGTGGTTGCCTATCAACCTCTGCACAAAACAAAGACTTCTCACTCTAGGCTTCAAGGCTCTCCATCACCTTGCCCCTTCCTACCTCTCCTCCCTTCTCTCTTTCTACTGCCCACCCCGCGCGCTCTGCTCCTCTGCCGCCCACCTCCTCACCATCCCTTGGTCTCGCCTATCCCGCCATTGACCCCTGGGCCACATCCTCCCGCAGTCCTGGAATGCCTTCCCTCCTCACCTCTGCCAAACATTCTCTTCCCCTCTTCAAATCCCTACTTAAAGCTCACCTCCTCCAAGAGGCCTTCCCAGACTGAGCTCCCCCTTTTCCCTCTGCTCCCTCTACCCCGCCTTCTCCTCTCTGCAGCTAAACCCTCTTCTCCCCCCTTTCCCTCTGCTCCTCCCCCCTCCCGTCCCATCCCCTCAGCACTGTACTCGTCCGCTCAACTGTATATATCTCATCACCCTATTTATTTTGTTTAATAACATGTACATCACCCTGATTCTATTTATTTGCTATTGTTTTAATGAGATGTTCTTCCCCTTGACTCTGTTTATTGCCATTATTCTTGTCTGTCTCCCCCGATTAGACTGTAAGCCCGTCAAAGGGCAGGGACTGTATCTATTGCCGATTTGTACATTCCAAGCGCTTAGTACAGTGCTCTGCACATAGTAAGCGCTCAGTAAATGCTATTGAATGAATGAATGATATATAATTTAAAGATTTGTACGTAGGTGCTCTGGGGTTGACGGTGAGGTGGATATCAAATATTCAAAGGTTGCCAGAAGAAACGTAAAGGTTGTAGTGGGGAAAAGTTGTATGTTTTGGATGGTTCATCCCTAATCTTCAGGATGAATGTCCAAGAGGATCCCATTACACTGTTCCGCCAAACATTCTGGTGACACTGTAGTTGACAGAATATGGCCTGGATGGAGCTCTGGACTGACCCAGTAATGACAATGCTCCCGGCCTTATGCTTGGGAATTTTTGATTGCAGAGCAACTGAGTGCTGCTTTCTTTCCAAGTCTTCAGTGGGTGTCAATCTATTGAAACTGTTTCATTTCAATGTTGCTCAGACTTAATCTGAAAAGTATCTGAAAAGTTTGGAAACCAAGGAGGATGATAGCATGAGGACACAGGACATTCAAATTAGTCACTGAAGTGGGACCAGGGAATTTTCGGAATGGGGATGTTGTAAAGAAACAAAATCTACAGATCATTTTGTTGCAGAAATTGGAAACATTTCAGCCTGGCTACTTCTGCAGTTCCTTCTATCTGAAGTAGTGCAGGTAGTAAAAACTACCACCCTCTACCCTTGTCTGAAGCCCTCTTTATCATCATCATCATCATCATGTGTGTATTGACCTTGCTGGCTGCAGAGCTCTGGTCTAGGAGAATGGGATCCACTTTGGAGTTACAGAAAACAATTCCTGTCCTCAAAGAGCTGCTCCACAAGGCAAGACATTCAGACAATAAGAGTGAATGGAGCACAAATGTGATCACAGAAACTATGAGAAACATGGTCAAATAAAATCTTGAATAAGAAATCTTTGAATCTAAATAGCACTTTAGAATCAATTAACCAATAACATTTATTGAGGACCTACTGTGTGCAGAGCATCATATCAAGTGCTTGGGGAAATACAATAGAGAAGGTAGAAGACATGATCCCTGCTCTCGAGAAGCTTAACAAACTAAAACTTCCTCCTCATAACATCTCCATGAAGGGAGAGGAAGGCCCAGAGAGATTGACTTGCCCAAGGTCACAGAGCTGGTCACTGACAGATTAGAACCCAGGTCTCACAGGTGAATGCTTTTCCCATCAGAGCACCCTGTCAAACTACGCTAGGAAAACCAATTCCAGCTCACCACTTCGTACCTACCTCGCTGATTTCCTACTACAGCCCAGGCCTCACACTTTGCTCCTCTAGCACCAGCTTGCCCACCATACCTCGATCTCATCTATCTTGCTGCCGAACCCTTACCCCCATCCTCCCTCTGACCTGGAACTCCCTCCTCCTCTATATATGCCAGACCAAACATTCTCCACACCATCAAAGCCTTATTAAAATCACATCTCTTCCAAGAGGCCTTCCCCAATTAAACCTTCTTGTCCCCTATTCCCCTTCCTTTCTGCTTCACCTATGCACTTATAGCTCTTTGATATACTCTTTGAAGCACTTGCTAGTCACCCCACCCTCAGCCCCACAGCACAAATGCGCATATCTGTAATTTATTTATATTGTCTATCTCCCCCTTTAGACCATAAGTTCATCATGGGCAGGGATCGTGTCTACCAACTCTGGTGTATAGTACTCTCCCTAGAGCTTAGTACAGTGATCTGCACATGGTAAACACCCAATAAATTCCACTGATTAACTGATTGATCAGAAGAGCTCTTAGCCTGGTCATATCTCCCACTGACTGAGCTGCAACTTTGCAAAGGAAATGTCTGTGAGATGCGTAATATTCCCTGATGCATAACATAGACGAGGAAGACCACGTGGAACTGTGCACAGGAATCACCATTGTTTCCAAGAAAAACAACAGCAGCCAAAACTCATTACTGAAGGGGTCACGCCAAGTGCAGTAATTACAAGTGCTGGATTTGCATGAAGTGAGGAGGGCATGGATGCCCAAGAATGGACCAGTGTCTTCAGCCTTGGACTAGGTAGTGCCAGAGATGTTCCCATATGTTCCCCCTGGAGAGTTAAAGAAGAAAGATAACGACAATGAAAACCTATAGCCTGTGTTCCCTGCATCCTTCATCTTCAAATGTCTCCTGTTAGATTTATGCACTCTTCCTGGAGGGAGTTGGATAGCTTTGTGGGAAAGGGACTTGATGGATTAGTTTCGTTTTTAAGCCATTAAAATGTTCCCGAAGAGCAATGATTTTTGCAAATCCATTTATGTCTCTTAGCTTGGTTTGCAACAGTAGGGAATGTGTTTCAAAGAAGTCCAGTGCCTTGACACATTAGGAATCATCCCTGTCACCTCTGGTAATTGGTCAGGTCTGATTTGAACAATCAGTTTTGCTCTCAGAACAGGATATGTAATTTTAAGTCAGGTGATATGATGAAGGAGTCAATGGAGAGGGGGACACATGGGATTTTCTTCCCAGGAGGGAAAAGGAATGAAGAGTCAGAGCAAAGGGGAAAATGCCCTGGGAATGAGTTTAGTATTTGCTCAAAGTTTGTGACATGCAGCATCATCATCTGTAATGGGCCAGTCACTTTTTGAATCGGGACAAAGTTTTAACAGCAGCTTCTTATGGTCCAGAAAGGGATTCTCCAGGGCTGCTGCACTAAACACCGTCCCCCACCCACCCGCCCCCCCCCCCCCAAACCCAGCACGCACGCACATGCACACACACACGGCTTAGTGGAAAAAGCACAGGCTTGGGAGTCAGAGGACATGAGTTCTAATCCTACTCTGCCACCTGTCTACTGTGTGACTTTGGTCAAGTCACTTGACTTCTCTGTGCCTCAGTTACCTCATCTGTAAAATGGGGATTAAAACTGTGAGCCCCCTCTGGGGCAACCTGATTACCTTATCTCTACTCCAGTGCTTAGAACAGTGCTCGGCGCATAGTAAACACTTAACAAATACCATAATTATTAGTGCACCCTGAGATTGCCCCAGTAGTTTGCTGCCACCACCCCATGACTCTTACATTTGATAATCCCAAAAGGCACAGACTGGCGGCTCAGTTTGGGAGAATATGTCAAATCTTCAGACCCCACCCCTGATAGTGAGTCTCTCTCAATTCTCAGGTTCGGCACACAGTTTATTCAGATGCTCTTTTGGGTTATGAACAGATAACTTTGTATTTACTTGGGTTTTGGCAACAACAGTTATTGTACAACAGAATTTTAAACCAGATCCAAGAATTGAGGCACTCTCCCTGATCTTCCACTTGTTCTAAAACACCTAAGGGTTCCCCCTCCCCAGAAACACTGCTTTATTTTCCTCAGCAAACTCCATTGCCCACAGGTCCTTTCTTAGTCACTCATCCTGTGGTAACTCAGCCCTCCTGGGAAGCATCAGTTACATACATCTCTCCCTCCTCAGAGCAGGCATGATCTCTTACTTCTTTGCTCCAGGGTTTTAGTAATTTTTATAAGCCACCCACTCCCTTGCCCAATGCTCCCCCTCCCCTCCCCATTGCCTCCACTCGCTCCCTCCGCTCTAGCCCCCCTCCCTGCCCCACAGCACTTGTATAAATATGTACATATTTATAATTCTATTTCTTTTATTAATGATGTGCATATGTCTATAATTCTATTTATTTATGTTGATGCTGTTGATGCCTGTTTACTTGTTTTGCTGTCTGTCTCCCCACCATCTAGACTGTGAGCAGGGATTGTCTCTATCTGTTGCTCAATTGTACTTTCCAAGTGCTTAGCACAGTGCTCTGCACACAGTAAGCACTCAATAAATACTTTTGAATGAATGAATGAATTGGCTATGTGCCAGCATATGTCATCCAACTCCCTCCTACTTAGACCGCAAGCCCCTTGTGGAACTATATTTACCCCAGCGCTTAGTATAGTGCTTGGCTCATAGTAAAGATTTAACAAGTACCATAATACTAATAATAATAAAATAAAGGTGAGTGATTGAAACCTTATGCAAAATAACTTCCCCTCTGGGAGTAATGAGTATATTGCCAATATGGAGCTTTCTGGAAATGTCTGGAAAGTTTCACATATCTAGAGGGACCTGGCCGGGACTGTCACAGTCCATGATTAAGTTTGAAGCCTCATAAAGCAAACTGGTGGACTGGCTGGGATATATGGGTGCCCAAATAGACACTAGAGGAGAAATCACAGAAATGTGGTGAAAGGTGGCGTTTGGTTTTATTATTCAGGTTGCTGTGATATTAAAAATGTGCACCTCTTTGATTTCCTGACTTTCCTTTGAATCTCCAAAGGAAATGTTCCTGCTCAAACCTTCCCATCTCTCTTTCCCCAACCACTTGAGAAACCTTAAGACCCTCTCTTGAGAAGCCCAAAGATAAACACAGAAGGCAGAGCGGAGGCTAGGGGTTATTATTGAATTTTCAGCGAGACCAGCCCTGTCTTGGCTCCTCAGGGTGGAAGATTTTGATCACGAGTCCCTTTTCATTTTTTATTTTTATCTTAGAATGGTGTTAAGCTGCTAGAGTGAAACTGAATTAAGTGCAGAGTTTGGTTCAACTCTTAAGTGCCTTATTACAGCTGTGCCAATTAACTGATTGCAAATAAAGGGTGCTTCAAGAGTAGATCCTATTACTGTACTTGGAAGGCTCATTCATTTGAAAGCCTTTTATTTTTAAATCAGAAGAGACAGTGTAATATTTTTAGAGGATAACAGACAGAGGCAGGAAGAGCTGGGCCAGATGACCAGGAAGGTAGGACACTGGAGAGATGCCTAAGGGTCTCTTTCCGGTCAAACCACCTCCATGGTGTGGGTGGGTGGAGGGCCAGACTATTTTTCTGAATCTCTGAGTCCTGTTTAGCTTAGGCTCCTGGATCTGGGCAGGATTGAAGAGAGATTTAGGCACCCAGGAAGCTAGTGATGTCCCTCACTTTCTGTTTCTATTTCTCCCTGTGTCAGTCTCTCTTCCTGGCTCCTTATGTCTCCCCATCATTAGCGGAGAGAACACTCTTAACCCATCAGAAACATGAACAGTGCCATTATGGGTCTGACCAATGGTCCATGTAGCCCAGTGTTCCATCTGTTAGTGGTATCAGGTCATTTGGAGGGACAGAATGAGCCCTCATGTCACTGGTACCTGGCCATGTCCCTGCCCTTGCTTGAATTCTTTGGCTTCTGGGACTGGCAGTCATGCAAGATTATTATTGGCCACGAGGCTTCCTGGCCTCTGATTAAATTGGCCAATTGATTTGGCAATTCCGCTGGCTGGTGGAGAGGACTCTGCAGAATAATGGCTTCTAATTTGCTTCAGGTCACCCCTGGCTCTAAGTGTGCCACGCTGGAGTCAACCAGCCCCGTATGCTCTGAGAGAGAAAGGCAATGAAGATGGATGATTCATGAGTTGCTTGGCAACAAACACCATCAAAAATCAAATAAGAAACAGGCATCAAGATCACTCGATCTACAATATTGGGCATTGAGGCTAGGGCAAGAGGGTTGGGGTGAGGAGTAGAGTAAGAAGAGTAAGGGCTAAGTGGGGCCTGGAGTAGAGGTTAGGGTAAAAATCAGGTTTGGGGCAAAAGTTAGGATTAGGGTAAGAATTAGGAGTAGATTTTGTGGATTGGCTGGGTCATTTCCTGCCATGGCAACAATTCATTTTCCACTGATGGGTTTGGACTATTCGATGCTGACATTTCATCAGTTAATTAGTTCTAATATTTATTATGTGCCAAGCACTTTTTGCTTTTAATGGTATTTGTTAAGCGCTTACTATGTGCCAAGTGATAATAATAATAATGTTGGTATTTGTTAAGCGCTTACTATGTGCAGAGCACTGTTCTAAGCGCTGGGGTAGACACAGGGGAAGCAGGTTGTCCCAAGTGGGGCTCACAGTCTTAATCCCCATTTTACAGATGAGGCAACTGAGGCACAGAGAAGTTAAGTGACTTGCCCACAGTCACACAGCTGACAAGTGGCAGAGCCGGGATTCGAACCCATGACCTCTGACTCCAAAGCCCGTGCTCTTTCCACTGAGCCACGCTGCTTCTCCAATGTACTAAGCACTGGGATAGACACAAGATGATCAGGTTGGATACAGTCCATGTTCCACATGGGGCTCACCGTCTTAATCCCCATTTTACAGATGAGGTTACTGAGGCTCAGAGAAGTTAAGCGACTTTTCCAAGATCACACAGCAGGCAAGTGGTGGAGCTGGGACTAGAACCCAGGTCCTTTTGACTCATAGGTTCGTGCTCTACCCACTAGGCCATGCTAGTTCTCTGCTGCACTGTGCTAAATGCTGGCATAGATACAAGATAATCAGATCAGTCACAGTCCTCGTTCCACACAGGGCTCACAATCTAAGAGGTAGGGAAAGCAGATGCCCATTTTACAAGTGAGGACACTGAGCCACAGAGAGTCAAGTGATTTGCCCAAAGTTTCAGGTAGGTCAGTGCCCAACTGGGATTAGAACGCAGGTCTTCTGACACCCAGTTCCATGCTCTATTGATTAGCCTATACTGCCTCATTTTATCATATAATTTCAGACCTCGATAGGTATGCGGTGATTGACTAAATTCACTTCTGGACTTCTGAGGTTGTTTTTCCCCCTGCTAGAAGGAGTTTGCTATTAGTGAGAGAAATGAGACCATAATGCCACCTACAAGTAAGAAATGATCCAGGTTTTCAGAGGTTTAAAAACTTCTAGCTCATTCCTGAGCATCTTGGATGAACAAGAGTGCTTCACCCAATGCCCCATGAAGGAGGCGGGTTGCACGGACATGCACATGAGATGTTGAGACCAGAGGCGCAGCGTAGCTTAGTGGCAAGAGCCCAGGCTTGGGAGTTAGAGGACATGGGTTCTAATACTGCCCCTGCCACTTGGCTATGTGACCTTGAACAAGCCACTTCACTTCTCTGGGCCTCAGTTACCTCATCTGGAAAATGGGGATGAAGATTGTGAGTCCCGCATGGGACAACTTGATTACCTTGAAACTACCCCAGTGCTTAGAACTGTGCTTGGCACATAGTAAGCACTTTACAAATACATTATTATTATCATTGAGCAAGACCATTACTGGGTCAGACCCATTTTTCATCCAGTTTTGCTTCTGTCTGTGCTACCAGGACACCTGGAGGAGCTGTGTAATGGTTGCCATTCTTCTGGTCAGGGATATTTCATCTAATTCCACTAAACGTCCCTTTACATCTTCAACTTACCCTCCAACTTCCTGGAAAGCCTCCAATGCTGAGTGTACTCAGAGAGAGACTCAGAGTCTGAAGAAATGTTTTTTTTTGGGGGAAAGTGGGGGGGCCTATAAACCCTAGAAACTCTCAAAGCATACAATTCCACTCCCTTCCCACACCAGTCCATGCCTCTTGACTCCTCTCTGACCCCTTCAGTTTCAGCCAGGCTCAATAAGTCTGATCTTCTGGTTATGTAGAATTTCTGTAGACCTCCATCCTGGCTCTTGCCCCAACATTGTTTCCAAAAGAGGTTCCTACCCTTTGGGGAGATCAGACCAGTTCCAGAAGGGGTTCTGCGGCTTGGTGGGTGGGTTGGGACTCAGGTGGCACCACAGAGGTGTCCGCTTTGAGCCCCAAAAGCCAAGCAGCTCCGCTCCCCGTCTGTTCTGCTTAGTCATCGTTCCTCACAACGCCCAGCTAGGTGTCAGCACTGTCAGTAACATTAATGTCTCCATCTGTAGCAACCAGGATAGCATTTTAATTGATTTACCAGTATTTCCTCTCTCCCGCCAAGCACAGACACATGTTTAATCCGCAGACTTTACGGGACTTTTCCATGAACTTCCAAGGTGTGAAAGTTTGCACCCTGTGCCTCCTACTATAGTGTGCAGATTAAAAAAGTGAAAAAGCCATTCAATTTACTCTACTGGAATCATTCTTGGATCTAATTAAGTTCCAGTCCAGGCAAACATGTTTCTAGTTGTCATGTGCTTTGTCTTTGATCATTACTACAGTCTCTCCATGTAAATGATATTTAATTAGTCTCAAGCCATTGTTAGATTTATCTGACCTCTCCCTTGCTCTCTCTCTCTCTCTTCCTCCCAGTTATTTTTACCATCCAGCCCAAATGAGATGGAATGTTTGTTCCCTAATGAGATGGCATCTCTCATCCCCTATTCCACTCACTCCATTGAGCAATGAGGCAGTTTATCTCAGCGACCGTCCGACAGTGTCTCTCTGTCTGGCCCCTAGTCTGATTCTCTGAGAGTTAGCTGCCTGGCAGGGTTCTCTTGGTTTTATCCTAAAGCCTCCTTTCCAGTTAACCCTGGAATTCAGCAGGGAGGCATCCTCCCTCCCTGGGCGTAGCATTTACCCATGAAACTGGAGAAACTCCTAAAGGAATAGTGGGCTAGAATCATCAAAGTTGAGCAAATTATCCTATCACACGATTTCAGACAGCTGACAATCCACATATTTTAAAATGCTGTTACTGTGGCTGTGACTGTTGTGACCTCTGGACTCTAAGGAGCGAGGAACCTGAGACTCTGCTCCCCTAATCACAGTGCCCTATTACTCTTGTCATATTTATCACTGTCCTTGCTTTTCATGTTATTTTTATGTTTTTATCATCTCATCTTCCCTTACTCATCTTTCCCTAAGCCCTCATTTCCCCAATTCACCCTCCCGTCTGCATCATCTTCGCACTTGGATCTCTACCCATTAAGGACTTGATAGTCAACCCCCCCAACCCCAGCCCCACAGCACTTATATACATATTCTTATAGCCTGACATTTCCCCTCTCTGTACTTTAATGTCTGTCTCCTCTCTAGGCTGTAAGGTCTTTATATTGTTGTACTGTACTCTCCCAAGCCCTTAGAACAGTGCTTTGGCCAAAGTAGGTTCTCAGTAAATACCACAGATTGCTTATGTGCCTGTTGCCAATCCTTCCTTCCTTATTCTTAGATTATTATGAGCCCCTTCAGGGTTAGGGCCAGTGTATTTTTTTCCTAGCACTTAGTATAGTGTTTTGCACACAGAAGATGCTTAATAAATACTATTACTTCTATTTACTCTCACTAGCCCTCTAGACTGTAAGCTGGCTATAGGCAGGGAATGTGTCCGCTTTACTGTTGTATTGTACTTTCCCAAGCAGCTAGTTTAGTGCTCTGCACATAGTAAGTGCTCAATAAATACCACTGATTGAGGTATTGAGGGAGAGGACCCTCAATTTGAGTTTTGAGGGAGAAAACTGACTCACTGGATCCCTGGTTGCCCAAAAGAGCTAAGGCCCCTCCTGAAGTCATTTGCCCAGGTTGCTGTAAACTCATGCCTCAGGAGCAGGCTCAGTACATTTTTTCCAGGGAGCAATGCAATAGAAGTGAGGGAAAAATGAAAAGCACTAACCACCCCTACTGTCAAACAAATCCAATTTCTTTGCAATATGTCTGGTTGGCTTCTTGGGGAGCTCTTAATTTCTGAATCAAGCAGAAGCTGAGCCAAAATAGGCTCTGATTTCACGCCTTTGGGGCCAGTTCTTCTTTTCAGAGAGCAGTCATCCTTCACCTCTATTTCTTTTGGACTGAATGATGCAAAATAGAGTATGTATCCAGTTGAATGTGTTTGTTTCTTCCACTAGATTGGAAAACTGTTGTGGGCGAGGATAGGGTCCTCTACATCTATGGTACTCTTCTAAGCACTCAGGACAGTTATCTGCACACAGGAGTTCAGCTAATGTTATTTATTGATTGATTGATAAGGGAGGGCAGGCTGCTATGCCTTTCCCAATTTGTGCCCCCTTGTCTGTGGGGAGCCTGTAGCCCCTGGCAAGTGTGGAAGTTTAATCAAGTCGGGTTGGGCCAGGTTCCTAATTCTTGGTTGTGTTTGTGTGTATGTGTTCATCCATGCTGACAGATAGGTTTCTCAGATTATCGAACATAATAATAATGTTGGTATTTGTTAAGCGCTTACTATGTGCCGAGCACTGTTCTAAGCGCTGGGGTAGACATAGGGGAAGCAGGTTGTCCCACGTGGGGCTCACAGTCTTAATCCCCATTTTACAGATGAGGGAACTGAGGCACAGAGAAGATAAGTGACTTGCCCACAGTCACACAGCCGACAAGTGGCAGAGCTGGGATTCGAACTCATGAGCCCTGACTCCAAAGCCCGTGCTCTTTCCACTGAGCCACGCTGCTTCTGTATCTTCTACCTCCCTATGTGCCCCCTTGTCTGTGGGGAGCCTGTAGCCCCTGGCAAGTGTGGAAGTTTAATCAAGTCGGGTTGGGCCAGGTTCCTAATTCTTGGTTGTGTTTGTGTGTATGTGTTCATCCACGCTGACAGATAGGTTTCTCAGATTATCGAACATCTTCTAGCTCCCTATCAGCTGTTGGCATAAGAAGAGTGTTCACAGGAGGCTTTGATTTGCTCTGTCCCTTATCTCTTTCAGCTTTGCATTTTGAATTACTGTTATCCTTCCTTTGATAGAGCCAGGATATCATTTTTTCTAGTATTACTCTTATTTTTCCTCCCACGGGGCCTCTCAAAAGCCCCGAATTTATCCTGCTGCAGCGAAGACTGTTCTCCGGAGAATCAGTCTGGAAATTGTGAACCTGTTCCTCCATTTATGTGCAGAATTTGGGCTGGGGTATGCTGGAAAATATCTCTCTCAAGAGATCTTCACCCTGATCTTGCCTGATTTTTGTTAGCAATGCTGAGATAAAAGAAATTTTTTTTTTGAGAGTGATTTGTAGAAGATAAGGAGAAGAGGAAGAAGAAAGTGAGGTTGACAGAGGAGGAAGAAATGGAAGAAAAGGAAACCAATCAATCATATTTATTCATTCAATAGTATTTATTGAGCGCTTACTATGTGCAGAGCACTGTACTAAGCGCTTGGGATGAACAAGTCAGAATGCTTACTGTATGCACAGCACTGTATTAAGCGCTTGGGAGAATACAATATAACAGAGTTGGTATACATGTTCCCTGACCACAACAAGCTTAAAGTCTGGAGGAAGAGGGGAAAGAGAGAGGGAAGGCAAAGGAGAGAAAGAGCAGGAGAACCCGCAAGGTCTCCAAGTCAGTTTGCACCTATTTTTTACTATGAGGGGGAAAAGCAATTGCTTTCCACTAGACTCTAAGCTCCTTGTGGACAGGGAACAATAATAATAATTGTGATATTCGTTAAGCACTTACTATATTTGTAAGTATAAGGAGAGGAGAGGCCTTTGCTTTTCCCCCTAGGGCACTATACTTAGCACACAGTAAGCACTCAATAAATACAATTAATTGATCTATTTCCAGTCGCAGCTAGATTCCCTTCCCACTGTTCCCTGTTCCCCCCACGTTTTCCTAACCCTCCTTGGCACTCCGGCATTGCCAGTGCTGACAAATCTCCTTCAGGGATGTAGGAAGAAGCAGTTTCTCCCTTAAGGTGGACTGATGTCCACTCTGTTAATTAAGCCAAGGGCACAAATGAGTTGGAGCTTTGGAAAGAAAGGTGATTGATTGTTTGATCGATTATCATTCAAGCTCCAGTAGAGGAAACCTGGAGTTTGAAGTCTGAAGTAGCCATCGAGGTGAAGGATGGGGCCAACTGAAAATCACTAGAACAGGCCGGGCTAGAAGAATGAACCCAGAACAGGGCCCCCGAAGCTACTCAGTGCAGACTGACTTAACGGGGGCTGCTTCTATCTCAGAAAGACACGTGTGTGTGTGTGTGTGTGTGTGTGTCTGAATACAAGTGTACTGCTATGTATCTGTTTGTGTGCCCATGGGTGTCTATAAGGTGCTGGAGGTGAAAGCTTTCATTTTCTTTCTGAGGGAAGCCCTACCCTGCCTTGGGAATCATGGAGAAGGAGTTGGAGTTTAGCAATCAGAATCATTGCCATTTTGCCCCCATGGGAACTGATTACAAAGTCGTTAATCTGTCCAACTTGGCACCTACTCAGAGCCGTTGTCCAGAATAAGGGTCCAGGCCCTAGCAGCCAGGGGACTTTGGGGAAAGCAGGCTGACTAATTTGCTATAATTAATTAAGAGACCAGAAGGGGGAAGATGGGGCATGGAGACGCACCCCCCCCCCTTACTGTTCTTTTAATGCCAAGTGCCTAGGTAATCTGCCTGACACATTGCTTAGTACACAACTCCCCTCTCCTTAAAAACCTCTAGTGATTGTACATCTTTTTTGACATCAAGTACCGCTACCTCACCATTAATCTTAAAATTCTCTACTAGCTTTCTCCACCTTATATATCAACTCTCCTCACCTCCTACTCCCCTGCTCACACTCTCTGCTCCTCCCAAGCCTACCTCCTGGGCATACCTTGCTCTTGCATTTATGAAATTCTTTATTCATGCCCACCCTCAGCATTTTTATAGTCATCATCTCTATTTCAGTATAAACACTATGTGGTCAGGGAACACATCATGTGCTTCTGTTGTACTTCCCAAGCGTTCAGTACAGTGCAGGGCATTCGGTAGACACTACCACTATCTATGAAGGGGCCTAGTAATTGCCCAACTGCACTCCTGAAAGCAGGATGGGGGTTTGGATCCTGTGCCCTTAGGCTCACCACTCCCCCCAGCCCCAACGCTCCCCAGGCACTGTCTCTTCTCTGGGAATCAATCAATGGTATTTACGGAGCATTTACCATGTGCAGAGCATTGTACTAAGCACTTGGGAAAGTACAATATGACAGAATTAGTGGACTCATTTCCTGTCCATAATGAGCTTACTGTCTAGAGGAAGGAGGAAACTCAGCAACAGCCAGGTGGCTCCTACCTCCTCTAGAAGGAAAGAAAGCCAATGGTGACCTCGGGGAAATGGATGGGCTTTCTGGTCTCTCACTTGATTCCAGTCTTTACTGATGGGAGCTGCAAGGTTCATAGATGGGAGAGGCAGAGGTTATATTAATACCCTCCCCTCAACACCTACACCAAACCATGTCCCTCCCCTCCTTCAAAGTCCTCCTAAAAAAAAAAACCTCTTACAGGAAGCCTTCCATTATTAATCTTTCCCAGGCCTGACATTCCATCCTATCAGCCACTTCAACACTCACAGATTTATTTCTATGGTTATTTGTTATTGATTGATTTATTCACATGCCTAGTTTTTATATCTCTTCTTCCTCTCAATTTGTGCCTACTATATCCACCAACAGATTATAAACCCCTCCAGGGCAGGGATTGCATGATCCCAGAGCATCTAGTTCAACACTCCAAGTACCAGTATCCCCTAGACCAACAGTCCCCCCCGCTTTCCCTCTGCTCCTTCCCCTCTCCCTTCCCCTCCCCTCAGCACTGTGCTCATCTGCTCATTTGTATATATTTTTATTACCCTATTTATTTTGTAAATGAGATGTACATCTCCTTGATTCTATTTATTGCTATTGTTTTTGTCTGTCTCCCCCAATTAGACTGTAAGCCCATCAATGGGCAGGGATTGTCTCTATCTGTTGCCGAATTGTACATTCCAAGTGCTTAGTACAGTGCTCTGCACATAGTAAGAGCTCAATAAATACAATTGAATGAATGAATGAATGAATACTAGTTTGTACCCCCACTGCCCTGCAGCTTGTGGAAAAGGAAGAGGCTTGGGATTTGGGGTGGGATCAGTGAGGTAAAGCAAGGGTGGGCTTGAGCCGGGACCTCTAAGAGGCAAAGAAAATCATCTTTAGGCAAAACTCCCTCTCAATTCCCCCTTTTCTCTGCTTCCTCCAATTTCCTCTCTCGTCTTTCTCTCTCTCACCTTACCACTCCCTTTCATCGGAACAGAATTTCCCCTTGGAGATAGAGAATCTTTCCAACCTGCAGGAGTTGAGCTGGCTCCAGGGTTGCTATGGTGACCACACTCCTGTTTCCACATCCTATTGCAGCTCCCCCGTCCCCTCCTTCTCACCTCCTCTTAAAATCCCCCTGATGGGCGCAACCTGATTTTGACTTTCCATGCTTCGTGTTGAATGCCCAGGCATCTTGCACCCTAGTAGTGTGACCACATGGACTGCTCCTGTCCAGCACCTCTCATCTCTTCCTCCCAACTAGAGCCCGGGCCCTGCTATTCTAATTAGGTCAGGGCCTGAATCCCTCTGGGGTCATTCCTACTTCAGCTCTTGGGGGCCGGTTCTCACCAGCACGGTCAATTCCCGGGAGCACTAGTACTAGTTTGTGTTAAGGCTGGCAAAGAGCCAAGCCTAATGCCCTTTTCCCCCGCCCCCACCCAAAGTGTCCCCTACCACAGGACATCTTTAATGGGCATGATCAGAGTCTAGCTGACTTCATCTGTCAGACCCTCTAGGACTGAGGTCGTTCTGGTTTGGGCCAAAAGATCATTGCATCTGAGGTGCTCTGCCTCCTGACTCTCACAGCTGCATCTCCCTCCAGATCTCGCTGGGCAGAGATCCTTTCCTCTCTCACCTCTGGTGACTTCCTCGGGTCTCCAGCTGCCCACTCTGCTTGCCCCAGGTTGCACTGACAGAAGCCTCCAAACATTCAACATAATATCCCGATAAGAATCTCATCACCATTATTATTAACAGCAGCAATAAAGCAAAAGCATTTATCTCAAACAGGATATCCATTAATTTTCCTAAGCAACAGCAAAAGGGGGTGGAATTGTTCTCTCCTTGTTGATGTTTAGAAAGAGAAGCCAAGGTCAGGCCTCTCAAGGCCATCTCCATCACCTGTCTAATGTACCCCATTCCCCCACCCTGCTTGCCCCTCCCTAGCCTCCTCAATCCCATAAAGGTCATGGCTAGAATGATCCACAGTGCCTTCTTCTTGACTCCAGCCCAGGCTGAAGTACTGATTGGGTTCACACTAAAGGGATAGCAGAGATGACTTTGGGGGTTGTGGGAGGATTTGAGACAAATGGCTCAAGATGACATATTGGACTTGAGAGGGTGGGTCATGGCCCCTCTAGTGACCAGCAAGTTTGGAGAGCTATTTGTTTCATCCACTGACGCCACCGCCAATCCACATTTAGCCTGGCTGTTCCCTCCTTGCCCAAATTGGTTGAATTTTTCCTTTTTGGAATGGAAACTGTCAAAAATCCCCAAATGCCTCCAACTGGATTAACCCTCATTCTCCCCCTGTCCCTCATACCCTCTACCCTGACGGTTCTAAATGGAGATGCTCTGGCAAGACACCCACAGTTTTTGTCCCTAAACTCAGGTCTGTTGGCTTTTTCCCAGTTGAAGGAATTACTTCCTGGGAATCCTGGGTTGTAGAGGACAGGATTGCTTAGTCCCTATGTGGTCGGCCTACTCGTTCAAGGTGAGAGCTTACTCTATCTCATGTGAACAGGAAGAGAAGACAGGCTTAACACTCACTCTACTGTATGCCTGGACCTCTCTTTTATGGACTTTCCCAACAGGACAGGTGATTTGGACCACTTTCAGTGAGATACCCACCAAATGAGCAATAGCACTGAAAACCTCTTCATTCTAAATACCTAAATATGGAGGGATAGTAGCAAATACTCCAAAGACTTGTCCTGACGAATGATAATCAATATATTGATAGTATTTAGTAAGCACTTATGTGCAAAACACGAGGATAGATACAAGATAAGACACAGTCTCTCTCCCACATGGGGCTCTCAGTCTAAGAGGGAAGGAGGGCAGATAGCTCATCCCTACTTAACAGATGTTGACACTGAAGAACAGAGAAGTTAAGTGACTTGTTCAGGGTCGTACAGCAGCAAAGTAGCAGAGCTGGGAATAGAACCCAGGTCTCCTGCCTCTCTGGGACGTGTTCTTTCCTCTAGGCTCATGCTGGGTTTGAAGCAAAATGTGGCACAGCAGCATCCGCTGGTAAATAAGGTGCCCAGAGCACAGATTCATTCATTCATTCAATCATATTTATTGGATGCTTTCTGCATGTAGAACACTGTACTAAGAGCTTGGGAGAGTACAACCTCATCTGTAAATTGGGAATTAAGGCTGTGAGCCCCACGTGGGACAACCTGATTACCAAGGACAGTGCTCGGCACATAGTAAGCACTTAAATACCACAATTATGATTATTATTAATAATAATGATATAACAATAAACAGACACACTCCCTGGCCACAACAAGCTTACATTCTAGAGGGGGGGACTGACATTAATGTAAATAAATCAATTACAGATATGTACAAAGGTGCTATGGGACTGGGAGGGAGGATGAACAAAGGGAGCAAGCTAGGGCAACACAGAAGGGAGTGGGTGAAGAGGAAAGGGGGCACATGATCACAGACTGCACCCTTAAGCCTGGCCAGCAGATCTGCAATGCTCAAGAGAGTACGGGTAGCTTAGCATAAAACATCCCCACTACTTAAAAAAAACAAAGGTCAAGTGCAACTCCTGCTAGCAGCTGGCCACCCATATCCACAGATCTAATAATAATGTTAATGACAATAATATTCGTTAAGCACTTACTAAGTGCCAAGCACTGTATTAGGTGCTGGGGTAGATAATAGATGATTAGATCCTGCATGGGGCTCACGTTTTCAGTAAGAGGGAGAACAAGCATTGAAAGCTCATTTTGTAAATGAGGGAGCTGAGGCACACAGAAGATGAGTGATTGGCCCAAGGTCACACACACATCAGGCAAGTGGCAGAGCTGGGATAGGAGCCCAAGGTACCCTGACTCCCAGGCCCATGCTCTTTCCACTGGGCGGAAAGTGAAGGTCTAAAGATTAGTCAGTCACTGAGTTTGACCATAACTTGGTATCTACAATTTAGGAAAGGAACTGCTTACATCACATGCTTACATAACACAAGGAAGGACCAGAAAATAGGTGTCCCGCTTCCAGTCAATTGCTTACTTCCCCAAAGCTAGGCTCACTGGACTACTGAGCTTATTCATGTAGCATGCTTGAGCAGGCAAAGCCAAAGAGTTGAAGTTGAAAACAAAGTCAGGAGAAACAAACCCAAACACAGTTTCTACCCAAGTGCAATGTAGAAGAGATTGCTGATGGGCAATTTCCTTAGCCACACCCACATCCATGGGTAGTGTTCACCCTAGTCCCTGACACTGTCCTCTCATTTTTTTTTTATGGTATTTGTTAAGCGCTTACTATGTGCCAGGCACTGTTCTGAACCCTGGGGTCGATACAAGGTAATCAGGTTGGTCATAGTCCATTTCCCACATGGAGCCCACAGTCTTAATCACCATTTTACATATGAAGTAACTGAGGCACGGATAAGTGAAGTGACTTGTCCAAGGTCACACAGCAGACAAGTGGCAGAGCCAGGACTAGAACCCATATCCTTCTGACTCCCAGGACTGTACTCTATCCACTAGGCCATGCTACTTCTCCTATTTCTCTGGCTTCTTATTCTCAGTCTCTTTTTCAGGCTCCTCCTCTGCCTCCCACCCCCAAACTGGATGTCTGCCTCCCACCCCCTAACTGGGTGTTCCTCAAGGCTCAGGTCTGGGTCCCCTTCTACTCTCCATTCTCCATCCATTCTACACCCACTCCCTTGGAGAACTCATTCACTCTCACAGTTTCAACTACCATCTCTATGCAGATGCTGCCTAAATTTACATCTCCAACCTTGATCTCTCCTCAGCTGTCTCATATTTCCTCCTGCCTTCAGGACATCTCTTCTTGGATGTCCCACCAACACCTCAAAATTAATACATCCAAAACAGAACCCTTTACCTTCCTACCCAAACCCTATCCTCCCCCTGATTTTCCCATCACTATAGACAGCACCACCATTGTTCTTGTTTCACTAGTCCATAACCTTGGCATTATCCTTGACTCATCTCTTACAAGCCCAAAACCTTGGCATTATCCCCTCCTCCCCCCTTATATGCCAGACCACCACTCTCTCCACCTTCAAAGCATTATTAAATTCACATCTTCTCCAAGAGGGCTTCTCCAATTAAGCCCTCTTTTTCCTGGCTCACTCTTCCTTCTGTCATCTATGCACTTGGTATAAACCAGGGGCTCGCTACAGTTTACCTTCCACCTCCAGATCAAACAAATTCCTTACCATTGGTTTTATAGCACTCAATCACCTTGTCCCCTCCTATCTTACTTGACTGATTTCCTACTACTACCCAACACACTCACAGTACTTCCATCTCATCTATCTCACCATCGACCCCTCACCCACATTCTGCCTCTGGACTGGAGTTTCTTCGCACTTCGTATCCAACAAACCATCATTCTTTTTTTTTTAATGGTACTTGTTAAGTGCTCTGTGCCAGATACTGTATTAAGCAATGGAGTAGATACAAGCTAATCAGGTTGGCCAGAGTCTGTGTCCCACATGGGGCTCACAATCATAATGAGGTAACTGAGGCACAGAGAAGTTGACTGACTGGCTCAAGGTCACACAGCAGACAAGTGGCAGACCTGGGATTAGAACCTAGGTCCTTCTGACTCACAGGCCCATGCTCTATGCATTAGGCCAGACTGCTTCTCACCTTCAAAGGCTTATTCAAATCATATCCCCTCCAAGAGGCCTTCCCTGATTAAGCCCTCATTTTCCTCTACTCTATCCCTTCTGTGTCACTCTTGCACTTGAATTTGTATCCTTTATTCACCCCACTCTCAGCCCCACAGCACTTATGTACATAAATGTAATTCAGATTATTGTCTGTCTCCCCCTCTAACCCATAAGATCCCTGTGGGCAGGGAATGTGCTATACTATACTCTCCCAAGTACTTAGTACAGTGTTCTGCACACAGTAAGCACTCAATAAATATGATTGATCGATTCACCACCAGGGGCATCATCTTTGAATACAAAGGAAAGAGAGAAGTGACTTGGCCTCTGGCCTCAAGAGATTTACAATCTAATATCTGAGGCAGGTAGGTGGTAAAACAGAAACTTATGTTCCCACACAAAGAAAACTGCCTACAAGAGTAGCTATCTAAGTGCACAAAAGCTCTCCCTAAGTCACTGTCGGGGAGTGACTGTATCGGCAACAAATTTTGTTTAATCAAGGTTGGCTTTGGGGAGAAAATGGCCTAAAAGCAAGGTGACCTGGTGGAAAAAACATGGGCCTGAGAGTCAGGAGACCCAGATTCTTATCCTGGCACTGCCACTTGCTGTATGACCTTGGTCAAGACATGTTAACTTCTCTGTGCCTCACTTTCCTCAGCTGGAAGAGGGGAATTTAAAACCTGTTCTCCCTCCCACTTAGATTGGGAACCCCATATGGGGCAGAGACTGTGTCGGACCCGATTATCTTGTCTCTGCCTTAGTGCTTAGTACGGTATTTGGCACATAGTAAGTGCTTAAAAAAATACCACAATTATTATCATCAGTTGCTCTGGGTGCCCAGGTCAGAGGGCACTGAGTATGAACACCAGCTCTGTGGAGAGCTCTGACTGGAATCGGCGCTAAGGCAGGAGGAAAGAGAAGACAAAGCTTGAGTCTTTGGAGTCTCTGTCATTCTCCTCAGATGCCCCCCTTCTATTCTACTCATTCACTACTGGAGCGAGCAGCTGTTTCCCACATCTGGTCACCACTACTGGCTCTGGCTAAGCTGTTCCCTCATATTATTTCTCAAAGTCTGACAGCAGGGTCTGAGTCCCACCCTTTCCAAGGAAGTCCTTCATTCTAGGCTCTGGGAAAAGAGAGAGGAGTAAGGGAGACAAACATGAGGGTGAGGTCGAGCGGCTAGAGCATGGGCCTGGGAGTCAGATGGCCCAGGGTTCTAATCCTGCTTTGCCACTTGTCTATGTGCCCGTGGTCAAGTCACTTATCTTCTCTGTGCCTCAGTTACCGCATCCATAAAATGGGGATTAATTCTTGTGGGTCATAGACTCTGTCTAAACTGTTTAACTTGTAATAATAATAATAATGATGATAAAAAAAGGTATTTGTTAAGTGCTTACTATGTTCCAGACACTGTAGTAAGCGGTGGGGCAGGTACGAGATAATTGGGTTGGACACAGTTCCTGTCCCACATGGAACTCAGAGTCTTAATCCCCATTTTACAGATGAGGCAACTGAGGCATACAATGCCTGACACATAGTAAGCGCTTACAGATACCATAAAAAGGCTAGCTGTAGAGTTTTGTAGCTCTGAGATAGGAGAAGCTGCCAAGAAAGAGAGAAGAGTAATCCAGAGAGGAAGTTCCAAATAAAGTAGAATGCCAGCAGATGAATGGGAAGGTGGGGATAGAGAAGGGAACAGCCACCACACCCCCTTCCACCCATCCCTGGAGGCTCATTCCCTGAGAGTTGAGGTATTCGATCTGCCTGAATCCTCCAAATTGTAGGTGACACAAACCTTGCCAGGACCTATTCCCTGAGGGTAAACCAGAACTCCATAGGCCTGGGGTGGAGGGGTGGAGGTGGCTGTTCCCCCCCTCCAAATTGTGGGTGACACAAACCTTGCCAGGACCTATTCCCTGGGGGTAAACCAGAACTCCACAGACCTGGGGTGGAGGGGTGGAGGTGGCTGTTCCCCCGTGGCTCCGTCCAATGTCAGCTCACAGCCTGAAGGAGATCAGACACTGGCCTGGAGACTTGGCTATGAGGATGGGGAGGAAAGGATGCATCGGGGAGTTCTTTGGAGAGAAAGGAGTGGTAGGAGGAGATGGAGGCATTGGGAATTGGTCTGAAATTACTGAGGGAAATACTAAGGCAGAAACTCTGGGAAGGACTCTTAATTGAATAACACAAACCACGTTTTTCTCCTTTCTGAGAAGTGACAAAAGTTAGGAAAGAAGAATTGCGAACCAGGTTCGTGGAAGAGTCTGGAGAAGAAAGGTCAGCCCTACTTAGTGGTGTGTTCCAGCTAAATGTCAGTTTGGTCCTCCTGCCAGGGTTATCTCTGGGCTGCTGCTGTTCCTGCCCCCCTGCTGGGCCCACTTGCACAGCAACCCAATTATCCCCCACTGTGCAGGAGAGAGACTGGCTGTGGATTACTGCAGGGAGCGTGGCTTTACTAGGAACATGGTTCTTCTTCAGAAGCTCTCTGCAACCTGAGCATCAGTGTAAAGGCCCCCCTGGACCCCTCCTTCTGCTGATCTGCTGGGAAGGAGAGAACCACAGAAGAAGGGTCCAGAGGTCATTCCTGGGCATCCTCTTGTTTGCAAGAGATGGGGGTCCCTCTCCTAGTCCTAGCTTCAATATAAGAGGGGTCAATGTTTCCCTAAACCACCTATGACAGGATTTAGATGTCATCTATGCAGTTGGATCTGTACTCTTTGGGCACTTGGTATTCACCACACCCTCAGCCTCACAGCCATTCTACACATATTCTCGTCTGTCCGTCTCCCCCGTTTAGACTGTAAGCCCGTCAAATGGCAGGGACTGTCTCTATCTGTTGCCGACTTGTTCATCCCAAGCGCTTAGTACAGTGCTCTGCACATAGTAAGCGCTCAATAAATACTATTGAATGAACATATCCATAATTTCTTTATCTAAATGTCTGTTTCCCCCTCTAGATTGCAAGCTCATTGTGGGCAGGGAATGTGTTTACCAACTCTGTTGTACTGTGCTATCCCAAGTGCTTAGTACAGTAAGCACTCAATGCATATCTTTGATTGATTGAATGGGAAGGTTGTGGCAGTTTATAAACTAGGACTTTGGCCTGAAGGATTAAGCAAACTGAGCACTGCCCCCTCTAAATTCTATCGAGAAGCACCATGGTATAGTGGGCAGAGCATCGGCCTGGGAGTCAGAAGGTCGGGGGCTCTAATCCCGGCTCTGCCACTTGTCTACTGTGTGACCATGAGCAAGTCACTTCACTTCTCTATGCCTCAGTTACATCATCTGTAAAATGGGGGTTGAGACTGTGAGTCCCATGGGGGACAGAAACTATGTCCAACCTGATTAGCTTGTATCTACCCCAACACTTAGTATGTTGTCTGGCACGCAGTAAGTGCTTAACAAATCCCATTATTATTATTTAACTACTCATTTTAGGAGCCTCAACATCAGCCTCCTCGCTGACTCCCTGCCTCTTGTCTCCTCTCAATTCCATACTTCATTCTGTTGACAGGATCATTTCTCTAAAAAAAGTTCAGTCCATGTTTCTCCTCTCTCCAAGAACCTCCAGTGGTGGCTCATCCATCTCCATATCAAACAGAATTGCCTGTACCATTGGATTTAAAGCACTCAGTTCTCCTCCTCCTACCTAAATTCTCTGATTTCCTAGCCTGTTCACTTCACCCTTCTAATGCCAACTTACTATACCCCAATCTAGACTATCTCACTGCCAACTCCTTACCCATATCCTCCCTCTGATGTGGAACTTCCTCCTCCTGTGTATGACAGACCACCCCTCTCTCCCCATCTTCAAAGTACCCTCAAAATCACATCTCCTCCAAGAGGCCTTCCCCAACTAAGCTCCTCTCATTTCCCCTATTCCCTCTCCCTTCTACATTGCCTTACACTTAGATTTGCATCCATTAAACATTTGATATTCATCCCACCCTCTTCTCCCAAGCACTTATGTACATATCTGTAATTTATTTTATTATCTGTCTCCCCCTCTAGACTGTAAGCACCTTATAGGCAGGGAAAATATCTACCAAGTCTGTTGTACTTTCCCAAGAGCTTAGTAGTGTTCTGCACATGGTAAATGCTCAATAAATACCACAGATTGATCAATCGATTGATTTTAATATTGTTAATTTGGATTGTTGAATTTAAATTTGCTCTTGTTTATAATTCATTTTTATTGGTCTATGTGTTTGTTTCTCCCCACCCCACCACTACCCACACATACACTTAGACTGTGAGCCCCTTGTGGAAAAGGGACCATGTGTTAATTGACTTGCAATTAGCACAGTGTTTTGCACATAGCAAATGTTAAATATAATAATAATAATGAAAATAATAATAGTAATAATCCCTGGCCCCTAGCTTTTACTCATCCTCGGCTTTTTGAGGAGTGAGATTGTTGATGGGTTGATTTCGTATCTGATGTCAAAAATAGGACCGGTGGTGCTTAGTTACAGGTGATTCATTGTTCCCCTTTCCACAAGAAAATCCCCGAGGGGAAGGAAAGGATCGCTTCAAGCTCTGTTTGACATAAATGGGACGTGACATCTTAAATCACACAGCTATCCCCCAATGGGAAAACCAATCAATGGTGTTCTGTCCCTGTGTTTCTGCTCGGATGTCTTGTTTATTTTATATCAGAGCAATAGAATCAAGATTGATAGCTATTGTCCAAAGCAAATTGATGACGGGGTTCAGCTTCCGGGGAAAGTAATTTTGAAATCTGCCCCCACCAACAGTCTAAGAGGCTCCTTCTTTCCGGAGGTTTGGTCCTGTCCCTTTCCCCCAACCCAGTGCTGCTTCCCCAGCAGCACCTCCAACCAACACTTCAACACCTCCAGACTCTGAGATGGAAGTTCCCATGCACCTTGGAGACAAAGAAATAGATTGTAGACTCTAGACTGTAATCTCTCTGTGGGCAAGGAACCTGTCTACCAACTCTGTTATACTGTACTATCCCAAGCACTTAGTACAGTGCTTGGCACATAGTAAGTGCTCAATAAATATAATTTGATTGATTGATTGATATATGGAGGGAAGTCAAAGATTGACTCTAGGATGCCATTTCCAAGTGGTGCTCTGTATCATTCTCTCGTACAACCCGAATGGCCTTGGGATGGGTTCACTTCTAATTCGAGCCTTTCTCTTGGGCCAGGACAGCCTATAGGGCGATGCACCCTTCTCCAGAGGGGAGAGCTGAGGCCAGTGGGAGAAGCTGCTTGCAGACCATCTTGTCATACAGTTTTATAAGAAAAAATGATCAGGACAGGAATGCCCATTATTGATTTTGAGACTGTGAGTGAATTTGGGGTGGAGCATTGATTGGGCTGAACATTGGGATTAGGGCCTGAGGAGAAGGGGGAAAAGAGAGGGGATGGAAAAAGAGGGAAAAGGAGAGAGAGGGAAGGGGAAGAAGTGGGAAGGGGAAGAAAGAAACCACACCCCAGTGATTCTCCTCTTCTTTCATTGCTGCTTCTGGGTCTTTGCAACTTGGTGGGAAAGGAGCCAAGGACAACACTTCAAGGCCTCCTGAGTGCACCCGGCTGTAGGGCAGTGGGTAGCAAATTCTCACGCCTCCTGCTCCAACTCCCCAAGGGGGTTGCAGTTGTGACAGGAGGGGCTGGGGTTTGCCCGCCCCACGGAGCCACATGAGGCCACTTAGCTCTGCAGCCTCTCAGCCTTGGCTGCTGTGGAAGCGTCCAGGTGGTGTGGCCTCGGGTCTCCCCCCACCCGTGTGCTGGAGCCCCGAGCCAACTGAGTAAAGGAGGGAAGCCAGCCCCTCCTCACAAGGTCTGGTGCATTGGCTGAGGTGACCTGCCCTTACCCAGATACATCCAAAATCAGAAGAGCAGCAACCTCCCCCAACCCCACTTGGGGTGGCGCCACCATTTAGTTCCTCCTCACCAGGATGGAGCCCTATCCCCTTCCCCCAACACCGCTCAACACACAGCAACTCCGGCTAACACAGACTGCTTGTGGTGACACTACTGCCCTGGAACGACCAAGTAGATTGCTCACTGCATCAGTGGAAAGAGCACGGGCTTTGGAGTCAGAGTTCATGGGTTCGAATCCCGGCTCGGCCACTTGTCAGCTTTGTGACTTTGGGCAAGTCACTTAACTTCTCTGTGCCTCAGTTACTTCATCTGTAAAATGGGGATTAAGACTGTGAGCCCCACGTGGGACAACCTGATTCTCCTGTGTCTACCCCAGCGCTTAGAACAGTGCTTGGCACATAGTAAGCGCTTAACAAATACCAACATTATTATTATTATTTCTTGCCTGGACTGGAGCTAAGGTGGTCATTTGCTGGGTTTTATAATGGACAGTCTGGTTTTCAGTTGGTCTGTTCCTGTCTGGTACTGTCCTGCCCTCCTGTCATAGTTGCCTTTATGTCTGACATTTTTATTTTAAGCACCTAGCCTCCCTCCATCTCAACTACTGCCAATAAGTGCCATGGATCTGAAGCTGTGGTGCCCCTGTTCCCGGGGACCAGTGAAGGGAATGTGATAACTTAGAAGGGTTGAGTCAGGGTGATGTGCTCTGGGTTCTGTAAATTTCTGGGAAATGTTCCATATAACACCTTGATGTTACATTGAGTAACCTGCAGAGCTTCACCTATAATCCAGTAACTTGCCCAAGGTCACAGAGCAACCAAGTGGTGAAGCAGCATGGCCTAGTGGATAGAGCATGGGCCTGGAAGTCAGAAGTACCTGGGTTCTAATCCTGGCTCCATCCCTTGTCTTCTGTGTAACTTTGGGTAAGTCACTTCTCTGTGCCTCAGATACCCCATTTGTAAAATGGGGATTAAGACTGTGAGCCTCATGTAGGACGTGAACTGTGTCCAACCTGATTAACTTGTATTTACCCCAATGCTTAGAATAGAGCCTGGCACATAGTATGTGCTGAACAAATACCATAAAAAACAACAACAAAAAACAAACGTGGTGGATTTGGGGTTAGAACCCAGATCCTCTAACTTCCAGGCTAATATGCTTTCCACTAGATCACCCTGCTTTTCAAGATAGCAAAGGCAGTGCTGTCACTGACCACCCTGATGGGGGTAGATTGTGATTTGCTCCTTGTGGGCAGGGATTGTGTCTACCAAGTCTCCTGGACTGTACTCTCCCCAGTGCTTAGCAAAGTGCTCCATGCCCAGTAGGTGCTCCATAAATACCCTCAGTGGATCTACTGCCATCGAGAATCTGATCTTGAAGGTGGGAATGATCCACACTCTATCCCTGAGCCGTCCCTCTGCTCCCAAACTGTTAGCTCGCTGTAGGCAGGGAATGTATCTGTTTGTTGTATTGTTCTCTCCCAAGCACTTAGTACAGTGCTCTGCACACTGTAAGTGCTCAGTAAATACAATTGAATGAATGAATGTCTGTCCTCCAGAGCTTTCTCCCAGACTGCCATACTGCTCTCAGGCACCCACCAGGCTAGCTGTGGCTGATTGTGCTCGAAAGCAACAGTGACATCCTGTGGACCCTGTAAGCACCGGCATTGGGGACAGGGCTGGCCACCCACACCACACCACCCATCTCTTCCACCTGCCCCTAGTTATCCCAAATTTTCACCAAATCAGGTCATGGACCAGGGCATGAGAGAGTGGGACAGGTAGTGAAATTACCTGTCTCATCCTATAAAATGTAAATCTGCTTCGAGGCAAGCTGTTCAACCACCCTTGGGGCCCTCTCCTAACATTTCTTAAGAGCAGTGGGCAGTATTGGGGGTTGCTACCCCTCTCCTACTCCCTTTTTGCCCACTTTCTTTGCTTTTCTCTCTCCCAAACTTTCCTCCTCCCAAGTGCACCGGCTCTCCCTCCTCCTGGGTCACTCCCCCACAGGAAGGATTACACCCAAGTAATGTATTAAAATGTGGAAATGTTGTTTTTCTATGAAACCCACAGACACTTGACGCCCCTTGGCTGATGCCTGAAACAAATGGGCATTTTGTTTCTCCCTGCAACCGACAGAGCCATTGGTCAGTGGAGAGGATGGCAAAGCTTGAGTCCAATTACCAGCCGCTCTTTTCTGGCAGATACCTGAGAACCTTCTGGGACATCGGTCCACAATTCAGGGCGTCAGAGTGAGAATCCGGGGTACTTGTGCTTGTAACACAAAGCAGGGGCTCTGCCCACGAGGCACATGGCTCTCTCAGAAATGACAAGTATCAGGACAGAGATAGAGTACATAAGCATGAGAGGCTGGACACAATCCCGTCTGTATGTGCCACACAAAGTTAATGCAGGGAATCGGGAGCCTCCAGCCACCCGCATTCACTCTTCAGGAAGGGCCTGACCTCCCCAATTGGCATCTGAGTTTAATGAGGAAAGCTATGGATGAGCTCCCTGAAACTGAAGGAGGCTAAGTTTTCAAATGGCCCTGCTATTTGGGTGACAAGAGAAAGGGCAGGGAACAGGGAGACTGTAGGATGGGTCTCCCTATCCCGTTTTTTCACCCTTATGTGGTGGTGTTGGATCAGAAATGGGATCTTATACAGCTGTTGGTTGTCTCTCTCTTCCCTAAGAAGATAACACGTAAGAACCTTAAGAACCTCCAGTGGCTGCCCATTCACCTCTGCATCTAACAAACTCCTTACCATTGGCTTTGAAGCACTAAATCAGCTTGCCCCATCCTACCTCACCTCACTGATCTCTTAGAAGAGCACAACCTGCGCACTCCACTCCTCTATTGTCAGCTTACTCACTTTGCCCCCATCTCGTCTGTCTTGCCACCGATCCATTTCCCAGTCCTTCCCCTAGTCTGGAGCTCCCTTCTCCTCCATATATGCCAGATCACCACTCTCTCCATCTTCCAAACCTTATTAAGGTCACACCTTCTCCAAGAGCTCTTCCCCGATGAAGCCCACTTTTCCCCAGCTTCCTCTCCCTTCTCTATCATCTATGTACTTCTATCTGTGACCTTTGGATATTTGATATTTGCCCCACCCAACCCCACAGCACTTATGTTCATATCTTTAAATTATACATTAGAAATTACACATTTATTCATCTTAATGTATGTCTCCCCCTCTACATATAAGCTCATTATGGGCAGGGAACATGTCTATTACTCTCCCAAGCACTTAGTAGTAGAAGCAGCGTGGCTCAGTGGAAAGAGCACGGGCTTTGGAGTCAGAGGTCATGGGTTCGAATTCCAGCTCTGCCACTTGTCAGCTGTGTGACTGTGGGCAAGTCTCGGTGCCTCAGTTCCCTCATCTATAAAATGGGGATTAACTGTGAGCCTCACGTGGGACAACCTGATGACCTTGTATCTACCCCAGCGCTTAGAACAGTGCTCGGCACATAATAAGCGCTTAACAAATACCAACATTATTATGTGCAGAGCACTATAAGTGCTCAATAAATACCATTGATTGATTGATTATCAGAGGCTGGAGAACAGGCACTAAGGACCTCTCTTGGCCCACACTCAAGAGGGAATGGACTCCCTTCCCAGGCCAAGTTCCTTTCCCAGTATGTCCCTAGTGCTGCGTGGGTATCTGGATAGCCACCTCTGGACCTACCTATGTGTGTGCACTATCACATCCACCTACTTGCCTCATGTGTATATGTACCCATGTCCACTTCTCTGGCCCTGTGAGTGTCCATGCCTCTCATTTTTTCCCCAGCCCTAGTCACCTAGAGGTCTGCCCCAAGTAATAATAATAATAATAATAATAATGTTGGTATTTGTTAAGTGCTTACTATGTGCCAAGCACTGTTCTAAGCGCTGGGGTAGACATAGGGGAAGCAGGTTGTCCCACGTGGGGCTCACAGTCTTAATCCCCATTTTACAGATGAGGGAACTGAGGCACAGAGAAGTTAAGTGACTTACCCACAGTCACACAGCTGACAAGTGGCAGAGCTGGGATTCAAACTCATGAGCCCTGACTCCAAAGCCCGTGCTCTTTCCACTGAGCCACGCTGCTTCTCTAGCCCAGCCAGCCTGCAGCCCCCAGATTTGCTCCAGTGGGCCTGTTCTTCAGGGAGCAGATGGGAATCGGGTACTGAAAACCTCTGCTGCCCTCCTCAGGTTCTGTGCAGTGTATGCCCTGCTGGATCTCACCACCCAAACAACATCTCATGCTCAAGAAGATAGGAGGATGCTGCAATAAGTTGGATACTCTGGGAACAGAGAATTCAGTTTGAGTCTCCTCAGCATCCCTCCTCACATGCTCTAAACCTTTCTCAGCCAGGGCACAACCCCAACTTGTTGCTGAGGAAGGGAAGAGGATGGGTGAGTTCTGGGCAGTGCCTGACTCCTGCATCTCTTTTTCTCTTCCCCTCATCCCACAGCAGTCTCCATTACTCACAAGTTGGCCTCTCTTCTCCACTGTTCTTTGGCTGTGGTCAAGCCTAGCTAGCCGACTTTACCACCAACATCTTGGCTGAGGATCAGTAAAGATCAGGCCCAGCTGGCATACTTAACAAGGGAGATCAGCATTGGCAGATAATAGGACTTTGGGTAATTTACCAACTCACCTCATCGTTGGGAAGAGGAAGAGGTTCATGGGAAGGGCAGATTGCTTAGTTTAGGTAAAGATGATGGGAGAAGTGTGGAAAGGATCTAACTTCGAGAATGCTTCCTGCCCCCAACTCTTTTCTCTATCAGTTAATCTTGTACCTACCCTAATGCTTGGCACAGTGCTCAGTTCATAGTAAGTGCTTAACAAATACCACAAATATCATTACTAAAGAACCAAGGATTTTTCTGTCTGCGAGATAGGCCAGTGAGCAACTACGGTGGGACCTTATGCTTTTTTTAAAAATGGTATTTGTTAAGCCCTTACTATGTGCCAGGTACTGTACTAAGCACTGGGGTAGACACAAATACCATATAAAAATAAACACACACACAAAAAATGTCACTCTATTTGCTTAGCTATAGCCCCAACTAGGACTGAGGAAGGCAGCCTTCTCGCTCTCTTACCTCAGGTGTGCATGTGTGTTTTGTGACTGTGCATCAAGGGAACTTAAGGAGGATATAAGCAATGCCATTAACTGGGACTGACCCCTGGCCTGACCCCTACAGGTTTCCAGCTATGGGGGGATAAGCTTGCTTACCTGAGGTGTCTGACAAGACCCAAGCAGGACTAAAAAAGTTAATAATTTCTGAGAGGAGGCTGAGAAGACCCCCAATTAATAATGTTGGTATTTGTTAAGCGCTTACTATGTGCAGAGCACTGTTCTAAGCGCTGGGGTAGACACAGGGGAATCAGGTTGTCCCACGTAGGGCTCACAGTCTTCATCCCCATTTTACAGATGAGGTAACTGAGGCACAGAGAAGTGAAGTGACTTGCCCAAGGTCACACAGCAGACAAGTGGCAGAGCTGTGATTCGAACTCATGACCTCTGACTCCAAAGCCCGTGCTCTTTCCACTGAGCCACGCTGCTTCTCTAATTAGGTCTATCTGACCTATTATCTTTTTGAATTTACCAGTCATTCCCAGACTAATTATCATCTATCTTTTCCTTAGAAGGACCTCCATTTCACCCCATACTTAAAAGGAAAATTTAACACCTTGAGCAGCTTTCTGTGGTAAATACCTAATTTCATATGCCTGCCACTTGTTTCACAAAGAAGGGCTTCCTTGTGTTTGTTTTGAATCTACCACCTGCAAACTTCAGTAGCTGTCTTCTAGTCCTAATGATGTGAGATTTGATTCAACAACAACAACTAACTACATCCTTTGTGTTTTTTCATCATGTTTCCTCCAGGTCTCTGACTTTCCACACTGAACTGTTCTAATCTTTCCAGTCTCTCCTCATACAAGATCTCTCTATTCCTCTGATCATCTTGGTTTTCCTTTTCCGCCTCTATCATGCCCTTCCCATAACAGGGTGCCCAGAGCTGAATGCTATGTCCCAAGGACAGGCACATCACAGTTTCTATGGGGGCAAAGCTGTGCCTTCTGCTATGTTTCTATCACTTTCCTGGAGATGCCCAGCAGCTGCTCACCCTTTTAAGCTACCGCCCGTGGAGTCGATCGTCTGAAAGAACAGTCAACAGTTGCTCTGAGCTCTCTTCCCTGAGTCAGGACTGATGACCCCGAGCCCATCACTGCAGAGTTGTAGTTTGGATTCATTTTCCCACATTACCTGGCATTTGCTATTTCAGAAGTTTATCAGCCATTTTTTGACCCACTCCCTTGGCTGCACAAGTTCTTCTACAGGGCATCTCCACTAGCACAACATCCCACCTCCCAAAACACCTTAGGATCATGGGCAAATGTGGAGATTTCACCATTCCTTCAGTCATATTTACTGAGCGCTTACAGTGCACAGAGCACTGTACTCAGAGCTTGGAAAGTACATTTCAGCAATAAAGAGACAATCCTTGCCCACACTGGGCTTACAGTCTAGAAGGGGAGAGACAGACATCAAAACAAGTAAACAAGCATCAATATAAATAGGATTATAGATATATACACATCACAACAAGCAAACAGGCATTAATGTAAATTAATAGAATTATAGATATGTATATATATATATATATACACACACACACACACACAAGTTCTGTGGGCCGGGGGGGGGGTAAAGCAAAGGGAGCGAGTCGCGGCGATGGGGAGGGGAGGGGGAGCTGACAAAAAGGGGGGTTTAGTCTTGGAAGGCCTCCTGGAGGAGGTGAGCCCTCAGTAGGGCTTTGAAGGGTGGAAGTGTGGTTATTTGGCAGATTTGAGGAGGGAGGGCGTTTCAGGCCAGAGGTAGGAAGTGGACTGGGGTTGACAGCAGGACAGGCGAAAATGAGGCACAGTGAGAACGTTAGCACCAGAGGAGCGGAGTGTGTGGGCTGGTATGTGGAAGGAGAGAAGGGAAGTGGAGTAAGAAGGGGGCAAGGCGGCAGAGAGATTTGAAGCCAAGAGTGGGGAGTTTTTGCTTGATACGGAGGTTGATGGGCATCCACTGGAGATTTTTAAGGAGGGAGGTGACATGCCCAGAATGTTTCACCGCAAACCCCTCTTCCAGATCATTCATGAAGATGTTAAATGAAACAGGTCCTAGCATTGTCTCTGGGGACCCCACCCTTTATACTTCACCTTTATCTCTATCTTTTGTGTTGTCTCTTTTAGCTGGTTTTTTTTTTTTATTATGACAGAACATTTTCTCCAGTCTCAAGATTACAGTACTCTGTTTTATTCAAAAGACTTTTGTATGGAACTTGACCAGAGGCCTTTTGAAAATCCAAGTGTATTAAGTCCACTGGTTCCCCTTCATTATATGCTTATTGTTTCTTTCAAAAAAAAACCTCCCAGATTAGAGAGGCATGATTTTGTCTTACAGAACCATGTTGTTTTTCTTCCAAAAGGCTGTGCTTCTCTAAGTGCTTGCTGATCCTAAACTTAATTATAGATTCCACTAACTGCCAGGTATTCAAATAAGACTCACCAGTCTATAATTCCCAGGAACACCTCTGGAACTCTTCTTATGGATGGGTGTTACATTAGCAATCATTATAGGAGCCAACTTTTCATTTTGAGTGTGGGGGTGGAAAGGAGCTGGAGATTTTAGAAGAGGGAGCAAATTGGGCAAAGATTAAGATCAGCAGGTTTTAAAGAACTAAAAGACCAAGAACACCCTGCTCTTTTCAGCCCCACTAGGGAATTTTATAGTCTTGTAAACCTTGATTGAAAACTCTCAGAGGAACAAAAAAAAGCTGGAAATCCATGGCAGTGGTAACCTATGGCAATCTGCTAGTCTTCCAGTACAGTGGCTATTTGTAACCACAGCTTACACGTCCATTCGTAGAGTCCCGCCACTTCTCTTCCACCTTCCTTCAAAACTCTCAAGTGGATGTCATGTGGTCCCAATTATTTGGGTCGTACCTAGTTTATCAATCTGGTCAAAAGCTTCCTGTGTGGTCATCAAAATTTGATTCAGTCCCATCAGAAACAAATTGGGGGTAGGAATCTTTCTGGACATTTTCATCAGTAAAGATTTACAGAATTCACTGAGCTTTGTGGGTACTTTTTACCCTATGATCATCAAGCAATCACACTAATTCCCTAGTCACCTACTGTTGATGTATTTGGGGAATTTTTTTTTAGCTGTGTTATCCCTTTTAAGGCATTTTTCAAAAATGTTTTTTTTTCCCAATTTCCTGCTTATACCTGACCCACCACTCCTTCGTGGGTTTTCCTGTTCATCTCCCTCAGGGTTTAAGTCAGGATTCTCAGGGCCAAACTTCCCAGAGTGCTTGGCTGAGGGGTGGAGAAACACTCTTCTGCAAAGCTTTGTGTAAGGGATAATTATACTGCATGCACAGAATAGGTGACTGATTCTTCTTTATTTTAGGGCAGTCAAATATTAAAAGCTGGTCTTGGCCTCTAACATATTTTTTTTTTTTAAAAAACAGCTTCTTGGCTTTTAATAGGCAATTTACTAGCTCTCCCTTTCATGGTATTCCTAAGGTTCATCTTTTTCATAGTTCCCTTTTCTAAAATTAAATATCTTTGGATTGTTTATTTTGGCCTCCCCTCTGGCAGCAAGGAGTTTTACAGAGTTGTGGTCACTCTGGCAGAATGGTTTTCCCATGTGCCAGGTTCTGTCCACTATTCAAATTAAATACAGGAAAGCCCCAATTATAATTAACCTGAAGGAAGTTCTTTGTATGGGAGCTTTTTAAAAGTGCTTTAAATGATTGAATGGGTTTCCAAAGCTATTGGAAAACATTATATGAAGGTTTCATTGTTTAAAGGAAACAATTATTATTCAGAATTTTCAGTTTGCAGAGGCCTTCTTAATGTCACTCAAATGAAAACAGGATTGCAGGCAGGAAGATGAGCACAGAACTGGCCCTTAGGCCATCTCCTCGATGCAGGAGCCCAGTGAGGGCAGAAGCCCCTGGACAATATTTAGCATATTGGGAAGATTATGATGGTTTTTCACTGAGGATATTTTTCCCTGAAATGGTGAGGTGCCCACAGACTCTGATCTCCAAGAAGTGTTTCTCTCTTACACATTGTACTGTTGATATTTTTCAAATGTTGAGTTTTAACTTGATTTTCTTATTGACCGATTGTATTTTTGTTGTTCTGGGAGTTTGCCCTCCCCATTTAAATTGGAGCCCCCATGCTAGATAGTAAGCTCCCTGAGGACAGGGAAGCAGCGTGGCTCGGTGGAAAGAGCACGGGCTTTGGAGTCAGAGGTCATGGGTTCGAATCCTGACTCTGCCACTTGTCAGCTGTGTGACTGTGGGCAAGTCACTTAACTTCTCTGTGCCTCAGTTACCTCATCTGTAAAGATTAAGACTGTGAGCCCCACGTGGGACAACCTAATTCCCCTGTGTCTACCCCAGCGCTTAGAACAGTGCTCTGCACATAGTAAGCGCTTAACAAATACCAACATTATTATGACTACACATTCTTTCTGTACTCCACCAAGCTTTACACAGTGTCCTACATACATTAGGCTCTCAAATAACTACTGGTTGATGGACTGTGAACTCTTCACGGGATAAGAATTGTATGGTGATACAAGCTTCTTGAGGGCAGGGATCACGCATACTTAATCTATTGTACTTTCCCAAATGTTTAGTACAGTGCTCTGCACACAGTAAGCACTCAATAACTACTGATTGATTTTGTATTTACCCCAGAACTTGGTCCGGTGTTTCACAAGTTGAAAATGCTTAATATATGGGCAGTAACGATAATATTACTAAGAGAAAAATCTGAGAGTTTCTATACTTGTTTTCTTCCACTTCACTGCCGTTCACTTGAGCACATTTTCCATTTCACATCTAAGTGTCAGTCTGTCCTATCATGTGACTTGGTAATTTTTTTGACTTGACTTTTTCCCTGGTGCTCTGCTCTGTGGGTGGCACCAGATGGCGGCCTGCCTCCGTGAAAAGAGATCCTGAGCGTGACTTTGAAAGGAGAACGGGGCTCTGCATAGAGAACTGGGCCATTTGGGAGTTGGGAGATTTAAACAAATCCTTTTGCAGATGCTCCAGAAACTTGGGTTATAGGCACTGTTTCACCATGAGCACAAACCCCAAGTATTTGCAATATCTGCACTTAGTCCTGCTCTAGTATCAACTGGAATATAGGGTAACTTCCAGGGTGTAGAAGAGGGGTGTGTATTAAGATTAATTCTTTATTTTCCTGAGCAGGTTCTTCCTGGGGAGTTAATTGCATAAAAAGGAGAGGGAAGAAGAATGGTCAACTATTTGCCCTGGATAATTGAGGTGTTCACCTGCCTGGTTGCTGGGAAATGGATCTGATAACTTTTTGAGGTCCCTTCTAGCTCTATACTTCTACCTGGTGCCTAAAATAGCTACCTCATTTCTTTGAACTGCACAGTTGGAAGCTTTTAAGATCCATGGATCTATTTTTTGACTATTAGTCTTGGGTATCCCTTCTTTGGGGGAAGGAGCAGGGTGATTGATGGGTTATTGAATATAATTATAAGGAGATGACACTCCACCTTGTAGCCAGCTTCACGGGCTCAGTGCCCAATGTGCCTGAACATTAGTTATGATAATGAGCTTGACTCAGCTTGGCCCAAGTCTGTGATTTGACCATCAATCCCTGTCAACATGAAGGACACATGGCAACTGTTGGAATAGCTGGAGTCCAGGTCTAGGGTTTCTGTGGCCACCCTGCACCTTTCCAGAACTAGTGAGTGATGCTTCTTGGACTTGGACCTGTGTAATATTCTCATTTGAGAGGGACTGATGGGGGGGAGAGTCAAGCCATGTGAAATGCTTGAGAGTTGGCTCAATCTGGGAAGCACTGGCTACTTTTGGGTTTCCACATAGAAGGGTGAGACCCTGGGCAATGCGGCGTGTGTGTGTGTGTTTACCAGGTGTATGGGAGCTCCGAGAGAAAGGGAATATTTTCCCAATCAGTGACACAAATGTTGGCTGTCTCTGCTCTTGCTTTTTGGCAAATCAACCTTTTGGCCACAACAGGGAAATCTTGTCCCAGAGTAGAATGGTATCAGATCGGAGGTCAGGTTGAGAGTATGGTACTGGTGAGTTGGAAGACTAAGCAATAGAGACCTGCCCTGGGTTGGGCAATACCCAAGACTGACCTCTGAATCAGAAGTGTCCGAGGGTAAGGATTTGGGCCAGGACTCATTGCCTCCCCTGGCAAGAGGTGAGGAGTGGTTTGGGGTTGGGGCTACCTACCATAACAAGTGCCAGCAATATTAAATATCCAATCAGATTATCTTGTATCTTGGCACATAACAAACACTTATTCAATACCATCATTGTTATTAAATACACAAATCTCCATTAGCTTCTGATTTTTGAGACATGAACCCCTCCTTGCACACCATTTAAACAAAGCCCACTGTCTAGATACCAAAAGCTAAAGGTCTGTTTTATAAGAGTTCTGTTCCCTGGCACTGACAAGAACAAGCTAGGCAATGATTATGAAATACTTGACTTAACATCCTTATGGCTACTTTTCTTCAAAGAATAAAATCTTTCATACAAAAATCAAAGCACGCATCAAACTCACTGGTCTTCAGGTAAACCATTTGCCTTTACTATCCTTGGCTATCATTTCACCATAGGCTCAGATTTTTTTTTCTTAGTACTCTGACTTGGAGCTTCATCCCTTGACTGACCCTTGAATAACTGTTCCTGGATGTCTGGGTGGAGGCTCTGAGGTTCCAGAGTTGGACATTCACAAATGGCCATGTGACTCCCCAAATGACCAGGGGCAGATGTTCTCCCTCCTAGTGGTTTTAATTTAGAGGCACTTCCTCTCCTTGGCCACGGAGCAGAAGAGACTAGCCAGGGGCTGCTTCCATATGGATTTGGGGTGGAAGGTTTGGAGGGGGATTATGAATTTTATATTCAAAGCAGAACTGGATCTTAGTCCCTCAACCTGATTATCTTGTATCTATGCCAATGCTTAGGACAATGCTTGGCACACAGTAAGTGCTTAACAAGTACCATGAAAGGAACTAAAAAAAAACAATAACAAAAGAAAAACTGGAGGACAATGAAGTATGGGATGAGACAGAAAACTTTGATCCCACCCCAGCCAGACCACTTTCACTGCACGTTTCCCAATGAAAATGCTTGGTAGCTTCCTTAGGATTAGAACCCTTAGGCTGGGATGGACCTTGGGAGGTCAAGTGTAGCCCATCCCCCTGCCTCCAGGCAGATGAGAGTCTCTCTCATTATCAAAGATCTCTGGGGAAGAGTTCAGTCTCCCTCAACCACCTCCTCTGACCACTCAACCAAATCAATCAGTAGTATTTGTTGAGTATCTTTATGTGCAGAATACTGTACTAAGTACTTGTTTTTACAATGTCAGTTTCTAGGCTAGAAGGGGGCTGGGTGTGTGGGGATGTGACTGTCACCTGCTGTACAGGGTCACACCTTCCCTTCTGTGGGAATTGGTAGCAGCGTCTTAGAGACAAGAAATCTTAATTTTCTGGGGAAATAACCACACCCACAGTGAGCTGTGAGCAAGGATGCTGGGAGACAGGGGGCGCGTCCCCAAGACCTTAGCTGGGACTGCTGAGGTTGTCCAGTCTCCGTGGTCCATTCGGTTCTGTCCCTGGGCCCACCAGTTTACCGGAACTCAGTGAGTAGTAAACTGCAAACTCACTGTGGTCAGGGAATGTGTCTACTAACTCTGTAATAATGTACTCTCCCAAACGCTTAGTATAGTGCCCGGCCCACAGTAAGGGCTCAATAAATATGATGGGTGGGAGTGAGAAAGAAAGCATCTTAGTCTCCCTCAGCTTCCAGTTGGGGAACTGTGACTTTAGAAATGTATAAACCAAAGGGGCACCCCATCCCCTCTCTTGCTGCCACTTCCCAGGGGGTTTTCTAGGAGCTTAGAACCAACACCATGGCCTCTCAACATTTCCCATGTCAGCTGAACTTAACCATAGGGTGAGTGCTGCTCAGAATGGCAGCACTATTTTCAGATTTGCTGTGATAGTAGGATAATTGAGGTCTAATCATGGCCTCCGTTTATCACATCCAATCATGCCCATTTGAGCTCCACAGGAGATAACAAGGCTACTTTATCCAGAGGGGGGACTTGGAAATGATTGATTTCTCCTGTTATATGGTGAAATGAGTGAGCCCTGTTGGGAGATGGGGGCAGAACTTTAGACGGTAACTGTCCTGGGGACAGGGGAATGGCTGTAGAGGGATTTCAGGCTGGAGGGAAAAGGGTTGAGGAGACAGGAACAGGAGAATGATAATCCCTGCCTCCTGCCTAGATAGTGTCTGTTTTCAAATGACCCCAGGGCCTTTAGAGGTCTCCAGTCTCCATATTCTTTGGAGATATTTGTCCAAACTTCAGCTAAGAGATCTCAACTCCATGGCTATAGGCTTTAATAAAATAAGCCTTTCCTGGGAAGTCGCCGTTGCCCAGTTTGTGGAACTCCCTTCTAGAGACTAGAGGAGTCTCTTTTGACTCTGGAAGCCTAAATTGGTGTGGTGTCGGTGGGAAGTCAGGGATTTGATTCTCAGTGACCAAGAAGCTCTCCTTATCAGGGTATCCCCTCCCCCAAATCCTAAGTGTTTTCACCAAGTTGAAAGAATATTCCGAGACCAGCATCTGGCACCAAGTCATTTCATTTTACCAGTATGTTGGAATCTCTGTTTCTTTTGAAGACAGGCAAATGTGTAGCCCAAGCTAAGGAGAGCAGCTAGCAGATATGGTCATCCAAGTCAGTTCCAAAACTGTTAATAGGCCCCTTTACACCACCCAGTCGTACCCTCCTACAGGCCCCCAGGGCCAGAATGCAGCATCAATCAATGGTACTCATTGAGCATTTACTGGGTGCAGAGTACTGTACTAAGCACTTGGGAAAGTACAAATAGTTGGTAAACACATTTCCTGCCCACAAGGAGCTAACAGTCTACAGGGGGAGACAGGTTAAAATAAATTACAGATAGGGGAAATGGCAGAATATAAAGATATATACATAGGTACTGTGGGGTGAATATCAAGTGCTTAAGGGGTACAGATCCAAGTGCATAGGTGACAGAGGGGAGGGCAGGAAGGGAAAATGAGGGTTTAGTCAGAGAAGGTTGGAGTTCAGGGTTCACTTTCTCTGACTAGCTCTACCCTACCCACAAATAGGCAACCTCAACTGGGGTCCCAGTGCACACCAAGGATTGATCTCTCTGGCTTCCTCATCTCTCCCTTTTGGCCAGAAGGGATCATTGCATTTTTTTACAAAAACAAACAAACAGTATTTGTTAAGCATTTACTACATGCCAGGCACCATACTAAGCTCTGGGGTAAATACAAGCTGATCAGGTTGGACATAGTCCGTGTCCCACATGGAGATCGCAGTCTTATTCCCTACTGTATAAATGAGGTAACTGAGGCACAGAGAAGGCAACTGACTTGCCCAAGGTTACATAGCAGACAAGTGGCAGAGCTGAGATTAGAGCCCAGGTCGTTCTACCTCCCAGGCCCATGCTCTATCCACTAGGCCACATTACTCCTCACACTTTTCCTCCTTTTCACTCTCGGTGACTCTCTAAGCAGGATTGTTCTCAGAGGAACTTTTCTTAGATCTCCTGTCTTGTTCTGGGACTTTACAGGGGCAGGTTGGTGGCATTTGGAGGCTGAAGACCCGTTGAACAACTAGTGGCAAAAAGGTAGCTGTCAGCCTTGCCAAGCTCCACATTTCTAGTAATTGACTCCCCACTCTCAGCCTCTGATGTGACTTAGCAGATGCTGCGGAGACTGTGATCCAGATTCCGTCTTTCGAGGGGCACTCCGGCTCCTGTTGATATTGGGCAAACATAGTTAACAGTGTCATTTCCAGGTCTGGGGACTGCTCTTTCAGTGAAGGCTGCACGTTTCCATTGCAGTCAGTAGGGGGAGAGGTTAGGGAAATAAGTATTTCCAAGCAGCTTGGAAGCGCTCAACAAACATGCAGCTCCAAGATCTTCTGGTCGCTTTTGCTTTTCCAAAGCAAGGGGACTGATTTTTAGGAGAGTGTAGGATATGGAAAAAACACAGGCTTGGGAGTCGAACCTGGGTTCTAGTCCCGGTTTGGTCACTTGCCTCATGCGTGACCTTGGCCAAGTCACTTCACTTCCTCTGTGCCTCAGTTTCCACATCTGTATAATGGAGATTCAGTATCTTTTATCCCTTCTACTTACAATGTGAGCCCCCTGTGGGACAGGGATCATGTCTGACCTGATTAACTTCATTCTACTCCAGTGCTGAAAAAAATGCTTGATGCCTAAAAAGCACTTAAATACAATCATAATAATGATTATCATTAGCCAAAAAAGGTTTCTGACAAACTCAGCCAGCTGTTTCCCGTGCCATGGCATCTGTGGAAAAGGTGTTTAATCCTTTTGGGTCTTCGTGGATGGAAAATGTTAAACCCCTCCCCCACACTAAGGAGCCTCTCTGTCACCCCCAGAGGCCTGAGCAACTGGAGCTAAGAAGCCCCCCTCCACTGCCTCTTCAGAACCCCAAGTTGCTTTGCTTTGGCTGTGATCTAACGTGATGTTTGCTTCATGGCGCATCGCTCTGCATTAGGCTGGGCCGCCTGATGGAGCCGCGTGCACTGCTGATGTGATGTGGCATTTGCTGCATTGGGGGAAGGGATTCAGAGCAGAGGAGAGAGGGAATGAAAGAATTCCAAAGGCAGGATTCTTGTCCAGATTCCTTTGGACGGGTGGTGACACTGTAAACCAGCAGTAAGCAGCTTGGCCCAAGCCTAGGAGCATTTGGATGGGGTCAGAGAACTGTTAACCTGAACAATCTAGTTTGCCTGTCAACATGGACAAGCTGAAAAACTGCTAGGTCTTAACAATAAATAAGGGTGGTATTTATTAAGCACTTATTTTGCACTGAGCACTATGTTTGGATTTGCACCCTTACACCTCTCTCAGTCTCACACAGAACTTACATACATATCTATAATTTACTTATATTAATGTCTGTCTCCTCTTCTAGACTGTAAGCTTGTTGTGGGCAAGGAAGATGTGTACCAACTCTGTTATACTGTGCTCTCCCGAGAGCTTAATACAGTACTCTGTACACAGGAAGCACTCAATAAATATGGTTGATCAAACCAAGGGCTGGGATAGATGCAAGTTAATTAGGTAAGAGAGAGTCGCTGTCCACATGGGGCTCACAGTGTAAGTAGGAGGGAGAACAGCCCCATTTTACCCAAGGAAACTGAGGCACAGATATGGCGTTGCGGATAGAGCATGGGCCTGGGAGTCAGAAGGTCATGGGTTCTAATCCCAGCTCAGCCACTTGTCTGCTGTTTGACCTTGGGCAAATCATTTCACTTCTCTGTGCTTCAGTTACCTCATCTGTAAAATAGGGATCGAGACTGTGAGCCCCATGTGGGACAGGGACTGTGTCCATCCCAATTTGCCTATATCTATGCCAGCGCTTAATATAGGGCCTGGCACATAGTAAGCGCTTAAGTACCATAATAATAATTATTATTAATACTTGCCCAAGGTTATGCAACAGTCAGGATTAGAACACAGGTCCTCTGAATCTCAGGCTCTTTCCAGTATACCACATCTTCTCCCCTTTACTTTGCCCGGGTAAGTGTAGCTTCTATTCTGCTCAGAGAAGAAGCAGCGTGGCTCATTGGAAAGAGCACGGGCTTTGGAGTCAGGGCTCATGAGTTCGAATCCCAGCTCTGCCACTTGTCGGCTGTGTGACTGTGGGCAAGTCACTTAACTTCTCTGTGCCTCAGTTCCCTCATCTGTAAAATGGGGATTAAGACTGTGAGTCCCACGTGGGACAACCTGATTCCCCTATGTCTACCCCAGCGCTTAGAACAGTGCTCGGCACATAGTAAGCGCTTAACAAATACCAACATTATTATTATTAGAAGAGCTCTAATCAATCTCCCAGGTAGAATCTTTAAAATCAAAATTTGATTTCAGAATGAGGTGTTGTGGAGTGAGTTGTGAATTTGAGAAAGGGGGTTGGTGGTGGACATAAATCCTAAAACCACAGGTGTCCCCTGGACATATCATCTCCCCATCAAACAGATCAAGCTCTTGGGGGTGAGGGAAGGTGGGGTTGGGGGGGGTGGGGGAAGGAAGAACCTTCAGCAGAGATTGCATCAAAGTTTCCTTCCTTCACCACCCAACACTCTTCTCTGTCCTATGTGGGAGAACAGTTCAGGACAGGTGGTCAATTTGAGAAAACATCAGTGTTAGGACTAGAACATCTCTACCTGGCTGTCCCACTGGAACCTCAAACTCAATATGTCCCAAACTGAACTCATCTTCCTTCCCAAATCCTCTCCTCCTTCCAACTTTCCCATTAGTCAACACCACCAGCTTCCCCATTTCTTAAGGCCCTAACTTTGAGTCCTTCCCCTCTTTCAGAAACCCCATTTAGTCTGTTGCCAAAACCCGTAGGTTCTTTCTCCACAACATTTCTAGCTTCCGACTCTTCCATGCCATCCAAACTGCCACCAAGCTGGTCCAGGCATTTGTCATTCTCCAATTTGATTGCTGCATCAGCCTCCTTGGTGACCTCCCTGCCACCAGTCTCTCCCCCTCTCCAGTCTACGCTTCGCTTTGCCACCGAACTCTTACCAACCCATGTGATGCCAACTTTTTGCTCACACCCTATTTCTTACCTGGAATTCACTGTTCTTTCAAATTCAGCAGACCACTGCTCTCCCCATCTTCAAAGCCCTGCTTCCTGAATCACATCTCCTCCAGGAGGCTTTCCCTGATTAATCTCTCTTCTGCCCACCCTACATATCACTGCCATTTCAGCACTTTCTCACCCCTTAAGTACTCTGAATGCTCATACCCACCCCACTGCACTTATGTACATATCTTTGTGTTCATCCACCTATCTCACTAGATTGTAAATTCCTTGAGGGCTGGGATCATACCTACTAATTCTATGGTACTTTCCTAAGGGCTTAGTACAGTTCTCTGCACATGGCAAGCACTCAATAAATACTCTTGATTGATTTTGGTGCCTGTACAAACAAAAATAGTGGTTCTGAAGTCAGTGTGCATGCTATTGATGCTTATTATTGCTAAGCGTCACTTAGCAACCATCCTCTAGACCGAAGGTAAGCTTGTTATGGGCAGAGAATGTGTTTGCTAATTCTGTTGTACTCTCCTAAGCACTTAGTACAGCATTCTGCACATAGTGAGCACTCAAATATGATTGATAACAACTTATATCCCTTGCCTTCAGTTGAATACTGTATGGGTCTCCCCCGAACTGGCTGCGTTCATCAGCTTTTCTAGAGTTGTGGATCAAGGCTCTTGGCTTGGCAAATGGGTTACACGCACGCAAGAGGTGGCGCCTGGCTATCAACCACTCAGTGGTATTTACCGAGTGCTTACTTTGTGCAGATCACTGTACTAAACACTTGGGAGAATACGATCTAAGAGTTGGTAGACACTGTCCCTGACTACAAGGCACTTACAGTCTAGAGGCTATCTCTTCATTAGTATATTTTTTCTTCCAAGTCATGGAAAGTATTTCAGCATAGGCAACGGGAAATAGCAAAAATGTCTCAGATTAGAGCTGATATAGCTTGAGGCTTTGCTATGTTTCATTAAAGAACTACCATGAAGGTGGGGGCCACCAGTGTGACCCATAATTCATTTTCCTCTATCCTCCCAACTTCTCTTCCCCCCGCCACCCCCATTCCTCTGTTTGACTTCTGACCTCTGGGTTTGTGGTTGTCCATCCCAGTCTCCTCATTCATGGCAGTTAGGTGTTTATTCTTTTTTAAAACAAACTCCAGAAAAGGAGATTCCATAACATTCTTTGATAACCTGTTCCAATGTTTTATCCCCTCAATAGTCAGGCAGTGCTTTCTTGTGTCTAGCCAAACTCTCTTTTACTGTAATTTCAGCCCATTTCCTCATGTTCAGTCATCTAAAGGACACAGTCAACATTCTTCCTCATAAAAGCCCTTCAAAGACAGTTCAGTCACCCTTTTTCCAAGCTGAACAAAGGGGGACCTGGTGTCCCTGGAATGATGCCCATAGAGCCAGGAGCCAGGTTTCTGAGCATTCAAGAAAAGAACTATTTTCTCTGCTGGACAGGCTGGGTGCCCTCCCTCAGTCCCCAAAAGGAAGCCTGGGGGGCCTGTGAGAAGGGGAGATGAAGCCATTGTAAACTCCTCCACTAGACTGTAAGCTCCTTGAGGGCAGGGATCACATCTACCAACTTTATTGGATTGTGCTATCCCAAGTGCTTAGTACAGGCTTCTGCATGCCCTAAGTGTTTGGTCAATGCCATTGGTTCATTGATGAGGCAAGGCTCTGGGGAGACCCCAGGTCAGAGCCCCCCATTCTGTTGGCACCACACGGTATTTGGAAGAGAAACATGCTCTTGGAAGTTAAGCCGGGCATCCTCCCACTCTTCCTAGAGAATGCCTGACCCAGCTTCTGAGTGCATGCTTCAATCAACCAATCGTATTTGAGCGCTTACTGTGTGCAGAGCACTATACTAAGAGCTCCCCTACTGAACACCTGAGGTGCCAGCAGAGCAGGGGGTGGAGGGAAGGAGAAAGAAATGCTGACAGGATGACTTTTGAGAGCAGTGAATCTGGGATGGCTGCTCCTTCAGTTCAGTGGCTACAGTGGCCCTGCTCCTTTAAGCCTAGCTCCTGACTCCCAAATTCTTCTCGTCTGGTCCCAAGGAAGAGAATCCATTATGCATTTTTGAAATAAACATAGTGTGCAGGACTAAGCCCCGGGGCAATGATATTGCAATTGGAGAAGAAAAGTCTCTGCCCTCAAAGATTTTACAATCTGTGGGGAAAGACAATGCCCTTGTAAAGACAACTCATGAACATAAGAAGTGAAGACATCAAGATCGATCCATCAAACAACATCAAAAGCAAAATAGAAGTAGCAGAAAACCCCTATTCCCCCAGTCCAGCCCTGCCTACTGAGCAGGAAAGCCAGTGCACCATTCCCGGGTTAGTGAGAACTGTGTTTTGTCTGATCCACTATCCTTGGGCAACGCTGAAGTTCCAGAACCAGAGCAAGGGAGAAGTTCTCTTGGTACAGCAGTGCCCATTATTTACAATAATCCTTCCTATTTATGCCACCTCCATCTCAGTGGAGCCGAGTGCTAATTAACTGTCACCATTTGAGAAAATTAGTGGACATTCTTTAATGCAATTACGGAGCAGCTAGCGCTGTGCCAGTTTAATTAGAAATGCCAGCGACAGGTAAGTGTTTTCCATTTCACCTCTCTTGTTCACAAAAGGCTTAATCTTCCCTAATCCTTTGTTTTCCATGCACCACCCCCAGACATCTTCTCTGCACTCAGCCTGGCCCTCTTTCAATGACACACTTCAATAATAGTCACTCTTAGCTGGAGAGGATTTTCTGGGCCAGGTGGTGGTTTAGCTGTCCTTTGTGCCATTTCTAGATTATGCATAATTCTCCTTTTAATTGAAATTAAAATGTCCATCCAGGGTTGTTTTTTCCTCTTGCAGCAGTTGCTTTGGAACAATCATTTTGCTTGATAAATTGCTGTGTGTGAGCTCGTTGTTCTGTTAATTGAAAGTTATACACAAGCTGTATCGCTCCTGCTTTCAGAAGGCAATTAAGAGACGGGAGGTACGGTGGATTTTTGTTTTTCATTTAAGAATTTTAAATACTGGCTTTGGCTTATTGAGGGATTTGGTCCTGACAATCAGCACACCAATTGGCAGAAATAAAATCCAGGATGGTAGTCTTGGTCTTGTCAAATTGAATGACCCAGCTCCAGGCCAGGTCATGTAGAATCAGGGACTTTGCTGTAGAGAGCCAGGGGGAGACAGCTGTTTCCCACTCCAGCCCTGTCCCCAGGGTCCAAAAAGCCTCTCCAAGCTTTGACTGTGACCTCAGAAGTCACTCTGGGCTGAAAACGCCTCTGGTCCAGGCAGAAGATTGGAGCTTTTTAAAAAAAACAAAACAAAACAGAAAGAACCTACATGTTTTTTTCCATCAGCTAAATAACTCTCTTCAGGATCGGGAGGGAGGCAGTGGGCTCCAAAAATAAAGTCTCTTGCCTCATGGCATCCTGCCCGTTACCCAAAAGAACTTTGGAGGCCTGTACTCAGGGGTTCCTTTTGTGAAGAGAGTAGGGCAGCTTCCTGACCAATTTCTTTTCAGACTCTTTCCCTCTCCCCACTGAAGGAAATTGCAGCTTCTGCTGGGAAAGAAGTGTTTCTTCCACCTCCAAACCTAGAAGTGGAAGCATCAGAAAATGGTTGGGGCAGGCCTGTGATGGTGGTGAGGTGTGTGGTTGTGGGTGGGGGCAGCGGTTAGGATGGAAAGGAGAAAAAGAGAGCACCATCTCTCTGCTGGGACAGGCTGAGCATAGATTCTTGCTGAGCAGGTCCAAGCACTGAGCATACTCCCCCCTCAGTATTAATAACTGCAGTATTTGTAAAGCACTTACTATCTGCCAAGCACTGTACTAAGAACAGGATTAATAAGCAGATTGGAAACAGGCCCTGTTCCTCATGTGGCTCCCAGTCTCTCACCCCCATTTTTCCAGATGAGGAAACTGAGGTATAGAGAAATGAAGTGACTTGCCTAAGGTCACCCAGCAGGCAAGTGGCAGGGCCAGAATTAGAACCCAGGTCTCCTGACTCCCAAGGCCTGTGTTCTTTCCACTCTAAGCACCAAATCTGCTTCCTTTAACACCAAATGAAACCACTAGAGCCATGGTGAAGGAGCCCATCAATCAGCACCCTCACTTTCCCTCAGTCTCGGGCTTCACAGTCTAAGGATTAGCAGGAACAGGTACTGAATCCCTATTTTCCGGATGATGAAACAGGCACAGAAAAGTTAAGTGACTTGTCCAAGGTCACTCAGCTGGCAGGGGCACAGCTGAGATTAGAAGCCATATCCTCAGACTTCCAGGCCACACGGTTTTGAGACAAATTCAATTCTTTCCTGATCTCAGAGTCCAGGCCTCGGCCCATGCTCTATTCCTCCTGACCCTGACAGAATGATTTTTATCCTATTGGCTGTCTAAGCAGGAAAAAGAGGCAAGTGGTACTGTCACAATGGATATCATGGTGGCCCCTGGTGAACTCCCTGGCAGCCACAGGGCACCCCTTCTTCGAGGGTGGTGGCCTGTGGCTGTTTTTTGTTTGTTTTTACAGTGCTTGTTTGTTATACTCTGTCAGGCATCGTATTAAACACTAGAGTAGATACAAGCTAATCAGGTTGGACAGTCCATGTCCCACATGGGGCTTGTCAATCCCCATTTTACAAATGAGGTAACAGAGGCTCAGAAAAATTAAGTGACTTGTCCAAAGTCACACAGCAAAATGGCAGGGCAGGGATTAGAACCCAGGTCCTTCTGCCTCACAGCTCTGTGCTCTAGCCATTAGGCCATACAGCCTTGCCCCCTTTGTCTAATGGTTCAGAGGGCCTAGAGTTTCCTTCCTCTCTCCTTAGAGCAGGGTCTGTGGTGCTGTCTTGGGTGCAGTGGGCCACCATAAGTGAATACTAAATCTAAAGGGTTTCCCCAATCCCTCCCTCTCCCCCCACCATACACACTCACTCACTCACTCTCTAATAAGGGAAGAGAACCTAGAAAGAAGTTCTCAATCGAATGAGTTTTGTCTTGCTCTTCTTTAGGCCTGGGGCAGTGAGAATGAAATAATCACTATAATGCCTCAGGGCAGTGCTGCCAACCACCTCCAGGCTACGGCACGTCTACAATTCACCCTGCCTCACCACTGCTGCCCACCTGCAGTTCTGCCTTTGGCAAGAACCACGGAGCACTCAACTTCCCACAAAGAGGCATGGCTAAGACCCAATTTCTGGTAAATGGGCAGCAGAAACATGGGGTGCCCAGAGGCAGCAAAGGGGTCCTGCCGCCAGCCCAAGGGTCCAAGAGGCAGAGCCACAGTGACCCACTCTGCAGCAAACCAAAGAAGCGGTGTTATCGTGAGCACAGAGTCACCCATCCGTCTACTCGGCTGCACCTACACGTATGTCTAGAGATCCCGGTCAGCACTGTCCCATTTGAACGTGCAGGACAGTGCCATAAGTGATGTAGTCTTCATCCTGAATATTAATATGTTGCCGGGTTGAAATCCTGAACAGAGCTCCAGGCTCAGAGCAGCTTTAGCCCTGTGCTCCCAGCACTGAGTAGAGAGAGCCGGGGGTGCAGAGCAGCACATGGTTGCAGGGGGTTATGTAACACGGAGTAAGGACAGTGTGTGGGCGCCCCCTACCCACATACAAAGGAGCTGGGGGCGGCTCCAAAAGTCACCTTGTCCCCGCGTTTGGGCTGCTTATGCAACAGCCTGGAGACAGATCGGGATCCAGAGGCGGTGGCGGCAGGCCCCTGGTTGGAAGGGAAGAGATGGCGGGACTGGCCTTAGGGGGCTCAGGTGGCTCATTGTCACCAGGGCTCTGTCTAATGCTCGCTTTTCCTTTAATGGCTGCTGCCTGCTCTTCTCTAGGGTCATGCCAACTTTCTCCAAGTCTCCTGGAGGGGTGTCACCTCTCTTAGCCACGTATCTTGTCCTCTGCCCAAGTCCTCCCCTTCCCACTCCAAGACCCAGCTGTTTCCCTTCAGGGCAGAGCAGGACACCCTCCCAAGGTTATAATCTTAGAAGGGTTTTAGAGAGCAGTGGCAGCAAGCATGGGGATTCTGGGGCCGGGTGTGACCCCTCTTCACATAACCATTCTGAACTCTGCACTGGAGACCTGCCACTTAATCTTTTTATTACCCATGCCCACCGACCATCCGCTCACACCCATCTTGCACCCCCACCTCACAAATAAACAAAACCAACAAAAACACACCCAAAAAACAAACCCAAAACACACCTACTTCCCCAACCTGACCTGCAACTTTGTTGTGACCTTCCCTAAGCTCTCATTTCCTCTTCTCCCACTCCCTTCTGTGTCACCCTTGCATTGTATCCCTAATTTATTTATATTGATGTCTGTCTTCTCTCTAGACTGTAAGCTCATTGTGGGCAGGGAATGTGTCTGTTATTGTTATATTCTCTCCCAAGCACTTAGTACAGTGCTCTGCACACAGTAAGTGCTCGATAAATACGATTAAAGAAATGGATTTGCTCCCTTTATTCACCCTCTCAGCCCCACAGCACTTACATACGTACCCATAATTTATATTAGTCTGTCTCCTCTTCTAGACTGCAGGGAACCTACCAACTCTATTATACTGTATTCTCCCAAGCACATAGTACAATGCTCTGCACACAGTAAGCACTCAGTAAATACGATTGGTTGGGCATGTGCCAGGATATAAGTTCTAATCCTAGCTCTGCCACTTGTCTGCTGTGTGACCTTGGGCAAGTCACTTCAATTCTCTGTGCCTCAGTTACCTCATCTGTAAAATGGGGATTAAGACTGTGAGCCCCACCTGGGACAGGGACTGTGTCCAACCTGATTTGCCTGCATCCACCACAGCACTTAGTAGAGTGCCGGGCACATAGTAATGCTTAAATACTATTAATATTATTATTATTATTATTACTACTACCACTTGCTGGCTGGACTGGTTTATCCTGCCCAAGCAGCTCCCTGGGCACCCCTCATCCTGACTGCTTACCTGTTCCTTATGCCAGTCCAGAGGTAGACACACCACTTTCCCTGCTATCCTCTCCTCAGCGCAGAGGGGTACAAGCCAGACTGTGAAGTTGGAGGGAGCAAGCCAGGAGGGAGAAAGAAAAAAAGTGCTAAACTGAGGAAGAATTATGTGCTCCTTTCTCGTCTTTTCTTCATCCTTCTCCAGTGGTTGCCCATCTACCTCCACATCAAGCAGAAACCCCTTACATCAGCTTTAAGGCACTCTCCCACTGCAACCCAGCTAGCATGGCATAGTGGATAGAGCACAGGCCTGGGAGACAAAAGGTCATAGGTTCTAATCCCGGCTCTGCCACTTGTCTGCTGTGTGACCTTGGGCAAGTCACATCTCTTCTCTGTGCCTCAGATACCTCATGTGTAAAATGGGGATTGAAACTGTGAGCCCCACCTGGGACAGGGACTGTGTCCAACCTGATTTACCTGTATTCACCACAGCACTTAGTACAGTGCCTGGCACATAGTAGGTGTTTAAAAAATACCACAATTATTATGGCTACTACTATACCCTTTGCTCTTCTTACACCAGTTTATTTACTTATGTATCTATCTCTCTGGCTTTCAACCCCTTGATCACACCCTCCTTCCTTCCCAGAACTCCACCTTCTGCCCCTGGTTTATCCAGCAGATCACCTTGCTCCCCATCTTCAGAGCCCTAAGAAAAACACATCTCCTCCAGGAAGCCTTCCCTGACTAACCTCTCAACTTACCACCCTTTACTCCCTTCCTTTTATGTCCCTGTGCACTTGAGTCTGTACTCTCTAAGCACTTGGCTATTCATCCCAGCCTCCACAGCACTTATGCGCATCTCTTTATATTCCACTGCTTTCCCTATTTGTAATTTAATGTCTGCCTCCCCCAGTAGATTGGAAACTCCTTGAGAGCAGGGATCATGTCTTCAAAAGCTTAGTAAATGTTCTGCACACAGTAAGGGGTCAATAACTACCGTTGATCAAAAACAAGGGGATAAGGCAGGGTGGCTTCAGGACAGACCACGGTACCACTGCATGGTGTACAATAGGTGTTTAATAATAATAATAATGGTGGTATTTGTTAAGCACTTACGATGTGCCAAGCACTGTTCTAAGCACTGGGGTAGATACAAGGTCATCAGGTTGTCCCACAGGGGGCTCACAATCATAATCCCCATTTTACAGATAAGAGAACTGGGGCACAGAGAAGTTAAGTGACGCCCAAGGTCACACAGCAGACAAGTGGCAGAGCCAAGATTAGAACCCATGACCTCTGACTCCCAAACCCGGGCTCTTTCCATTAAGCCACACCGCTTCTACATGGACTGTTTATGGGCTGCAGCTACTCACTCGTTCAATGCAGCACCAGCAGCCATTAATAATAATAATAATTATGGTATTTGTTAAGTGCTTACTATGTGCCAAGAACTGTTCTAGGCACTCCCAACCCTGATCCTCATTTTAATAGTAATCATCTGACCCAACTACTGTAATTATGAAGGCCTTTACTCTGCCCCCTTTCCCCTTTCATTCAATCATATTTATGGAGCGCTTACTGTGTGCAGAGCACTGTAGTAAGTGCTTGGAATGTTCAATTCGGCAACAGATAGAGACAATCCCTGCCCAACAACAGGCTCACAGTCTAAAAGGGGGAAGAGAGATAGCAAAACAAAACAAGTAGTCAGGCATCAATAACATCAAAATAAATATAATCATAGATATATACACATCATTAACAAAATAGAGAAATAATATATACAAATATACACAAGTGCTGTGGGGAGGGGAAGGGGTTAGAGCAGAGGGAGGGAGTAGGGGCAATGGGAAGGGGAGGAGGGGCAGAGGGAAAGGGAGGGCTCAGTCTGGGAAGTCCTCCTGGAGGAAGTGAGCTCTCAATAGGGCTTTGAAGAGGGGAAGAGAGTTTGGCAGATGTGAGGAGGGAGGGCACTCCAGGTTATTGATAGGACACAGGCCAGGCATTGACGGTGGGACTAGAACGAGGCACAGTGAGGAGGTTAGCGGCAGAGGAGCAGAGTGTATGGGATAGGCTGTAGGAGAGAAAGGAGATGAGGTGGGAGGAGGTAAGGTGATGGAGCGCTTTGAAGCCAAGAGTGAGGAGTTTTTGCTTGCTATGGAGATTGATAGGCAACCACTGGAGATTTTGAGGAGGGTAGTGACATGCCGAAGGCATTTATATAGAAAGATAATCTGGGCAGCGGAGTGCAGTATAGACTGGAGCGGGGAGAGACAGGATGGGAGATCAGAGAGGAGGCTGATGCAATAATCCAGTTGGGATATTGGTGTCGTAAGCTTAGCAGTCATTCCAGAAGTACTAGTGATTTAACCTAAGGGGAAAGGTAGAACACTAACATGGACATTTCCATATCTCCCTATAAGGTCCTCTCTCAGGCCCCCTGCCACAGGGGGATGATCCCCCATTAGACTAAGCTGCTTGAGAGCAGGAATGGTACCTTCTACTTAATACACTTAATACAGTGCTCTTCACATGTTTGGAGTTCAATGAATGCTATTGATGATTGGGCAAAAAAGATACTGTGGGCTCAGTTATTTGGATATTTCAAGCAGAGCACCTCACCAAGTCACCAACTCAAGACCAAGGCAAGTTTTTGTAACTGAATTATCTGGATAATTGAGATGCATATACACAGCCACAACTTCACCATTCCTGCCTCTGTCACTGTTCTCTTCCCCCCCACCCCCCGCCCACCCAGTGCTGCCCTAAATTGTTCCCTTGCTTAGTTTTCATCCTGATAATTCATCACTAGTCCTTCCCACATGAAACTCTCTACCCAAAAGAATGCTAGACACAAGATAACCAAACTGTCTAGGCTTGTTCCAACTGGTTTACGTTACTTTCAATCTGTACTCACTGTTGCTGTGGGCTGATGAACTGCCTTTCCAAAAATACCAACTCCCACCCAGGCTTCTTTATCTTCAGCCACTCTGAGCCTTATTCAGGCACACCTGGTAGATCTGGGAAAGAAGAGGAAAAACTGTGCTGGTCCAATTTCACCTCTCCCTCCTTCTCTGCTGGTTTGTTGGTTGATTAATAAATTGACTGGCAAGCAGGCTGGCTGGTGGAATAACTTTTCTACATGACTGAAGGTCACGTAGGGGAGGGGATATGACATACCAACTTGGAGCGGTCCCTCCTGCAGATGGGGGCAGGAGGCTGGGCTCTGCAGAGATGAAGGGCTCTCGGAAGAGACCCGCTTGGCAAATGAATCCTTCACTCCTCAATCTGCTTTTATTTTTATTTTCCACTCAGAGAAGAGGAGGAGGAGGGTTGTTTTTGAGCTGCCATGCTCAGCTGTCCACTTTTCAGTCCCCAGCTGGCTCCTGAGCGCTCCAATTTGTTCCAGCTGTGGGACTCATGTGACTGGCCCATTAGCCTGATTGGGAGGCAAAAGGAGATGCTTTAAAGAAAGCTAATGAGATAAATTATGGTGTGGGGGAGACCCTGGATTAGAAGTACTTTATGTGTGAAGCAGTTTCCTAACATGAATATTAGACAGGGACCTGGGTTGGAATCTGGGTGAGAGTGTGACTTTTGAGGAGAGTGGGGAGAACATTAGGATGGCCCCAACTCTAGCAGTGTCTCTCCCGAGAGTTCAGTGGTTTCTTCTGATTCTTGTCTCCATCAATCAATCAATCAATTGTAATTATTGAGGGTTTACTGTGTGCAGAGCACTATACTGAGCGCTTGGGAGAGGACAACATAATAGAGTTAGTAAACATGTTCCCTGCCTACAAGGAGCCTACAACCTGGAGGCAGAGACTAAAATTAATTGTGGATGGAGGTGTACATATGTGCCGTGTGGCCGGGGGCAGGGTGAATACCAATGTGCTTATGGGGTATGCAGCTAAGAAGTGCATACTCTGTACTGAGCAGGGCCAGTTAGGGAAACAAGAGTTAAGTCAGGGAAGGCCTCTTGGAGGAGATGTGATTTTAGAAGGGTTTTGAAGGTGGGGAGAGTGGTGGTCTGTTGGATATGAGGGTGAGGGAGGACATAATAATAATAATGATGGTATTTGTTAAGTACTTACTATGTGCCAAGCACTGTTCTAAGCACTAGGGTAGATACAAGGTAATCAGGTTGTCCCACGTGGGGCTCAGAATCACCCCATTTTACAGGTGAGGTTACTGGGGCACCGAGAAGTGAAGTGACTTGCTCAAAGTGACAGCTGACAAGTGGCAGAGCCAGGATTAGAACCCACAGCCTCTGACTCCCAAGCCCGTGCTCTTACCACTAAGCCACATTGCTTCCCGTGGATGCGAGGGGTCAGCCTCGCGATAGACGAGATCAAGGTACAGAGAGTAGTTTGGCATTGGAGGCATGGGGTATGTGGATTGGGTGGTAGTAGGTGATCAGAGAGGTAAGATAGGACAAAGAGCTGATTGAGCGCCCGAAAGCCGATGGTAAGGAGTTGCAGAGGCGGATTGAGCAACCACTGGATGTTCTTGAGGAGTGGGGAGATGGGGACTGAATTGCTTTTCAAAAAGTGATCCGGGGAGCAGAGTGAAGTTTGGTCTAGAGTGGGAAAAGATAGGAGGCAGGGAGGTCAACGAGGAAGCTGATGTAGTAGTCGAGGCAAGAAAAGATGAGTGCTTGTATTGGCATGGTAGTAGTTTAGATGGAGATGAAAGGAAGGATTCTATAGAAGTTGTGAGGGTAGAATAGACAAAATTTGGTGATAGTTTGAATATGTGGGCTGAATGAGAGAGATAGTCAAGGACAAAGCCAAAATTATGGGCTTGTGAAAAAATTACAGGCTCGTGAGACAGGGAATATAGTGGTGTTGTCTACGGTGACAGGAAAGTCGGAGGGTGGACAGGGTTTGGGTGGGAAGATGAGGAGTTCCGTTTTGGACTTGATAACTCTGATATGTCAGCAGGACATTGAAGCAGAGATGTCCTGAAGAAAGAAATGTAAGGCTGCAGAGAATGAGAGAGGTCAGGGTTGGAGAGGTAGATTTGTGTCTCCTGTTTTCCTGACACATTAGACAATGCAGGGAGCTGGCCTGTTCAAACTCTCTCTCCTGGCAGTCAGGAGAACTCAGCCATTGACTACTGGTGACTGTCTTGTTGCAGCTTTGGTCCGAACTCTGCTTCAGCAAGACTCCATGGGCCAAGCACCCCCCTAATCCCGGGCACAGTTCCCAAGGTGACTTCAGTGAAGCCTCGGATGAGGAGCCTGAGCCGATTCAGCAGACTGAACCTGAGCGAATGAAAATGGAACCAAAATTGCCCCAGCTGGTTTCAGAGAAAGACAAAAAACTTTCATCTTCCCTAATGTACTCTTCTCCTCAGGGTTCTTAATTACCACAAACCAGAGGGAGTTGTGGGGCAGTGCGAGGGACACAACAGAGTGGTCAGATGGAAAAATCAGGGCTGTGTTAAAAGAAGATTGATTTCCCCCCAAAACATTCAGGAAATAAGAGAAAAGCCGAGATGGAGCATTGGCAGAATTTCACAGCTTTCAAAGTAAAACAAACGAACCTCAAACTATCCAGAATCTGTATGTTGGAAGCACCAGCTTCACCCTCAAAATCCCTCGACTGAGAGCAGATTCGGGGGCCCTGGGACGTAGGCTATCTGTCCCCCCTTCCTTTTAGGGCACCCCCATGGCAGCATTATGGTAGGAGCTGCACCTAGTCTCTGCTTTTTGCCACTGCAGTGTCTCACAATTTTGGAGCTCTCCAGGGTGATCAGAGGAGGTCTTCAAGCAGTGGCATGACTCCTCTTGTTAATAATAATAACAGTGGCATCGACACTGGGGTGGACTCCTCAGAGTGCATCCTGGACCTTGGGGTAGCCACCTTGCTGCTCCCAGTGGTAGCTCAGGGCTCTGGAGAAGGAGTGGAGCCACAAAGAGAACCCAAGAATGCTCTAACACTTCCTTCTAAGGCTCTTACCTCCAAGCTGGGTCTCCAAAGAGTTGTTGCCAATTGTTTTGTGGTGAAAGCAGAGCATTTTGCAAGGTGAAATTATTTTTATTAGTGATCATACAATAATAATAATGATATTAATACTAGTAGAAGCAGTGATGGTATTAATTTAGTGTATGTGGGGAGTTTACGTGTATTTGACTGTGTAGCTCTCAAGAAGCAACCCATTCAAGGCAGACCCCTGAAAGCCCTTCGTGCCTCAGCAGAAGCCTCTGTCCTTTAGGTGACACACAAGATTCATAATGCAATATTCTCTTCTCAAATTCTCAAATGTCAGCTTCACCAGACACGTTAGAATAATGAAGTCTATATCGTTGTGATACGAAAAACGAACAAACCAAAAATGTCATCCTGGTTCTAGATGCCACAGAAATGGGGGGAGTTGATATTTAATAAATCCGGGGTATTCATTGAGCGTGCACTGAGTTCTAGGCACTGTATGAAGCATTTGAGAGAGGAGAACACAAGAGTAGGAAGGCACACATACCTTGCCCTTAAAGAGCATACGATCTACTGAGGGAGATGACCATTATTTTGTTTTGTCTCTCTGCTTTCTGCTTTGTACACTGGCTCATCTCCCATCTCCAATGCCCACTCTCTGAACATGATGCATTTAAGCCCAAACCTAGAGTTTCTGTTCTCTGCTGTGATCTGGGACCAGAGAAGGAAGGAAAGGGGAGAGATGAGGAGAAGAGTCCGATTTGTTGGAAAAGGCAGTGGCTAAGGGTGTGGACCCATCCCTTCCTTTGTAGTTAGATGCAGTTGGATGTGTCCCAAGAGACCTAAGATTTGTGAACAAATAACTGGGACCAAAACGTTGGCTCTGAGAAGTCAGCCCTCTCTTTCTCACTTCCATATTGCCTGTTTAGAGGGAAGTAGGCTTGCAATGGATGTGCTGAGATGTTGGGTACAACAGTTATTAATCTGTAAAATGGGGATTAAGACTGTGATCCCCATGTGGGACATGGATGGTGTCCAACCGGATCAGTTTGTATCTACCCCAGAGCTTAGTACAGTGTCTGGCATATAGTAAGTGCTGAACAAATACCATAAAAAAAATTGGTTAATCAACCAGTTGTATTTACTGAGCATTTCCTCTGGGCAGAGCACTGAAATAAGCACTTGGGAAAGTACAATACAAAAGAGTTAGTAGACAAGATCCTTGCCCACAAGAAATTTACAGTAAAAAGGGGAGATGGACATGAAAATAAATTACAGATAAGGGAAATGGCAGAGTGAAAGGATATGTCTGTAAAGTGCTGTGGGGCTGGGGGAGTGGTGAAAATCAAGTTCGTTAGGGGTACAGAGCCGAGTGTGATTCAGGGCTCAGCTGGTCTGTTTGTCAGATGGGTACCACAGTCCACCCTCGGTTGTTATGAGTCACTCAACCTCAATTCCAGAAGAATAAACTAAGCAATTTTTTAAGCCTGAGTTCTCCTCTCAGGATCACACCTGGAGAGTTTCCAGTACTCTACCAGTCTCATCTAGGAGAGGGATAGTCAAGAGGTGGCATATCCATTCCACTCCTAGCTTGGGCAGTGGCTAGAGAGTGGAAGGCAATCTGCTACAAATCAAAACTCACCTTTCATTCATTCATTCAATAGTATTTATTGAGCGCTTACTATGTGCAGAGCACTGTACTAAGCGCTTGGGATGAACAAGTCGGCAACAGATAGAGACAGTCCCTGCCGTTTGACGGGCTTACAGTCTAATCGGGGGAGATGGACAGACAAGAACAATGGCACTAACCAGCGTCAAGGGGAAGAACATCTCGTAAAAACAATGGCAACACCTGAGCTGGGCAGCAGCGGCATGGGCGAAAGTCAAGGGTAGAGACTCAGGCTTACCACGCGGAAGAAGGCAATGGCAAACCACGTCTGTATTTTTACTAAAAAAACTCTATGGAAACATATGGGCATTCTGGGAGAGATGTATTCATGGAGTCGTTATGGGTCGGAGATGACTCAATGGCATAAGAGAAGCCTGAATTAGTCCATCAATCAATTGTGTTTTTTGATCACTAATTGTGTGCAGCACACTGTATTAAGCAATTGGGAGAGTATAGCGGAATTAGTAGACATGATTCCTACCCTCAGGGAATTTACAATCTCATAGGGAGAGACAAACACTAAAATAAATTACCAGAAGGAGGGAAAGCATTAGTGTAAAAGATAGGTACCTAAATACTACAGGTGGGGAGCTGGGGGGAGGTATGAGAATCCAAGTGCTTAGGTGATGTGGAAGTACTGAATTAACAGTCTGGGGTGGGTGGATATAGGGTGGGGTGGTGAGAGGTTAATAAGGAAAGGCTTGCTGAAGGACATGTGATTTCAGAAGGACCTTGAAGATGAAGAACTGAACGAAACCCTGTTCCTCAGAGACCAGGCACATTTTAAGGCCAGACCCTGAGTGGCCTTAGTCCTTCCTTGGCTTTCTCGTGTTCTCCTCCAAGCCACTTTAATCCTGACCCATTTTCTTAGTCAGTATGGTCTGGGTCAGTGCTGCAGGCCTGTGCTCTGGTCAGAGCCTTTTGAATCATCTTCCTGCAGAAACGATCTGGGCATGTCACTCCCCTTCTTAAACAACTCCAGTGGTTGCCTATCGACCTCCGCTCCAAACAAAAACTCCTCACTCTAGGCTTCGAGGCTCTCCATCACCTTGCCCCTTCCTACCTCTCCTCCCTTCTCTCTTTCTACCGCCCACCCCGCACGCTCCGCTCCTCTGCCGCCCACCTCCTCACCGTCCCTCGGTCTCGCCCATCCCGCCGTCCACCCCTGGGTCACGTCCTCCCGCGGTCCCGGAACACCCTCCCTCCTCACCTCCGCCAAACTGATTCTCTTTCCCTCTTCAAAACCTTACTTAAAAATCACCTCCTCCAAGAGGCGTTCCCAGACTGAGCTCCTCTTCCCCCTCTACTCCCTCTGCCATCCCCCCTTTACCTCTCCGCAGCTAAAGCCTCATTTTCCCCTTTTCCCTCTGCTCCTCCACCTCTCCCTTCCCATCCCCACAGCACTGTACTCGTCCGCTCAACAGTATATATTTTCGTTACCCTATTAATTTTGTTAATGAATTGTACATCGCCTTGATTCTATTTAGTTGCCATTGTTTTTACGAGATGTTCTTCCCCTTGACGCTGTTTAGTGCCATTGTTCTTGTCTGTCCGTCTCCCCCGATTAGACTGTAAGCCCGTCAAACGGCAGGGACTGTCTCTATCTGTTGCCGACTTGTTCATCCCAAGCGCTTAGTACAGTGCTCTGCACATAGTAAGCGCTCAATAAATACTATTGAATGAATCACTGGGCCCATGAGGAAACTGCCCCCATGAAAAGCAGCGTGGCCTAGTGGAAGGAACATGGACTTGGGAGTCAGAGGACATGGGTTCTAATCCCAGCTCTCCACTTATCTGCTATGTGACCTTGAGCAAGTCACTTCACTTCTCTGTGCCTCAGTTACCTCATATATACAATGGGGATTAAGACTGTGAGCCCTTTGTGGGACAGGAACTGTGTCCAACCTGATTAATAATAATAATAATAATAATAATGTTGGTATTTGTTAAGCGCTTACTATGTGCAGAGCACTGTTCTAAGCTCTAGGGTAGATACAGGGTCACCAGGTTGTCCCACATGAGGCTCACAGTCTTAATCCCCATTTTACAGATGAGGAAACTGAGGCACAGAGAAGTTAAGTGACTTGCCCACAGTCACACAGCTGACAAGTGGCAGAGCTGGGATTCAAACCCATGACCTCTGAATCCCAAGCCCGTGCTCTTTCCACTGAGCGGGACAGGAACTGTGTCCAACCTGATTAATAATAATAATAATAATAATAATAATAATAATGTTGGTATTTGTTAAGTGCTTACTATGTGCAAAGCACTGTTCTAAGCACTGGAGTAGATACAAGGTTATCACGTTGTCCCACGAGGGGCTCACAGTCTTAATCCCCATTTTACAGATGAGGTAGCTGAGGCACAGAGAAGTGAAGTGACTTGATTATCTTATCTACCCCAGCGCTTAGTATAGTGCCTGGCACTAGTAAGCACTTAATAAATGCCATAAAAAAGCACTTCACGTAGCTGTTATGGGGCCCCCTGCGTTTCCACAGCACCGCTGCACCCCTCCCCACTGCTCCAGTCAATCATTCAATGGTATTTACTGAGCACTTACTGTGGGCAGAGCACTGAATTAGCATTTAGAAAGGAAAGGCATGACCATAGGCAGGAACACACATTTCAGGAAGGGCAACAGGGAACAAACTTGGGATTGAGGCCCTCAGGACCCACCACTGTCCTAAACTGGCCCGTGGCCCTTTGAGATCTTCAGGGATGGTAGCTCCCCATCTTTCTCTAGAATTCTGTTCCAGGGTTTGATCACACCCAACAGACAGGAAATTCTTCCTTTTGTCCAACCAAAGTCTCTCTTGTTGCAATTTAAATCCATTTCCTCTTGTTTGGTCCACAGTGACTATGGAGAACAGATAGTCAACATTTTCCTCATAAAAGCCCTTCATAGACTACGAGGATGGTCATTAAGCTCCATTTTAGCTGACTCTTCTCCAGGGTAAACAAGTCCCAACTCCTTCAACCCTGCCTCCTAAGTTCTACTTTGCATCTCTTTGATCATTTTGGTTGCTCTGATCAGGACCCTCTCTAGTTTCTCTTCATCTTTTTAATGGCAGTGACTAAAAATTGGACCCGGCACTCAGGGCCGGCATTGGTTGGGAGTTGGGTGTAGGGAATCAGCCAGGGCCTACTTTGTCCACCCAGGAAAGAGACTTGAGGGAACAGATAATGGGGGAAAATCTAGGGAACCTGAAGTTCTGCTCCTCGAACCACTCCCCCCAGGTAGAAGGGGGTCCCAGTGGACATGCCCTGCCCAGGGACCCTGTCTTCCTGACCGTGACATGGGAGTACTCCCCCCAAAAGAGTCCAACTAGGCAGAGTAGGGTGGAGCAAGCTCTGGGAACTTTGTTACTCTCTGCTCTCTGCATAGCTCTCTCCATCCAGCCCCTGCAGCTTTAGGGTTTCAGGATGTCACTCGAGACCATACTGGTTGCCTGGCAGCCCCAGACAATGGGGCCTTAGGCCTCCCTAAAGCTGGGGACCAAACAGCCTTATCGTAACACGGGCCCCCAGAGGGCAGGACAATGAGGGCTTCTTTCTGGAAGAGATTTACTGCCCAATCTATTCTGCAGGTCCGTCATCATCTGTGTCTCTGGGCAGCGTGCCTATCTGGCCAGGGGGCCGGGATCCACGGACCTATCGGGACAGGCCTTCTCCCCGTCTCCCCCTTTCACCCTCATTCCTGTAGGGTAACGTAGCCTAGGACTTTGGAATCCTGGTGTCCAGTCTGTTCCCCACGCGAGGCTCAGTTCCTCCTGCCTCAGCTCGTGACCACAAAGCAAGTGTTTCCTGCTGCTTGGCTTGGGGGAGAGGTGGGGAGAGGCCGATTTCCTCTCTGGTTTCTGGGCCCTACCACTCTCTGTGGGGCTGGCACTGACCTCTGCTGCTGCCTCCCTCCCAGAATAGGCCCAAGAGACCAGCCTCCTGGCAAGGAGCCTCCTTCCCTTCCCCTCCCCACCCGCCCCGCTCCATCTGAGAGGCCTCCAGCTGGCAGGACTGTGCAGCTAGCCTTTTGTCTCCACACAATGCTCCCCTCTAACAGAAATCTCAAAGAGCTAGCAGTCCATAATTTTATTGCAAAATGCAAAATTGATAAGGGATCCGAATTATTGAGTAACGTGGTAAACTTATTTTGGGACATAATAGTTCAGAGCTATGCTTGCCATGCCGAAAAACTCTGACAAAGGCGAGGAGAATGGGGGGCGATTAGGGGAGAGGCGAGTGAATTTGGAAAAGTGGTTGAGAGCAGGGCTGGAAATCTGCAGAATGTTTACATTGATGTTCCTCCTAATCGGGTCAGCTTTGGTACTAATGATGACACCGAAGCCACTAAGTGAGTCTGTGAGCTCTTCTTTCTTCCCCTTTTCCTTTTGTTTGTTTTGTTTAATGGTATTTAAGCACTTACTACGTACCAGGCACTGTACTGAGCACTAGGATAGAAAGAAGATAAGCAGGTTGAACACAATACTTGTCCTGCATGAGGCACACCGCCTTAATCCCCATTTTACAGATGAGGTAACTGAGGCACAGAGAAGTTAAGTGACTTGTCCAAGATCACACAGCAGACAAGTTGCAGAGCTGGGATTAGAGCACAGGTCCTCTGACTACTTGGCCCATGCTCTTTCCACTGAGCCACACTGCTTCTGTTTGCAGAGCATTGAATTAAATGTTCTCAAGTGCTTAGTACAGTTCTCTGTGCAATGAGTGCTCAATAAATACCATATATTGATTGGGAGAGTACAGTATGATATGAATGAAATATTGCCGCCTTACTCCAAGAGCTTTCTGAACTGTTCCCAGAAGGGTACTTATAAGGGGATGTGGAATCTGAGACATGAAACTTCTATTTTTTTTTTCTTTTTGAGGTCTATGGCATTTCACTAGGAACCGTAGGTAGGTTAGGAAACTAGGAAAGCACTGAGAAAGAGGATAATGTTTCACAATAGTGCATATAAGCAGGTCACTTCAATGTCTGTCTCTCCATCTTGACTGTGCGTTGCTTATAGGCAGGGAAGGTGTCCGCCAATTCTGTTAAAGCATACTCTCCTAAGCACTTAGTACAGCGCCCTGCATGCAGTAAGCACTCAATAAATATAATTGATCAATTCCATTAAATCATAGTCCTAGAGCTAAGGGGTGTAAAACAAAATCCATCTGTAAGACCCATCTTTTATTTTTCTAGAAACTGGAATTAATCAGTCTTTGTATTCCAGGAAAGTTACTCAGCCCATTGCGCTGGTTGCAGGCTTTGGCACATCATGGGCTCAGTCTGCTCCACCAATTTCCTTCTGTCCTGGGTCTCTGTTCACTCTTTGCTTTCCTTGGATGCAAAGACCCAAACTTCCTCTCTGGTGCTCTTTTTGTCCCTGTTCCTAACAATCTATGGTATTTAATGAGTGGTTATTGTGTACAGACCACTGAACTAAGTGTTTGGGAAAAGACAGTACAATAGAGTAGGTAGACCCGATGTCTCTAAGGTAGTTTTCAGCTGGCCTAGACCCTGCCCGATACTGGACTTATATTGCGGAAGGAAGGTCGGCAACGGCATGTCTGATATTCTCGAGTGTCATCTGTGGCCACCCTTAGATGTCACCCACCTGGGACAGCTTGTACTTTGAGTCCCGGAAATTCTGCACATGTCACAATCTCCCAGTTCCTTCTAGGTGGCCAAGCACTGTCCTTAGGTGGGTGTCTCTTAGATGGCTGTTGCCCTAGCAACTGGGATTGTTCCTGCTGCTGCTGGCAGCACCCCTATTCACACCTCTTTAGACCTCCCCAGTCAAGAGAGAAAAAAGTTTTCTTTTGGTTACATTTTTAGAACTCCATACTTGACATAAGGACGCAGCAGAGAAAAACCCTGCTGTGAACATAACTTTACAGCAATCAGTTGGCTGGCAATCTGGCCCTCTGGACTGCAGCTGTGGCATGGAGGTGCAGAGATTGGGCACAGCATGAGAGGGTCACACTGAATCATACTGCAACCTTTCCGCTGCCCAACTCCGATGAAATTGGGTCCTTACACTTTTTCTTCAGTTTGATTGGAACTTCCTATTTATCTGGTAGAGGAAGTAAAAGTTTGCTTTGGATGTTATTTGATCCTAGTAGTAGCAAAAATAGTATTTCCTGAGTACTCATTAGGTGCAATACCCTGTATTTAAGTGCCTGGGAAGTTCAAACCAAAGAAGCCAGTCATTTTGTGACAACAGGGAGCTTCTGCTCTAATGGGGGAGACACATTACAAAATAGTACTTACAAATAGAGTGATCAGAGTGAGTAAGTAACCATTGATTAATATATATGTGAATGTGCCCAAGATGGGTATAAATAAGTGCTTGTGTATAATAATAATTGATAAGCACTTGCAGTATGCCAAGCCCTGTATTAAGCATTGGGGGAGATACAAGGTCATCAGGTTGGGACTCCCAGTCCCTGTCCATATAAGGCTCACAGTCTTAATCCCCATTTTACAGTCAAGGTTAATAATGTTGGTATTTGTTAAGTGCTTACTATGTGCAGAGCACTGTTCTAAGTGCTGGGGTAGATACAGGGGAATCAGGTTGTCCCACATGAGGCTCACAGTCTTAATCCCCATTTTACAGATGAAGGAACTGAGGCACAGAGAAGTTAAGTGACTTGCCCACAGTCACACAGCTGACAAGTGGCAGAGCTGGGATTTGAACCCATGACCTCTGACTCCCAAGCCCATGCTCTTTCCACTGAGCCTGAGGCACAGAGAAGTTAAGTGACTTGCCCAAGGTCATATAGTAGACAAAGGGTGGAGCTGGGATTAGAACCCAGGTCCTCTGAGTCATGGGCCTGTGCTCTTTACACTGGGCAAGTGGGCCTGTTGGAAGCCCCCCTTTCCTAACTGAGGGGCAGAGGGAAGGACACTGATATCGGTCGCCAGCCAAGCTCCTTCTCCCTGCCGCATTCCCAGCATGGTTGTACCAGCACAGCAGCCTGATTTGGCTTCATTCCTTGCTCCAGCTATTTGTTTCATAAATAGGGGAACAGTGAACAGACACGTGTGCTTCCAGATGGCAGGTGAGGAGAGATGGCTCAGATAGTCTTCATCATTCTCATGATTTTCCAGAAATCAGAGGGAAGGAGAAGCCATTTCTCAGGAAGGTCTTCAGCTTCTGCTGTTTGGGAGGGGGGCAGGGGCAGTTCCTGATAATCATAATTAATGACTGTGGTATTTGTTAAGTGCTTACTATGGGCCAGGAGCTGTACTAAGCACAGGGGTAGATACGGGATGACCAGGTCAGACACAGTCCATGTCCCACTCGGGACTCACAGTCTTAGGGGGAGGGAGAGCAGGTACTGAGTCACCATTTTCCAGATGAGAAAACTGAGGCATGGAGACGTTATGTGACTTGTTTAAGGTCACACAGCAGGCAATTGGCAGAGCCAGGACTGGCAACCACCTGCTCCGGACGCTCTAGTCATTTACTTGCCTGGTGACTGGGAGCTGGTCCAGGTGACCTCTCGAGGTTTCTTCGTTCTCTGGGATTCCAAGAATCTAAATCACCCTTCTTAAACTTAGCTCTAATAATAATAACTGTAGTATTTACTAAGCACAAACACCATTTTAAGCACAGGGTATTTATAAGGTAATCAGGTTAGATGCAGTCTCTGTCCCACAGGGGGCTCACAGTCTGAGTAAAGGGGAGAACAGGTTTTGAATCCCCACTTTGCAAATGAGGTAATTGAGGCCCAGAGAAGTGAAACGACTTGTCTCAGGTCACGCAGGAGATGAGCGGCGGAGCCAGGATTAGAACCCAGGTCCTCGGACTTCTAGGCCTGTGCCTTTTCCATTAGTCCACATTTATTCAGTGCTTACTGGGTGCAGAGCACTGTACTAAGCACTTGGGAAAGTAGAGTCGGTAGACGTGATCACTGCCCAGGAGCTCACAGTTAAATTCTTTGGTATTGATTGAACTTTGGGTCAGAATTTTAGTGGTCAAATCTGGCAGCAGCATGGGCCTAGCAGGTGCTCTCCTTCCTAACCCCTCCCCAGCAAGGCATAAGAGAGGGATCACTCTATTATACTCCCCCAAACATTTAGTACAGTGCTCTGCACACAGTAGGTACTCAGTAAATACTATCGATTTATTTGTTATTCCTGCAGCTCTGAATAGGAGAGAAAATAAGGAAAGTAGAAGGGACAGAGGCCTGGCTGCAGTCCTGATTGAAAAGTTAAAGAGACTACAATGGGGTGAGAAAAGGGGGGGGGGGGAAATGGAGAGCAGTGAGGGAGAAAGACTGGCTATTGGCCACGGTCTAATACATTGGCATTTTTCCTTGGTTCTAGAGAAGAGGCTGAGGAGGGTTTAGCATCTGTCTCCCCCACTAGGTTGTTAGCTCCTTGAGGGCAGAGATCATGACTGACCAGCTCCTGTACTCTCCCAAGCACTTAGTACAGTGCTCTGCACATAGTAAGTGCTCAGTAAATATGATTGATCCACTAACTCTGCACATAGTACTTAGGTGCTCAACATAGCGTTGATGTCTATAGCTCTGCTTCCCCTTCACAACAACCTTAGGGCCTACTTGCCCCTGTTCATTAAGAAGCCAAGGTAGGGAACCAGGGTTGGAGGGCAGCAGCTGGGAATGTCATTGGAATTAAGTTCAGGTTTGCCAGGCTCAGAGTCATGAAAATCTGTGATCCCACCAACTCAGCCTGGTAAAATGGCTCTAGAATCCAGAAATTCATTCAACAGTGTCAGTGTAGGTGCTGTGTCGGGTTGTGGCCTAAAAGGGAGAGAGGGAGGAGAGGTCCTGCAATCAGTCCTGTGGGGGGAAGGGGCCAGTTTTGTCTTTTCCTTTCTTTGGCAACACCAACCTATGAGGTAGAGAGATTCCAGGGATGCTGAGGAGAATTAGAAATGTCCACTCCAGAACTTCCAGTGGGTCTTCATCACAGATAAGCACCATAACTGGTTGTAATTCATTCATTCATTCAATAGTATTTATTGAGTGCTTACTATGTACAGAGCACTGTACTGAGCGCCTGGAATGTACAATTCGGCAACAGATAGAGACAATCCCTGCCCATTGATGGGCTTACAGTCTAATCGGGGGAGGCAGACAGACAAAAACAATAGCAATAAATAGAATCAAGGGGATGTACATCTCATTAACAAAATAAATAGGGTAATAAAAATATATACAAATGAGCGGAGGAGCATAGTGTTGAGGGGAGGGGGAGGAGCAGAGGGAAAGGGGGGGAAAGGGGGCTTAACTGAGGGGAGGTGAAGGGGGGGGCAGAGAGGCAGCAGAGGGAGCAGAGGGAAAAGGAGAAGCTCAATCTGGGAAGGCCTCTTGGAGAAGGTGAGCTCTCAGTAGGGCTGTGAAGAGGGGAAGAGAATTAGTTTGGCAGAGGTGAGGAGGGAGGGCATTCCAGGACAGCGGGAGGACGTGGCCCAGGGGTCAACGGCGGGATAGACGAGACGGTGAGGAGGTGAGTGGCAGAGGAGCGGAGCGTGCGGGGTGGGCAGTAGAAAGAGAGAAGGGAGGAGAGGTAGGAGGGGGCAAGGTGATGGAGAGCCTTGAAGCCTAGAGTGAGAAGTTTTGTTTCGCACGGAGGTTGATAGGCAACCACTGGAGGTTTTTAAGAAGGGGAGTGACATGCCCAAAGCATTAGGAAAGAAGAAAACAGAAAGCCCAGTAAGTGAGACTCTTCAGCTCTTTGGTCTTCTTCCTTTTTTTAAAAAATCTAAAGCTGCCTCCTTTTTCATTGTATTTGTTAAGCACTTACTGGCACCGTACTAAATGCTGGGGTAGCTACAAGCTAATCAGGTTGGACACAGTCCACGTCCCGTGTCACAGTCTTAATCCCCATTTGACAGATGAAGAAACTGAGGCACAGAGAAGTGACTTGTCCGTGGTCACACTGCTGGCATAGCAGGATTAGAGCCCAAATCTTTCTGACTCCCCCAGAACCCAGCATTAGCCTGAGTCCCCAGGACTTTCCAGTTTCCAGAAGATTGAACTCTGAGAGACCCCGCCTCATCAGCTCCTGTTATCGCATAGGGACACAGGCTTGTTGGCCAACCTGCTGACCCAAAAGAAAGTTGCTATTCTGTGGGAATGATAACATGGATTTTGCCTAGGGTAAGTGATAATCTTCATGATTGGTTCAGAGGGAGTTTTGTCTCACTCAAGAACAGTGAATAAACTGGATGAGGGTGAAACAGTATTTGCTGCTGAGAAAGGTCACATCCAGACATTCCATTCCAGGGTCACAGACTGGATGCATTAGGTTGTAAGTTCTTTGAGGGCATGGACTTGGTTGACCTTTTGCTTCTGTTGTATTCTACCATGTAGTTAGTATAAATACTACTAATGATGATGATGATGGTATATGCTAAGTGCTTACTATGTGCCAAGCACTGTACTAAGCACTGGGGTGGATATAAGCAAATCAAGTTGGACACAATCCCTGTCCCATGTGGCACTCACAGTCTCAATCCCCATTTTACAGATGTCACTGAGGCACAGAGAAGTGAAATGACATGCCCAGGGTCACACAGCAGACAAGTAAGTGGCAGAGCTAGGATTAGGATCCATGACCTTCTGACTCCCAGGCCTGTGCTCTATCTACTGTGCCATGCTGCTTCTCATGCTCTGTAATAATAATAATTGTGGTCTTTGCTAAGCACTTACTGACTTACTTGTCAAGCACTGTTTTAAGCACTGTTCTAAGCACTGGGGTAGATGCAAAATAATCAGGTCAGACATAGTCCCTGTCCCACAGGGGGCTTGTAGTCTAAGAGGGAGGGAGAACATGTATTGAATCCCCATTTTACAGATGAAGAAACCGAGGCACAAAGAAGTTAAGTGACTTGCCCAAGGAAACACAGCAGACAGGCAGGAAAGCAGTGATTAGAACCCAGGTCTTCTGAATCAGTGGACTCTTCCCCTTGGCCATGCTGCTAATGTTGATTGATTGATTGTACCTTTACCCCAACCAATCATCTAAAATGTGAGCTATTCATGACTAAGGGATCAGGTGGGATAATGTAAGTGTTGCAGCCCAACCCATAACCACTCAAGTGTGAGTCTTACTGATGGCGGGAAGCAGTGTTGCCTAATGGAAAGAGCACGGGCCTGGGAGTCAGAGGACCTGAGTTCTAATCTCAAGTCTGCCACTTGCCAGCTCTGTGGCCAAGGGCAAGTTACTTAACTTCTCTTTGCCTCATCTGTAAAATGGGGATTAAATCCCATTCCCTCCTAATTAGACTGTGAGCCCCAAGTGGGACAGAGACTGTATCTAACCTGATTGACTTGTATCTACCACAGTGCTTAGAACAGTGCTTGGCACATCCTAAGCACTTAATAAGTACCATAATTATAGCCTTCAAAAATTCCTATGGCAAACAGCACATCGAAGGACTCTGTGTGTGTGTATGTATGTATAAAGGTCAGGACTCAAAGTTCCACCTCTTTGTCAACATATGCACCTATAGGTCAACATTACCATCAGAAGTGTAATCTTCAAATATATAGGATAAAAATAACATTAATGATGGTATTTGTAAAGCACTTACTATGTGCCAGGCACTGTTCTAAGCACTGGGGTAGATACAAGATAATCAGGTTGTTCCCCATAGGGCTCACAGTCTTAATCCCCATTTTACGGATGAGGGGACTGAGGCCCAGAGAAGTTAAGTGACTTGCCTAAAGTCACACAGCTGAGAAGTGGTAGAGCAGAGATTAGAACCCATGACCTCTGACTCCCAAGCCCATGCTCTTTCCACTAAGCCATGCTGCTTCATAGGATGACCATATCCGTGGCTCAGTGGAAAGAGCCCGGGCTTCGGAGTCAGGGGTTTGACTCCCGGCTCTGCCACTTGTCAGCTGTGTGACTGTGAGCAAGTCACTTCACTTCTCTGTGCCTCAGTTACCTCATCTGTAAAATGGGGATTAACTGTGAGCCTCACGTGGGACAACTTGATTACCCTGTATCTACCCCAGCGCTTAGAACGTGCTCTGCACATAGTAAGCGCTTAACAAATACCAACATTATTATTCATACACTAAGGTAATCTCTTTTTTTGGGCAATTCTTGTAAGATTCAAACTAGGTAACCAGACTTAGGGATTTTAAAATTTTAAATCAATCACCTCTTACACTCATAAATATGTTTATTTGTGCCAAACCTAGAACTTGTGTTCATATGTCAGCATTCTAAGTTAGCCCAGGCTTAACTTTAGGAGCTGAGCACTGCTGAGCCCAGACTCTCCTCTGTGCAGCTAAAATGAAATGGTGCAAACACCCTCACTTCAGAAAATGAAATGTGACCTATATGCTTCATAGAACCTTTATTTTATTTTTTAATTCTCGGAAAGTTACATAACAACCGTGCTTTCATATGACACCATGTATAGACATTTAAAATGCATCTTCATTTATAAATATTTTACATTTGGTCCGTAGAACAGGTAATTTACTAAATATTACTGTACTCTTTAACAGGCTCTGTATATATTTTTGAATATGTATATATTACATATATATTTTATATAGAGATAGATTTGCTTGGTGTTCTGATAATTCCTTATTGCAAAAAGCATATATGATAATACAATATTTCTTTTTAGGGCAAATACTACAAAAAGTTACAGTTATTCACAGTTCACACAGTAGTTCTACAACACTAATTTTGTGCTCTAGGTATGATAAATAGTTTGTGCAGAAATCTGCTGCCAAACATCTGTCATAATCATTGACAATCAAACATTAAATACTGCATTTTTCTTAGAACAACATGGGACATGGTTACATTAAACAATAGAGAAAGTTGGATGCTTTCATCCTTATTCTAATGAAACCCACAGATATGATTTATATGCACTGTGTAAGATGTGGTAGCTTGGTATTATATTGGATACAATTTATTTTGTCTAACCCCTGAAAACTTACAAGACTCTCGCATTTAATTATTGATATTCACCTATCAACATGTAAAATGTCTTAGATTTTAGAATATTTTACAATTTAGAATCTACTAAACAATACCCTTTAATGAGACTCTGTGTGTGGAAATATGTGTATATATATTCTACAATATGTGCTTGACATTCTGAGAATAATACCTTATTGCAAGAACAGATATGTTGCTCACCTTAGACAAAAACAACAAAAAGAAAGAACAGCCACAGTTAACATGTTCTTCACAGGTTAATTCTACATAAAGTCTGTGTGCTAGCTAACATTTTACGTTGCACAAAAATTGGCTAAAAAGCATGTTTCATTGCACAGTTCTCTCACAGTCATTTACAATCAGACAATTGAAATACTGCAGTTTTCTGATATCTTGCGGGTAGCTGCCAGACAAGGAATGCTATGCCAGTGGAGCTTTAGTTAATGTTTTAGCAATAAACTGTCCTCTTACCATCAGCACCATCACCACTACTGAGCCATACCTCTGGAAAGAAAGTTCCCCCAAATAAAACAGCTTTTTTTTTTTTTTAATAAAGTGCTCGTGACCCCCACCCCTCCCCCCACACCGCCTGGTCCCCAGGTTATTACTGAGAGCAGGGAGGGACTTGAATTATTTTAGGGAGCAGATGATTGTGGGAGAGTGCTCTCATATAGAAGCTTCCAGTGGAAAAGTTGACTTTCTCGGGCAACGAAAGGGTGATCTGATCAACAAAATGCCCTAGTCAGCCCCGTTCTCTTGACTCAAGTGTCGGGGAGTTTTTATTTCGGAAAGGGTGTTCACTCGATTCTCCTAGAATGAAAGCGAGGGGTTGTGTCCTGGACGAACCCCGCATTAAGTACACGTGAATTTCCCGCTACCGCCTGCATGCGCACAACCGTTCCTTCCAATATGGCACAACATTCTAGTCAGATTAGACGCATGCTGTCAGAAGTTCCCCAATTCCTTCCCAGCATTCTATCCCAAGAGCAGAGCCCAAACACTCACTAGGGGGGAACTGAGTGTATTTTAGGATGAGCTCCTAATAACTAGCAGCTGAAGTACTAACATGGAACATTCTACCTCTCTAATGGTCAGCGAAAACTCATTTGTGTAAATGTTGAAGTGTTAGAGCCTGCTTCACTGCCTGCTGTTGTGATAAGCATGGTAGGAAGCAATGTGGACAGCTCAGATGCGATACTCGGCTGCTGATAGTGTGTGTGAGGGAGATTTAGAAAAAACAATTTGTCTCTTAAAAGCCATCCGGTTGAATCTGCTTTTGGAATGGCCGATACCATAGTTCTGCTCAGATTGTAAGGGCAAACTCTTACTGGAAATCTTCTGTGTACAAAATACTTTACTCATGTGTACAAAACGGCTTTCAAATGGACTCAAACTCCTGCAAAGTCAGAAATAACAGTCTTGGGATTCAGCAGTAAGAAAGGTATTAATAACGACTAAAAATCGCACAAAACCTCAAATTGTCGTGCTAAAAGGCAGAATAAAAATGCCCTACCCATTAATTACAAATTCCAAGATATTCAACTCTTATTGTGAAAGGATAAAAACATTAACAGTCTGCAGATTGCCAGAAAACACAAAACACTAGGTCACGTCTGATCCCACAAAATACCCACATCACTTCCCTTTTAGTGGTGATGGTCTCTTTTTAATATGTTTTGTTTTGCCACTAGAGGTAGGTTTTAAAAGACTGATCCTCAGGCATCAATTTTTGATCGTATCCAACCAGGTTGTTAGCATTCTCTTTTCTCCAGAGTTGTATTGGTACCTCTTCTCAAACCAGTCCTTTAGATATAAGCTTCCCTGTTGGCTGAGCTGCTCGTCTGGGGCTGCTCTGGACCGTTCTCGGAACGCACGATGTCCTCGCTCGGCTGGACCATGACCTGGATACGCTGTGGGGAGAAGGCGTGATGTGCTGTGAGAGGTTCCTGGGGTCCGGCCCTCAGCCTCAGGAGCTCCACCCCCTACCAGCCAGGGCCACTGCCAGGCCAGGGGAACTCGGGGACCAAGGTTGGCTTGGCAGACAGCACCAGGAGATCCTTGAGGCTGGGGATAAGGGCTGTCACGTCTATTCTCCCTTTGGCATCCCATGGATTCTCTTTAGAGGCACTCAGAGTTGGTTGGCCCAAAGCCATCAGTTCAGATGAGACCTGGACACCTAAGCAACGCGAGGTTGGTGGCGGGGGGGAGGCGTTTCCTCTCACAGAAAGGACTTTTGTTAAAACACAGTGCCACCCTCCCCACCATCCCCTGGGACCAGAAAGCTGGAAAGCCTGGGGAGTGGCAGAATACCTTCAAGAGAAACTCAGGGCCTGTGCCTCCTCTTGACCCCTCTGTGCAGGCCAGTCACTTAAGACACTGGGCCTCAGTTTTCTTATCTGTGAAATGGGAACAGGCTCCCAGGCATAGGGTGAGGAGAAACCAATGTCCCCGTCTCAAGCAGAAAGCTTTCTTTTCCAGCTCTGCTTAGTTATTCTGCCAAAGGGAATTAATCAGGCAAAGAACCCTGCTCAACCTGCATCTAGTCAGACTAACTTCAGGCTGTCATTATTTCTGGTCCCTCCAATGATCACTTAGGCACTGAGTTTCTGGGGGTCAGAAGTATCATCTGATTCTGCTCCCCATGTCTCTGCTTCTCAGGGAGTGGAAGGCCCACTAAGGCCAGATGAAAATATTTGCAACTCTGTACAGTGACAGTTTTGTTTGGGGCTATCAGGGAGCAGGAACTGATGCTCAGACTCATCCCTCACTTGAAACTCTTTCCATGCCCCACCTCGTCCTGCAGCAAGGCCAATACACTGCCTGCCTGTCTTCGAGTGGCTCCTGATCAAGGTGTCAGAGCCTTTCCGCTCCCAACTTCCCCTGCTCCCCACCCCAGACTTAGCTGCATCTCCTCAATTTAACTTTACAATCTGATTTTGCTGGTCAGGAACCTCTGAATCTGAAATCTCATCCATTCAGTCAGCCAGCTGGCACTGGGGGCCAAACAGGATCATGGATAAGGGAAATCTCGTGGGTGAGGCCCCTTCTACGGGAAGGCAGAGGATGGGGGCTTACCTGCTTTAAGGAGCCTTTTAGGGTCAGGAACATGTAGGCCATGTAACTGGGAATCAGGATCATGGAAGAGAGGGCCATGAACCAGCCCACACCTTGCCCCCACTTGGGGAACACATAACTCCCCATAGTTAGAGGGGTCATCTGGACAGCGCTAAAGATGAAAACCCCCTAGAGAGAAATGGAGAATAGAGAGATCGTAAATCTGGGGCAGGAAGAAACACTGCATGCTGCCTCTGCTTTGCTTTTAGCTTTTTATTAAATAAAAAATATTCCCCTAGACAAATCCTCTCAAGAAGATCAATTCTAGAAATTCGGCACTGGCCCTTACCCCAAACCCTTGCTGTAGTGGCTGCCCCGTGGCCTGGGAACCTCATAGCCTTAGTAATAGTCCTATGAGTCCCATACAACTCAAAATTTGAGTCTCATTGGCCACTTTCAGGACCCAGCCAATGAGGAGGGCTCTGTTCTCCATTCCCCAGCCCTGCCCCACCCCCAGCCTAGGGCAGAGACCCCAGCACCCCCTCACCGCCACGATGATCGGTGTGAAGAATGACCAGCACAGTTTCCACCAAATACAGGGCCGGTAGCCGACCATCTCCTGGATGTTGTCGTAGAACCTGTTCACACCTAAATCACAGGGATGAGGATGGGGATGGGAAGAGGGATGGGTATTCAGTGGGGGAACAGGGACCTCAAATTGCCGCTGCAGAGGATCAGGGGATGGGACAGAAAGCTTGTTTCCTCCCTCCTGCCACCTAACTATTGAAGTGAAATTTTCATTCCCCGACATACGGCCTTGTGAACAGCTGCAGGCCTATAGGGCCAGGAGTAAGGATTATCATTTAATGGAGAAAGCCTAGTGCAGGGAATTAGGACACTTGGGTTCTTATCCCTGTTTTGTTACTATAGTGCTAGGTGAACTCAGGCAAGTCACTTCTCCTCTCTGAGTCTCAGTTCCCCATCTGTAAAATGGGGATAATACCTGCCCCTTCTAGAGATCTGGTGAGGACAGATAAAGGTGATGGCGGTGAGGGATGGAGGAGAGCACTGAGATTCTGGAGGAAAGCTGCTTTAGCTCTTCAAGTGGTAAATGCCTGTTTGTTGTCTCATCTGTGTAGGAGCAGCTGGAGAGCAGGGGTACCTGGGAAACTTTGGTCATTTTCTGTCAGGCAACTTTAGGTTTATAGCATCTCATCTGCTAAAAACTTGTGTGTGTGTGTGTGTGTGTGTGTGTGTGTGTTGGGAGCGGTGGTAATGGAGTTGGTGAGCTCAATATAGAGAGGGGATCAGTGAGTGGGATGAAGAGGGCTATATCACTTACCATAGCACCAGGATATGGAAATGCACTCGAAAAACACCAGGAAGAGGAGGCTCATGCCACTGGCAGAGTAGTAGTCAAAAAGCTTAAACACGTAAATCCCACCCTGAGAAGAGGATAAAGAATCACTTGCTTAGTTGGGACAAACAGTAAGTCCAAGGCAAAAAAATTTGTGGGCTTCTATTGCAGATGGAGGTACTTAATCCATCCCATCAATCGTATTTATGGGGTGCTTACTGCGTGCAGAACACTGTACTAAATGTTTGGGAGAGTACAAGAGAGTTGGTAGACACGTTCCCTGCCCTCAAAGAGCTTTCAGCCTAGAGGGGGAGATAGACATAAAATTAAATTACGAATTTCTACATAAGTGCTGTGGGGCTGAGGCTGGGGTGAATATCAAATGCCCAAATTGGTGAATGGGAAGGCTCTGGTCATAGCAAAACAAATGGCTTGTGTTTGTGTCTTGGAAGAGAAACACCTGGTTGCCTCTCTGTCACTCCCAGTATGAACTTCTGAGGCCCTCCACCAAAGTCTAGGCACTCATCAGGGATACAAACCCCAACAGCCTCCAGGGACTCCTCCACACGAGTGATGACACGCAGGCCCACTCTTCTGGAAACCAGGGGGTCGGGTCTGAGGTTCAGGTTAAGCTAGACCAGACCCCAGACTTTAACCTGTACAGGGCCTGTGGACAGGGAATGCATCTTGTGCATCTGTTGTACCTCTCCAAACATTGAGCAGAGTGTATTACACTACACTTATCCTATCCACTCATCCCATCTCGACTTTATTACTCTATCAGTCTCCTGTTTCCCCCCCGACTCCAGTCCATACTTCACTCTGCCGCCCGGATCATTTTTTCTAGAAAAATGTTCAATCCACATTTCCCCACTCATGAAGAACTTCCAGTGGTTGCTCATCCACCTCCGTATTAAACAGAAACTCCTTTCCATTGGCTTTAAAACACTCAATCACCATGCTATCTCCAACCCTCACCTCGCTGCTCTCCTACTGTAATCCAACCCCTGCTCTTCACCTCTCTAATGCCAACCTACTTACTGTACCTTGATCTTGTCTATCTTGCTGCTGACCTCTCACCCATGTCCAGCCTCTGGCCAGGAATGCCCTCTCTTTTCATATCTGACAGACAATTAGCTCATAGGCCATCCTGGAAAATCCTGGGTCAGTGCTGAGAGCTCCCATCCACAGTGGATGGGGGTCCACTCCTCCCACAGAGACTCCCCACTTCTCCATCCCCGGAAACATGACAGCACTCACCTGAGTGATGTTGGAAAGTCCAATCAGGTAGGAAATGACACACACCACAGCGATGAAAACCTCCCTCCGGTTGCGTAGGACATTTGGAAACTCATCCACCAGGGCGGTGATAAATCCTTCCACAGTGCAGAACTGCAGGGAGTGATACGCAGTGACCCTCCACCCAACCCAGGTCCCCTCACCAGCACCCCGGATCCAGCCCACTGACCCTGAGAGACAGCATCACCCCTGTCCTAAGGAGATCTCTATCCTGGGACAGATACACTTACCACAAGTCAGAGCCTATTGGTATGTGGTTAATTTGCATTTCTATCTTGGGGATGGGGTGAAAGGCCCAAAGTACAGGGCTGAGTAAGGTAAAGATGTCCCATTTGGTTCTTCAGTGCGCAATCTTGGACCACCTACTTTCCCAACCCAAAGTAATGGGAGGTATTAGTGCTAAATTAGGATTCGGGGCCAGACCATACACATGTCTATTTACATACAGAATCATAATAGTTAAAAGATGTTCTCTTTGCTTCACTGTGCTTATAAGACTTGTTTATTTTTTTTTTAAAGTCTGAACAGGGTCTTTTTTTTTTTATCTTAGACCACTCTGTCCGCTATCATGGTATATTTATATACCAGAGTCCTGGAAAGGGTTACGGAGACAAACAACTCCAACAATAATCCCTCCAGGATGAGAGGGTGAGGAAGCTGGAGGAGAAGGTAGTGGGCCGGGTCAAACAAAGCAGCAAGGAAGGGCCACACACCACATCCGAATTAGGATTCGGGGCCAGACCATACACATGTCTATTTACATACAGAATCATAATAGTTAAAAGATGTTCTCTTTGCTTCACTGTGCTTATAAGACTTGTTTATTTTTTTTTTTAAAGTCTGAACAGGGTCTTTTTTTTTTTATCTTAGACCACTCTGTCCGCTATCATGGTATATTTATATACCAGAGGCCCGGAAAGGGTTACGGAGACAAACAACTCCAACAATAATCCCTCCAGGATGAGAGGGTGAGGAAGCTGGAGGAGAAGGTAGTGGGCCGGGTCAAACAAAGCAGCAAGGAAGGGCCACGACAGGAGTTGAGAAAGGCCCATTCTGCTCCCTGAGGTGGGGTACTGGAGAAGTCTGGAAAGCAGTTTTGAGAGAGGAGAGTTTTGACCCAATTCACCTTATTATTATTATACAGAGTTTTGGGCCTCCTGTTGTTAGATGGATTCCAGGCTTCAGAAAAGGAAAAGGGATATTGAGAATCTTGTTTCTCAGCAAAGGCTGCCCTCTCTCATTTGCACCCACTTAGCTTGGCTGTTGCTTTGGCACTTGTGCTGGGTCCCGGGCAGAAGGCCTAGATTAGTGAAATGGCCACCACAGACTCTCAGGGAGTCGTCTGGCAGATCTGAAAACACCCTCTGCTGAGAGCCTGGCACCTGGGCTGGGACAGAGATGGGGTCTAGATTCACCCCTTCCCCAGTTCTCTTTACCCAACCCTACCCCCTCCCCCCCACCAGATGTTCTCTCGCAACTCACAGAAAAAGCAGACCCGATTCAATGACCCAGATGCCAGGAATGCCAGGATGCTCCTTCTTACATTTCACATCTGCTTGCATGGAATAGACCCAACCTAAGTCCCTACAAAGTTATATCCCCCCACATCTGCTTTGAGCCCATCAGAAGGCTGGTGCCCTAGACACTCAAAGGAGAAAATCGCTGTAATTACATTCTGCTGGTGCCAGGAACCACCTGCTGCTCCAAAGGGCAGAATAATGCAATTTCTCCCCCTCCCACCCCCAGGGCTGAACTCTAGGTGAGTCAGTTTGGTGGGAATGGTCAGGGCAAAGGAGCCCTACTGCAAGGAGGGGTAAGCAAAAAGACTCTGAGAGTCAGGTCCCACATCTTAGAATGGGGGGGGGGTTAAGGGTGGGGGACGTGTGTGTGAGTAACAGAGCATCCCTACCTGGCTGTCAATTCCCAGCATGAGCAACATGGAGAAGAAGAGAATGGCCCAGAGAGGAGAGATAGGCAGCTGGGTCACCGCCTCTGGATATGCCAAGAAGGCCAAGCCCGGACCTGGGGATAGAATCAGACCACAGGCAGTCAAGGCCCAGCTGCAACCAGCACAGGGCCTATGTGGGGGGGAGCACAGAGGGCAGGCCAGAGGTCCCAGACAAACTGGGTGCCATGCATGTCCTTTACTAGACCCCGCCTTCTCCCAGAGAGCAGTGGGCAAGACAGGAAGAAGCAGGGGAGGGGATGGGAAAGACCTACAGCATAAATGAGATTGTGAGCCCCATGTGAGACAGAGACTGTGTCTAGATATATAACCTTGGTTCTACCTCCAGTACTTAGCATACAGTGAGCATTCATTTAATGCCCAAAATGATCAATATTATTCATCTCTCATCCACTGGAGAGGGAATAATACCTTGAAATTGTATCACCCTTTATTTTTATAAAGCACTTTCAACCAGTTATCTCATTTCATCCTCATAACATCCCTGGGAGACAGGGTAAGGCTGATATTATTACTCCCATTAGGAAGTTAAGGAATCTGAGGCCCAGAGAGGTTAAGTGATTTGTTCACAGTCAAAGGGCAGGGCAATGGTTCAAGTAGGACTAGAACCCAGATCTTTTGGCTCCTTGGCCCATGTTCTTTTAACAAGACCCCATTGCCTCCTCATCAGCCAACTTCCCTTTTTCAGCATGTGGTAATGTATGCTTTAGTATAGACAGCCTCCTTATTCTTCCAGCTTTATTACAGCTTGGGCTGTCCTTCTAGACCTTTGGGTTAATTGTTCAGTAGTGAATAGATTTCAGCTAACTCTCTTGTGTTCCTGCAACAGCTGAGTATTCGACTGAAGCCTCCAATCCATAGAAAGTTAACCAGTTGCCTCCAAAACTCAGGGGGTCCAATTCTGCCTCCATCTGGGTAGAGCTGGCCCAGTCTAGAGTTCAGCTTCTGCTCCCTATCCTGCTTCCTTGATCAGTGATAGGAACATGCATGTGTTGGAGAAGTCAATGGCGGATCCAGCCCCCACAGGGTGGAAAGATTAGTCCAGGCCCCAATTCCTCTTTTCTTCCCTTCTCTGCAGATGTCACCCCCACCTCAGGAACCTAAGGCAGGGAAGGACCCCGTTCTGGGGCTATGTCTTCCACTCAGGACAGCAGGGCAGAAGAATTGAGTCCGGAGGACCCCCGTCCTTCCCAGTCACAGCCTAAACCGCAAAAGTCAGTTCTGTAGTTGCGGTATTGAACCAGGTGGAACATGAGGATGGACCCAAAAGCAACTCAAGTGTAAAAGCAACTCCCTCTAGACTGTAAACTCATTATAGGAACATGTCTGCTAATTCTGTTGTATTGTACTCTCCCAGGCACTTAGTACAGTGCTCTGCACATAGTAAGTGCTCAATAAATACAATTGATTGATATGAGTCAGCAAAGGGGGCCACCTGAAACGGGTTTCAGCCAGGACCCTTCAGTTTCATCTTGATGTCACGGTCAGTTGCCAAACTTGGGCTCAGGTGCAAGCCAGCCCCTTCCCAGGTCCCAGCTGCCACCAGCCTTGCCCCGGCTCAGACCTTGTGACTTCCCCTAGAGGCCCAAGCCCTGCCCTCTCTTGCCAGGCACTAGGCCAGTGCGTGCTTTACCTGTGCCCAGACCTGACTGTAGATTGCTCTTTGCATCAGTGTCAGTCAAGTTTATCCTCGAGTCTCGATGCTCTATTAGCCTTCTGAGAATTCCTCCGGAGCTGGAAACCTGCATGTTCCACCCTGGCGACTGTTTGTTTGGGTCATAGTGGTTCCCCAAGTGCCCCTCTGCCACATCCTTCTTTCCCTTTCAATTCGCATCGGCCCCACGGGAGGAAACAAATGGAAGAAACATGCTCTTCTGATCCCATCCCCATTCCATGGAGGGGTTTGAATGATCATCCTCAGGGTGGCATTACCATGGCTGATCTGCCACTGAAGAACATTGTGCTAAATGAAATGAAAGGGGAAAATTCCTGGATGATTTTGGCTTTGCCTGATTGCCTGGGCTGTAGTTACCTCAGGAGGTGCTGGGGAGGGAGGGACCTGTGCCAGTAAGGGAAGGAGGGGGGCCGCACCCCATCCTGAGGAAAATTCAAAGCCCCCAACATCCACCCAATTTTCTACCCATGGTAGACCCCAAACCATCATAGAACCTAGAGGTGCAGGTTGCCGGGGGAGGGGTGGGAGTGGGGAGACCCAGCTCTCCTCTGGGCTCCCAGGACCCGGCCCCTCCCGGAGGGATCCGTGGGTCATAGCAGTTGGATTGGCAGCTCTATCAGAAAGCAGAGTCCATGTGACCAGTGCTCTAATTATAAGATGGAAGTAGGTTGAAATCCAGTCATTACTGGGGTCATTCCCCTCCCCACCCCCCACTGGTTTTTGACAAAGTCAGGCGAACTCCAGGGAAGCAGAGCTCCTCTCACAGGTGGCTGCATCTCACGGGTGACTGCCTTAAGGGCTTTAGGCTAAATTGCTTCCAAACCTCTCATTCCTGGAGTGAAGTCAAGTAACAAGGTGAAGGGGTGATTGAAAAGAGGAAAAGGAAAGAGAAGAAGGAAACGAAAGGTTGTAGAGAGAATAGACTGCAATTTAGAGAAATGGGCTGGGAGCCCATCCCTGCCACCGACCAACAGCAGACTGATCCAATTAACAGCTTTGCCATTACCCAGGCTGCACTCAGTGTGTGGGTAATTGGCACAGCCCAACCGCCAGACTCCATCTGTGCCCTGGCCCTCTCTTCCAACACACTCGAGAAGCACCTGAGAGAATCAAGCATGGGGCCCTCACTTCTCCTAAGCCAGGAGCCCCTTTCCCCCAGGCCTCTGAATCCCAGAGACCATTTCCCTCCAGGAAGTCTTTCTTGAGAAGAGGCTATTGACTTTACCTTTCTCCCCTGTAGGCTTGTACACAGTGACTCAAGGTAAAGAGGGTCTTGGGTCAACCCTGTAAATAAGTTCAACCCACAGTTTTGCAGCCACTCGCCTGGGTGAGTGATGATTTATGCCAGGTAAATGATCAAAGAGCTCATGTAATGAAGGAAAATTCCTTCATATGACTCCCTGTGCAAACTGTCTAGTAAAATGCCTTTGAGAGTAATTATTCTGGCTTACCCAAGAGGTGTTTCATTGGCCTACCTTGCTGAATGGGGAACTGTGCCTTCGCACCTTTAAAGCCTTATTAAAAATCACATCTCCACCAAGAAGCCTTCCCTGACTAAGCTCTCATTTTTGCATCTCATTTTTCCCTCTCCCTTTTGCATTACACCTGCACCTGGATTTGTACCCTTTATTAACCCCACCCTCAGGCCCACAGCACACATACATACCCATAATTTACAGTGATGTCTGTCTCCCCTTATAGATTCTAAGCTCCCTGTCGGGAGTGAACATGTCTACCCACACTGTTATATTGTACTCCCTCAAGCACTGAGTTCAGTGCTCTGTACACAGTAAGCACTCAATAAATACAATTGAGTGCTTGATCTTGACCCCACAATGCTTAGCAACGTGAAGATGTACAAGCACCTCCCAATCAAGAAGTGCCTGACTGGCTATAGAGTTCAAATAGAGCCAAAGTGAACAGGGTAAATGGAGATGCTGGCATAGATAGTAAACACGACCTCTGGGACTTGCCCAGGGTACCTGACCTGAAGCTGCGACGTCAGCGATTGGCCTCTTGGTGACATTTGCCATGAAGCCCACAATGGAGAAGATAACAAAGCCAGCAAACATGCTGGTGCAGGAGTTGATGCAGCACACGATGATAGAATCCCTGAACCGGGCAAGGAGACACAAGTCAGAGGGGTGGGATCAGAGTGGGAGTAGGGGGAAAGGGGCAGAGGCAGGAAGGCCAGGTTTAAAGAGGAGCAGGGAGGTGATGGGGTGAAAGGAGTCGGGGGAGGCGATGGAGTCAGAGAGAAAAAAGGGGAGGGATGAAGTCAGGGAAGAGTGTGTGGGTGGAAGGGTTGGGGACAGAGAGGAGTGTAAGAGGGGGGAAGAATGGGGTCAGAGAGGAGTTAGGGGGAAGGGATGGGGTCAGAGAGGAGTGGGAGGAGGGGACAGGGTCAGGAAAGATTAAGGAAATGGGATGGGGTCAGAAAGGATTGGGAGAGTGGCTGGGGTCAGAAATGAGAGGGAGGAGGATGGGATCAGAGATGAGGCTGCAAGATTATGCTTTCCTACCTGTACACGTTGTTGTGGAAAGAGTTGTAACTCCCCAGAGCAATCAGGGACCCGAGGCCCAAACCGTAGGAGAAGAAGATCTGAGTGGCGGCATCCAACCAAACCTGCAGGGAGGGAGGGAGCTGAAGGGGCCCTCCCTCCCCGTGAGCAGCGGTCACAGCCCTTAGAGCTGGGTCCCGGAGCTGGGTCCTGCCGCTCCCAACCCTGCCCGCTGGAGAGGCCAGTGGCACTCGGGGCCTGAATCAGAACCAGCGGCGGCTGAAGTTACCTCGGAGTCGGACAGTTTGCTGAAGTTGGGAGTGATATAGAACAGGATGCCCTCCCGGGCTCCCGGCAGCGTGACTCCGCGGAAGAACAGGATGATCAGCATGATGTAGGGGTACGTGGCAGAGAAGTAAACCACCTGGGGAAGGAATCAGACCACTGTTAACCTGTGTGTTCTCCCTTTAGCTCAGTCCAGCCTCCACCCTGGCCTTCCCGAGGGCCCGGCCAACATGACCCTCCTGCCTCCTGAAGTAGGCCTGGGCGGGTGTGTGTGTGGGCGGTGTAGAGTGGGAAGGCCTCAACTCTAGGGTCGGGGAGGGGTCATTCTGCCCTGAACCCAATCGTCATTAGAAAGCAGGAAATAAACCGGGACCTGTAGGTCTCTGATCCTCCGAGTTCAATGTGATTTGGCAGGGGAGCCCTTCCGTTCAGGTGCTGGCATCTCATCTCCTAGGCTAATTTGAGAGCCGGGCTGAAGCTTTCATAGATAGGGCTTTTCATTAGCCAGGCTGCAGTCCAATAGCAGGATTCATTAATGGTGGGTGTGTTCACCCTCTGCCTAATTCAGAGGTATAGCTGGTTTCTCTTCCTTTCCCTTATGACAGAGGAGGGTTAGGGGCTGATCATGCTGCGACTCCAAAATCAGCGCCTCCAGCTTCACTCAGGCACCGTTTGATAGTGTCCCTTGCTACCCCTTATACTGCAGGGTTGTGAAAGGAAGGGGACGGAAGAGAGGAAGGAATGGGGATGTGGAGGGGGAGTAGAAGGTGGGAGGATGGATAGGGTGAAGGAGAGGGTGGAGGGAGGGAAGGAAGGAGGTGTAGAGGGGGAGGGCAGGGAGTGAAGAGGGAAAGAAGGGGGGCAGATGGAGAGGGCTTGTGTAACTAGGATGGGAGTTGGGGTGTATTAATCAATCATATATACTGAGAGCTGACTCAGTGCAGAGCACTGTACTAAGAGCTTGGGAGAGTACAGTAGAGTTGGTAGACATGATCCCTGCCATCAAGTAGCTTATAATCTTGATCCTAGGGATGTGGAAACTCTTTCAGTTTAAAATTGTTTTTTTCCACTTTGGGGTGCCCGCACAGCCAACCAATTTTGCATTCTGAATTGGCCCTGGAAATCTGGAAGTTTGGAAGCTAAAGTTGCCAAGAACCCAACACCTTGGAGTCAGCTGGGTCAAGCACCGCTCAAGAGAGAAGCACATTTTCACTTCCCTGCCCAAACCCATCCATCTTACCTTCCCAGTCCAGCCCACACCCTTCCAGATGCAAAAATATACTAGGATCCAGGCAATTGCCAGGGTGATAGCCAGGGGCCAGCGAATCTGGCCGGGTTTCTCTAGCCCATCAGTCATCTGGTGCATGTTGCGCCTGGAAAGGAAACACAGAAAAAGAAAACGGATCAGGGTCTCTGGCCCCAGAGACATAACTTCAGGGAGGGGGTGACAGGGCATAGGGCCGAAGGGCAAGGGCTCAGCGCTTACTCCCAGAACTCCACCACGGCGCTGGTCATGTTGGTGGTGTTGGCGATGCTGTAGTTGGAGAAGCAGCGGTCTGTGTTCCAGGAGTTTTCACAGTGGCGCCAGGGGAGGTTCTACAGAGACAACCGTACACTTTCAAAGCTCTCCCCACAGTTGGCTCCACCTCCCCATCTGCTCTCAAAGGATCCCCAGCCTGGATTCTCCTTTCCAGTGCTGTTTGTAGTCCCCTGCCCCATTTTCCTCCTTCGAGCTCTAGAACAGCCTCCCTGCTCTTGCCCCGCACCCTACCCCACTGCCCTCTTCTCTTGGAAACGGAGCTCATCGTTCCCTGTTCCATGAGGCTTTCCTAGCTCACTCCACCCATCCTCCAGCAGAATCCCTTTCCAACTCTTTCTTGGAGTGACTGAATCAATTTATAAATCTGGATACGGATGATCTCGGAACCTCTGTCTTGCCTATCAACCTGGAGGCTCCTCAAGGGCAGGGTCTCTGTTCTCCAGCGGGGAAACCAAGAGTCTAATACAGTGCTACGGGCTGTACAGAGGGCCTAATCCAATACGGCATCATGCACCATGTGGATGCTCAACCTCGCCTGAGGCGAGGGGGAGCTGGTGCCAGAACTGGGTTGCTCTTTTGGTCCATCTGATTTCTGCCAGGCACCAGGGCAGGTGCCAGGGGCTGTGCCAGTTACCTTCCACTGAGTTTGAAACCTTCCCCCAGTCCCTGGCTTCTTATCCCGGGTGCTTCCCAGTCCCTCAGGACACTCACCGTAGTGAACGAGTTGTACAGATAGTATATGGCCCAGGAGATGATCACAATATAGTAGATATTCAGCCAGAAAGATAACATGGCTGCTGCTAGTCCCACACCTGGAGGGGAGAACCAACTGGCATTAGGGATGCTGATGCTTCCTGGGGGGAAGCTGGATTGGCAGTCTCTGCTGCACATAACCAAGGCTCAAATTCTCTCCCCAGCCTGCTGTCCTTCTTTGGAGCCCAGAAGTTGCTGCAGAATAGGGAGAGGATGTGTGTGTGCACACACGTGTGTCAGGGCATCCTATCTGAAAGTGGGAGGGTGCCCTGGGGCAGATAGGACTCTTCTAGTCCCCGGGGAGCTGGGCACACCTCCTACCCGCCACTACCACCTCCCCAAGCTCTCCCTTCTCCAGCATCCTTCCTCCATCAAGTAAAAAGATGCCGGTAGGGTAAAAATGAACTTCGCTGTCCTGAGAGCAGGAAACAGACTTACGAACCCAGTTCTTGTCCTCCCCCTGGCCAAAGCACACCCCAGTGCCAGGTACTGGTCTGGCAAACTCCCAACAGACCTTGATGATGACTAAGGGATGGCAGGAGTTAGGCCCCACCTTTCAGGTATCTGAGTCCTTGGTATCTGAGGGTGGCAGAGTCTGGTGTGGGGCCCTGGCAGGGTGTTAGTCCCCACCCTCCACCCCTGAAACGTACCTTTGAACATAGGGGCAAGCTTCCACACCCCGAGGCCTCCGATGGATGTGTACTGACCCAGGGAACATTCCAGGAGAAAGAGCGGCACTCCCGCAAAAATGAGGGTGAGGAAATAGGGAATTAGAAAAGCTCCTGCAAAAACGGAAAGAGAAAATCAGTGACATAAAAGTTCCCAGATTGATAACCCGGGTTCAAGCAAGAGGGAATGTTCACCTGAAGCTATGATGTCTAAAACAAAGCGTGTTCCCAGCTACAATGAAGCAACTCAAACTCCGCCCCAGGGCCCATGAGGCTTCCTGTAATATACACTCACTCCCACCCTGTCCTTAGACTGCAGGCTTTTTTTCCCCTCTCTCCTCTACCAAAATGACAAGCCTACTTGGAGCAATTCATTGCGGGGAAGGGGAAGTTATTACACAAGAGTCACACTTTGAAGACTTTCTATTGTAAAAGAGAAAATGCAGGCAGTGGGTCTTTAGCTCATTTCCAGGGTTCATTTACTCAAGGAGTTTGTCCATCCCTCCAGCCTTCTAGAGTGCTGGAGGTGGCATTTGTGAGAATGAAGAATAGAGAGTGGGAAATCACGGGAACTGAGTTCTAGTTCCAGTTTTGCCACTGACCTGCTGTGTGACCTTGGGCACAGTACTTAACTCCTCTGAGTCTCATTTGGATCATCAACACCACCTTGCCTGGAAGCCTTTTCACCTTGACGTGGGCCCACCCCCTACTCACCCATCCATCCTAACGGAAGAGGGGCTGGAAAATGGAAATAGTTGCTCCTCCCTCACCCTCCCTCCTTCACCAATGAGGCTATTGGTGGGCAAGTCAGGACAAGACAGGATTATCCCCACTTCCTCCCCCAAGGGTTCAACCACCTCTGGCTTGCCGCAGGAGCTAGAATCATTGAGTCAGCACCTACCCCCACCATTCTTGCCACAAAGATAAGGAAATCTCCAGACATTCCCCAAGCCAATGGCGTAGCCCACGCAGGACATGAGGAAATCGAATCGTCCCTTCCAGGTGTCCCGGTCGGGAAGGTCTGCCTTCTTCTTCTGAACTTTCACTACCAGGGTCTTGGGCTTGTCATTGGTGACAGAGACTTCGCTGACCTCGGTGGAGATCTGCCCATCAGCAATCTTGGTCCCGTTGGTGGCCATATCTCTGGGTTTGGACGGGGAGGCCCTGGCAGGCGGACGAGAGACGTCAGCCCCGGTCCACGTAGACAGCAGCTTTGCGGCTCAAGCTACCCAACTAGGAGGTTAATGGTTTGGTGGCGAATAAAGCCAATGGAAACTGCTGGTGGTAGAGCCAGAGATTCTAGAACCATTGACGTGTCACCTGGAAACACAAAGCTAGAACTCAGAGATAATACAGGGATCCTCCCTCATTCTCATTCCCACCTCATGAGGGAGAAGGGAAGCGCTTTCACATCCGAGGGATGTTGGCATGGAGTGGGTGGCAACTGGGCCCATAAAATAACTTAGAAAAAGCTCAGAGAATAAGAAGGCCCATTCCTGGTCCATTCACGGTCCATTCAGCCCAGGAGGAACTAGGTGATGGTTGTCCTCCTAGATGTCCATCCTAACGTTTAGGGTTGGGTCAGCTAACACCCCCAACTTTCCTCTCTCAATCAGAGCCCTGTACTAAGCACTGGGAGAGTGCAAGACAACAAGTTGGTAGACACTTTGAGTCCACAGTGATCCTTAACTTTCCATCTAGTGACCTTTCCTGGACTCCTAGCCCATGAGTCTATCCAAATCCATTTTGAAATGATTGCTCTTTTCAGCTTGTCTGGCTTCCACTGGGAATGAATGCTATACGTTTCCCACCCACTGAGTCAAGTGTTCCCTTTTCTTTGTTTGAATCTACCACCTTCCAGCTCCAACGGGTGTTTCACACATCCTGATGTTGAGGGATTTAGTGAACGATGATTATAGGTTCGTCTGACCCTCACTCTCCATGATTGTTCATGAACCTCATTGTTCAGTTTCACACCTAGACTCAGCTCCACCCACCCCCTTGTCCTCCCATGCTCATTACAGGATCATTTGGTAGATTGCATAGTGTGTTGGGTGTATACGATAGGTTCTACTAGCAGGCGGGATTTCATTATGCATTTTGGATAGAATAAGAGGACAGAAACTGGGAATGTTCTTCCAACGATGCATGTCTGCCTGGATACAGCATGACATGGGGTTGGAAGGAAGAGTCATATGCACATGTGAGGCATTGGATACAGGGTGAAGGCTACAACGTGAGTCTCTTAACCCGGGGTTCTGAAAAACTGTAACCCCCATGTTATAGAAGAACCAGCATAAGTCTGCCTACCTGTTTTGGAATTCAAGTGAGAGAAGAGCTAGAGTATTTTTTTCACACCCATCCTCATGCCTGCCTGATCTTTTACCCTGGCCCCCCTCTCAATATCTTGTCTCCTCTCCGTACCAGGGACCAGCTGGTCTCTGCTTAACCGAGGAAGTCAAGTCATAGGCTAAATGACATATTTGAGGTTGATTTAGAGGCGGTTCTGCCTGGAGACAGGGAGATGGATCAGCTGATCTCTCAAAGTCTCTTCCAATCTGAGGCTATTCAGATCCTCCGGGTTGGAAACAAGTGGCATGAAGGCAGGGGGATCTCTCCCTGCCTCTCTCCCCTGACCCACCGCTTAGTTACCTGGTGAGTGGTTGATGTCAATCCACTTGCAGGAGTCTGATCCACAGTCACCAAGAGTGTTGCTGTGGGAATGAGAAAAGGGAAGGAAACAGGGCATGAGGAGAACAGGAGGAAGCACTGTGAGAGAACTTGGGGAAGAGTGCAAAGCTGAGCAGGGGCCTGCCAGACTCTCCCTGGCATGTGTGTGTGCCTGGTTCACCGGCCCTGTGCCTGAGTTGGCAGGAAGCCCATGCAGTGAAGGGCCTGGCCCTACGTGCACTAACAAACATGCAGGATGCTGGACCACAGACTGTGGTCTGCGTGGGCGGTGGCCAGCCGCAGTGACAGCGGGAAAATGTTCCATGATTTTCTCATTAGAAAAAGGCCTCCCTGGCAGCTGCCGATTCACATCCGATGCCTTTTTCTCCATCAGAATTTATGGAACACTTATAGCAGAGTGGAAACCAAACCAGAATTGCCACTGGAAATCTCAGGTCCCACAGCCCAACCAAAGCGGTGGGTGATCTTTGCCTGCTTTTGCCCAGGATGCCCAGCCCAGCTCCCCCAAGAAACCCGGAAGCACATTCTAGGTCAGCTCCCCATTTCCGTGCCCCAGCAGCCCTGTGGTGAAGAGATGGTGCCGAATTACCTAATCGTCCAGGTTCTTCCTAGAGGCTGCGGCGCTGGATTCCCACAGGGTCTGTCTGGGAAGTGCCAGCTTTACATCTCTGGGGTGCTGTCCTCGGGGCTCACCCAATTGTTTCAGTCTGCATTATGGCTGAGTCTGGTTGCAGGGCCCACACGTAAATCCTCCACAACCGTCCAAGTGTCTGACTTACTCATGGCGGCCCAGCATGGGAACCAAGGCGAACCTCAGGAGCCATGGTAACCACGGTGAACCATAGAGAACCACGGTGAACCGCTGAGAGCTCTAGAGACCATGGGGACCCTGGTGAACCATCCACAGGAGCCACGGAGAACCACAGGATCCAGGGGAACCATGGCAAGTACTGTGAATCAGGGTGAGACCTGAGGGCCACGATAAGCCAAAGCGAACTAAAAGAACCATGGGAAACCACGGGAACCACAGTGAATCATGGTGAATCACAACAGACCCTGGAGAGCCACAGGAAGCCGGGCAAAACCACGGAAACCTCAGCAAAATGAGCAAGGAGCCTCAGTCCCCGATATGCCCTTTGCACATTTCAGAAGTCACTGAGTGACCAAAGACTCTCCAAAGACCCATACACAACTCCTCTGGTGAGAGAGATGCCTTCAGGAGAAGGGTCACAAGCCTGTGCTGCGGTCTGTGCAGATCGTTTCAACCACTGGATTCTCCTGGAGCCCTAAGGAAATGGGCTAGAACTGGCCAATGAAACAGCTTCACAAATAAACCTTTTCTTGGGGCAACAGACTCATTACTCCCCACCACTCTAGGGCAGGTTGGGAAATAGAACCGATGAATGTCAATCAGTGTTTTCCATGTGGTAAAATCAACCTCCGAGATTGTCACTGGATATTCGGGTGATCCTCTTTCCCTAATGAAAACATCTGGGTCAACTTCCACCTTAGTTGTGGCTGATAAAGAGCTTTCCTGGGAAGGTGAGACTGTGGATTCATCCTTCTCAGACAGTCTTCAAAGAATATCCTGTATGATTCACCTGGGCAGTTATTTACCCCCATACAATGACATCTGCTGAAGACACAGCTAAGTGGCTCACTGTGTGGGGGCAAAGAACTGAACAGAAGACCACAGCAAATGCCATTTATGAGTCCGACCCGTGGTTCATCCAGCTCAGGGTTCCGATCAGGTACATGACAAGGATGCGAACTGCCGAAGCCACTATGTCTGACTGGATTATGGCCACGGCCCTCTCTGGACACCCCAACCTGATCCTCCTTCACTCAGTCAAAGGGGTTAATTTACAATATGGTTATGAGCCACATCTTCTGATTGGTTCCTGCTCACCTGAACTGCATTCTCTGATTGGTTCCTGCCAACAGGATCTGAAACTTTATGAAAACCAACCCCTAGAGACAGAGAGAATGTTTCTGAAAAATCAGACTCTGTATCCTGCTGCATCCCCAGCCCCCACTGCCCCTTCTGAGGTAGGAGCCGGGCTTGCTGAATGTCCCACCTCCTGCTTCCCCACGTCTGCCTCCCTGTCCCCAGGCTGGTGAGTATATCGTTTAAACCACTGAGAAAATGGATGAGGCGGTGAAAAACTGAGACACTTAAATGATTATCTTGGAGGGCTTGACTAGATAAATGGGTCATAGTTCACAACTCCTTCATGGAACCTTCTGAGCTTAACAATGGCAGCTGCCCCCATTCTCGCTAGGAGCAATTCTCAATGCCCATTCCCTCTTTGCCAGGAACCCCGACTTCCCTTTGTCTTGCTGGACCTCAGTGCAAATGCCTGCTTTGTGCCTTTGGCAACCAAGAGTGCCAGTCACCAAACATACTTTTTTTTATGCTATTAAGCGATTACTAAGTGCCAGGCACTATACTAAGTGCTGGAGTAGATACAAGCTAATCAAGTTAGTCACAGTCTGTGTCTCACATAGGGCTCACAGTATTAATTCCCATTTTGCAGATGAGGTAATTGAGGCAAAGAGAAGTTAAGTGACTTGCTCAAGGTCACAGAGCAGACAAATGGCAGAGCTGGGTTTGGAACCCAGGTCCTTCTGACTCCCAGGCCCATGCTCTAACCACATAATCCCTCCAGACCCTGGCGTAGGGTTGGCGGGGGCAAAATGTATATTCTTTAGGTCACTTCCTGTTAGAAATTGAAACGTTTCATGTCTCCCTTCCTCACAACCTGTCACTTTAATGCTGCCCATCAGCTGCCCAATCCTAGCCAGTGCTCCCAGAGGGGTCTCATGATCCCTTCTTACCAGTGGGCAATCTCAACAGTGAAAATAGATCCCCAGGTCTTTTCTCCTTCCTGAAGTCACTCGATCCCCAGAGAGGGGGTCCCAGCAAACACAGTGCAGCTAGGCTTGCCCCACGGCCTCTGCTCACCAAGGCATCAGTTACACATGGTCCTTACCATGGTGAGAGAATCAGTATGGGCCAGTGGAGCGAGAGCTTGCAGAGATCCTCAAATCCTGACTCCAGATTCTCTAGCAATTCCCAGAGACCACAAGGATGATGGGTTGGGGCATGCGTGGCTCAGTGGAAAGAGCACGGGCTTTGGAGTCAGGGGTCATGAGTTCAAATCCCAGCTCTGCCACTTGTCAGCTGTGTGACTGTGGGCAAGTCACTTCACTTCTCTGGGCCTCAGTTACCTTATCTGTAAAATGGGGATTAAGACTGTGAGCCCCACTTGGGACAACCTGCTTCCCCTGTGTCTACCCCAGCGCTTAGAACAGTGCTCTGCACATAGTAAGCGCTTAACAAATACCAACATCAGTATTATTATTATTGTTATTATCAAAGCTGAATCAGAGCTGCCCTCCCCTCTGAATCATGGCTCAAGGTGGGATTTCCCCCGATCGTCCACACCCAGCTGGATTTCAATGCTGGGAATCTGCACTTAGTACGTGGTCTGCACACAATAAGTGTTCAATAAATATGATTGATTGACTGAAGGCAAGCTGGTTCTGCTGGCCTTGCTTCTCTTGCCAATTCCTGGAGCCTCTCTTGGGGTCATTCCCACATCAGGGACTCCATCTACTGGTCACTGCTCTGTCTATAATGCAGGGTAGGACGTTAGGCTGTTCCAACCAACCCTTAGATCAAGCCCCAGGAACAACTTACTGAAAGATCAAACCTCCCCTCTCCTCCAGCTCCAATCTTAAGACTCTGTCCGTTGCTCTTACAAAGCTTCTGTCCACCCAGAGCTCTTCTCCAGCCAACTTCATCCTATGCCTTCCCTCGGTGGTCCTCCCCATAGCAGAAACAAAATCCACAGGTTCATGCAGTTTCCGAGAACCAGAGTGAGACCATTGAGATTTAGCTATGGGTCTTTAGGCTGACTTGATTTACTCCTCAAGCACATAGTACAGTGTACTACACCCTCCGGGCACTGAGCAATACAATTACTATTTATTTAGTGGTGCCTTCCATGCACAGGGCTCGGTACATAATACCATCAGAATATGTACAACAGAATTACTGGGTCAGACCAATACACCCCTCAGCCCAGTATTCAGAGTCTGACAGTGGAGCGGTATGCTTAGAGAAACTGTAGGATAATTTCTGGGGTGACATTCATCCTCTTGTTTAGGATTGCACCAATTAATGTCCCAACTAATTTTCCCCTCTACATCCCTGGCTAATAATTATGGTATTGGATAAGCACTTACTATGTGTCAAGTACTGTGCTAAACACTGGGATAGATATAATCCTTTTAAACTCATTCCCAGTCCCACAGGGAGCTCAGAGTCTAGGGGGAAGAGAGTACAGATATTGAATCCTCCATTTTACAAATGAGGAAACAGAGACATGGAGAAGTTAATTCACTTGCCCAAGGTCACACAGCAGAAAAGTGGTGGAGCTGGGATCAGAACCGAGATCTCCAGACTCCCAGTCCTGTGCTTCTCTCCACTAGGTCATGCTGCTTCTCCTCTAGTAATCCATTATGGGTTGCTCACTGATGAACATATCCAAACCCTTCTAGAATCTGCTTATATTTTGTCTGCACACCTTCCTGGGGGAACAGTTTCCAGTTTTAACCACATTTACTGAACAAAGAAAAGGTAAAGATGCAATCCCTACCCTCAAGAAACTTGCTATCTAATGGAGAGTCAGATATTTTGACTCATACACTGCAATTTTAAGAGTTAAATATAGTTGTAAATAATGGACAGAAGGGAATGAATAAATAGCAAATTAGCAGACTGTAAGCTCACTGTGTGCAGGGAACATGTGGCTGAGTGGAAAGAGCACAGGCTTTGGAGTCAGAGATCATGGGTTCGAATCCTGGCTCTGCCACTTGTCAGCTGTTGACTGTGGTCAAGTCACTTAACTTCTCTGTGCTTCAGTTACCTCATCTGTAAAATGGGGATTAAGACAGTGAGCCCCACGTGGGGCAACCTTATTCCCCTGTGTCTACCCCAGCGCTTAGAATAGTGCTCTGCACATAGTAAGCGCTTAACAAATACCAACAGTATTATTATTATTATTATTAACTCATATTTTACTTTCCCAGGCACTTAGTACAGTGGTCTGCACACAGTAAGTGCTCAATAAATATGATTGATTGATTAAATGCATGAAAGCAGAGATGGCTGCTGAAACAGTTTGGCTAAGAAGATGGGAAGACTCCTACCCACTGTATAAAGAAGGGTTTCCTTTGGTTTCTTCTGAACCTTACATATTTACACTTCATTGGATGCCCCCTTACCCTCATGTGGTATAATTGGGTGAGGAACAGTCTTGGGTTCACCCTGCCAATAGCCTTCATGATTTTATAGACTTAAAATCATGTCCCTTCTCAGCCTTCATCTTTCCAGACAGAAAGTCTTAACCTCTTCAATCTTCATGCTGAAGCCTCTCTCTTCCCCTCATCATTTTTGCTTCCCTTCTCTGTATCTTCTCCAGCTCTATTATTAACATGCTTGTGGGCAGGGAACATGTCTCCCAACTCTTTTATATTGTACTCTTCCAAGTGCTTAGTACAGTGCTCTGCACACAGAATGTGCTCAATAAATACCATTCATTGATTGATTCCTATAATGAGGGAACCAAAGCTGCATGAGGAATTCTAGGTGCAAACATATCATGGCTGGCAAAACTGTGCCTTTTTTTTTGCCTGTCCCCTTCCTGATGATTCCCAGAATTCAGTTAGTCTTTTTGGCTGTCATGTCTCAATGGACAGATACACTCAGTTCTGCCAGAATTCAGGTTTTCACTATACTTTTTGGCTAGAACATGATGACAGAATTAGGGAATGTTCTTCCTACAATGTGGGCCTGTCTGGAAACAGCATGAGGTGGTGTTGAAACAGGTGTGTGTGTGTGCGTCTGCATGTGTGGCATTGGACATGATGAGTACTACAATAGGAGTTTTCCTCAACATAGGGTTCTTCCCGAATGCAACCCCCTCATTCTAAGAGAACAGAGCGTCATTTAAAGAAGGTTCCTGTCTCCAGAAAGCACTCTCGAGCTTACTCTTAGAAACTACCTAGTTTCCAAAATTAAAAGCCAGAATGATAAATGATTGCAGCTTTGGATAAAAGCAAAACAGATATTTCTCCAACTTGAGAAAATCAGCAGCAGGACAAATTCTGCACAAACCTGAAGTAGAGCTCCATATGGGCCCTCCCCTCCCACCAAAAAGCGAGAGTGGGGGCTTCTGGGACTCATCCTCCCAGGGCTGAGGTGGATGCACTGGAAGCTATTCCAAGCCCTGACTCTCTAAGACCAGTGATTTTTAGAATCATGGCAGGCATTTCATGACATTAGGAAGGCAACCTCCATGCCCCAACAATACTTTGGAGGTCAAGGACAGAAGTGCCTTCCAACCATGAATAATGGACTACTCAACCCCTAGTGGTCCTATCCCCAGAACGGTTCAAACAGTGAATCATGTTGATGTGAAAACCTTTTGAGGCTAGTTTACACACAAGTTACACAAGCCCATCCAGTGAGCATTGCTTTCAAATCCCTATGTGCTTTACCCCTAACATAACAGTAAGCATGAATTGGGTTCACTTTACCAGTGCTAGTCTTAGATTAGCTCATTACAAAGCTACAGTTATTACATTTCCCATCTTCCCAGAGTGTAACTGGCAGTTACACCTGTGAGACACCGAGGTAGAGTCCACTCAGCAGGTAGGATAATCATAGACCCTGGCTGTCTTGGGGCCAACAAGAGTTCTCAAGGTTTTTGGCTGGGGCTGCCATTCCCTCCCTGACCAGTGATTTGAGAGGAATTTACTCTTAAGCAGCTCCCTACTTCCTTGAAAGATTTAATTAGCATTCAGGAGGAGCACAAACTGAGTCCTCAGACACTAGGGATGTTTCCAGCTCTGTTCCCTGAGGGCTCAGGTCAGCAACCTCGGTCTCCCCATCAGCATTACTAAGGTTGCATCTCCTTGAAAAGGCCTTTCCGGATTAAGCCCTTTTCCACAGTTTGCTCTCCTTTCTGGGTTGTCTATGCACTTCAATCTGTGACCTTTGCACATTTGATATTCATCCCAACCCCAAAGCTCTTATGTACATATCTTTAAATTCTATTTTAAATTAGTCATTCATATTATTGTCTGCCTCCCTCTCTATTAAACTCATTATGGACAGGGAACATGTCTGCTAATTCTGTTGTACAGTACTCTCCCAAGGGCTTTGTACAGCACTCTGCACATAGTAAGTGCTCAATAAATACAATTGATTGATTGAGCAGTGCCTGGCCCAGGGTTGAGCATGACCCACCATCATGAGGATCACAATCTTTTCGGTCCCACCTTCATAACCGCTAAAATTTGCCCTTTCCTCCCCATCCAAACTGCTGCCACATTAATACAATCACTCACTCTATCCCCCCTGGATTACAGCACCAGTCACCTTGTTGAGCTCCCGGCCTCCTGTCTCTCCCAGTCATTCATTCAATCATATTTATTGAGTGCTTACGGTGTACTAAGCTTACACTGTACTAAGCACTTGGGAGAGTACAGTATAACAAGAGACACATTCCTCCCCTTAATGAGCTCACAGTCTAGAGGGGGACATAGACATTATTATAAAGATAGATAAATAAATTACAGATATATACATATGTGTTGTGGGGATGGGAGGGAGGATGAATGAAGAAGCAACTAAGAGCAGTGAAGAAGAGAGTGGGAGAAGAGGGGAGGAGGGCTTAGTCAGGGAAGGCTTCTTGGAAGAGATGAAGGTTTTGAAGTGGGGGAGAGCAATTATCTGTCTGATATAAGGAGGGAGGGTGCTCCAGGCCAGAGATAGGATGTGAGCGAGGTACAGTGAGAAGGTTAGCATTAGGTTAGAGGAACGAAGTGTGCGGGCTGGGTTGGAATAGGAGAGTAGTGAGGTGAGGTAGGAGGAGGAAAGGAAATTAGTATTTTAAAGCCAAAGGTGAGTTTTTGTTTGATGCAGCAGTGGATGGGCAACCGTTGGAGTTTCTTGAGGAGTGGGGAAACATGGTCTGAACATTTTTGAAGGAAAATGATTTGAGCAGCAGAATGGAGTATGGACTGGAAGTGGGGAGAGACAGAAGGCAGGGAGGTCAGGGAGGAGGCTGAAACAATAACCAAGTCAGGATAGGATAAGTGCTTGCATTAAAGTGGTAGCAGTTTGGACGGAGAGGAAGGGGTGGATTTTGGCATTGTTGCGAAGATAGATCTGACAGGATTTAGTGAGGGCTGGAATACGTGGGTGGAACGAGAGAGAGGAGCCAAGGATAATGCCAAGGTTACAGGTTTGTGAGACAGGAAGGATGGTGGTGTTATCAACAGTGATGGGAAAGTGAGCAGGAGGACAGGGTTTGGGTAGGAAGATAGGAAGTTAAGTTTTAGCCATATTAAGTTTTAGCCATATTAAGTTTGAGGTGATGGGAAAACATCCAAGTAGAGATGTCTTGAAGGCAGGAGGAAATGCAAGACTGCAGAGAGGGAGAGAGATCAGGGCAGGAGATGTAGATTTGGGTGTCATCAACATAGGGGTGATAGTTGAAGCCATGTGAGCTATTGAGTTTTCCAAGGGAGTGGATGTAGATGGAGAAAAGAAGGGGATCCAGAACTGAGCCTTGAGGGACACCCACAGTTAGAGGATGGAAGGCAGAGGAGCAGCCCACAAAAGACTGAGAACGAGTGGCCAAAGAGATAGGAGGAGAACCAGGAAAGGACAGTGTCAGTGAAGCTGAGGTTGGATAATGTTTCCAGGAGAAGGGAGTGGTCGACAGTGTCAAAGGCAGCTTAGAGTTCGAGAAGAATTAGGGTGGAGTAGAGGTTGTTTGTTGGATTTGGTAAGAAGGAGATCATTGGTGACCTTTGAGAGGGCAGTTTCTGTGGAGTGAAGGGGACGGAAACAAGATTGGAGTGGGTCAAGGAGAGAATCGGAGGAGAATTTGAGACAGCAGCTGCAGACATCTCGCTCAAGGAGTTTGGAGTGGAATGGTAGGTGGGTGATGGGCTATAATTGGAGGGAGCCATGGGGTCAAGCCCAGATCACTTTTCTGCAAAAAAAATTCAGGACATGTCACCCTGCTCCTCAAAAAACTCTAGTGGCTGCCCATACACCTCCGCATTAATCAAAAACTCCTCATCATTGGCTTTAAAGCACTTGACCATCTTGCCCCCCCTCCACCTCACCTTGCTTCTCTCCTCCTCCAACCCAGCCCACACACTTCACTCTTCTAGTGCTAACCTTCTCACTGTGCTTCAATCTCACCTGTCTCGCTGCCAATCCCTTGCCCACATCTTGCCTCTGGCCTGGAATGCCCTCCCCCCTCAAATCCGATGAACAATTAATCTCTTCCCATTCAAAGCCTTATTGAAGGCACATCTCCTCCAAGAAGCTTTCCCAGACTAAGCACCACTTTTCCTCATCTACTGCCCTCTGTATTACCCCAACTTGTTCTCTCTGCTCTTTCCCCGCTCCCAGCCCCACAGCACTTATGTACATATCTGTAATTTTATTTATTTGTATTGAAGTCTATCTCCCCCCTCTCTAGACTGTAAGCTCATTTAGGGGAGGGAATGTGACTGTTTACTATTGCATTGTACTCTCCCAAGCACTTAGTACAGTGCTCTGCACACAGTAATTGCTCAATAAATACAACAATGAATGAATGAGGAATCTGGACAGCAGCTGGTCCCTCAGGAACAAAATCTGCACAGTGTGCGGGAGTATCTTTGACCGACACCGAATTAGTCACAGTGGGGCTAGCCAGTTGAAAACAACACAACTCTTATGTCTTTTACTGTATTAGGCAAAATGCTGTAACCTCCTCCTCCCCCCCTTTTTTTTGAAAAAAAAAAACACCATCACTGAGTGACTGTGGCCTGCTCTATGTGAAACAAGGTCCTGGGCACCTGGGGGACAACCAAAGTAAAAGGCATGATTCCTTCTCCCAGTCTAGCACGATTCCAATCTGCTCCAATTATCTGGTTCAAATCCTCACTGCCAGTTTGAATGAAATGTCTCTCTACCTGTAAGGCCAATGGGAGGAGGTCTAGTGAAAAGAGGAGTGGATTGGGAGTCAGAAGATCTGGGTTCTACTCCTGGCTCTCCACTAGCCTGCCGTGTGAACTTGGGCAAGTCACTTAACTTCCCTGTGCCTCCATTTCCTCATCTGTAAAATAGGGATTAAACCTGTGAGCACCATGTGGGACACGGACTGTGTCCAACCTGATTATCGTGATTCTACCCCAGCGCATAGTAAACTGCCTTGCACATAGTAAGCACTTAAATGCCATAAAAACAAAAATGAAAAACCTCAGGCAAGTCAGTTAACTTCTCAGTGCCTCAGTTTCCTTACCTGTAAAGTGGGGACACAAATGCCTGTTCTCCCTCCATCAGACTGTGAGTCTCCAATAAAAAAGAGACTACATACAATCTGATTATCTTGGCTCTACCCCAGGGCTTGGTACATAAGTCTATAAAGTGTTTAATACATATATGCATTGTTATTGGAAAGGCAGCATGTCCTAGGCGATAGAGCACGGGCTTGGGAGTAAGAATGTCATGGGTTCTAATCCCGTGTCGCTGTGTGACCTTGGGCAAATCTCTGGCCTCAGTTTCCTCATTTGTAAAATGAGGGTTACGACTGTGGGGCAGGGACTGTGTCCAATTTGTTTATTTTGTAGCTACCCCAGTGCTTAAAACAGTGCCTGGCACATAGTAAGCACTTAAATGCCATTATTATTATTATTCTCCCTTTCTTCCCCAAATATATTATGGCCCTGACCAGTTTTAGCCTCAGTTCAGATGTTCCTGCCTGCAAGTGATAGGAAAGATAGTTTGGGAATGGTTGTGGGGGTCAGGGAGAAGTAGAGAACCCAGGGCTTCCCATCTCTCTTCAAGAGATTCATTCAATAGTATTTATTGAGCGCTTACTATGTGCAGAGCACTGTACTAAGCGCTTGGGATGAACAAGTCGGCAACAGATAGAGACAGTCCCTGCCATTTGACGGGCTTACAGTCTAATTGGGGGAGACGGACAGACAAGAACAATGGCACTAAACAGCGTCAAGGGGAAGAACATCTCGTAAAAAATAAAACTGCCTGGGGGGTTGCATGTTTTACAGAAGGGTAGAAGGTGAATTGAGCCTGCTCTTCATTTATGTGTGCTGCTGGACTAGGGCAAAGAAGCTAAAATATTTTCTAGTCAAATCACGTATCTTTTCCATTGATGCTCTCTATAGCTGCAGTGTCTTCCCTGCCCTGCCTTCCAGGCTCCTCCCCTCTCCCAGCAATCTGTATAGACTAACTCTGGTGTACTGAGACCCACCTACTCTGCGATTGGCACTTGGGATGCATGGCATGATCAAAGACTAAGCTAGCCCTGTGCTATATTGGTTTCTGCTTTAGGGCTCTCCACAAAGGGGAGGGGAGAAGGGGTAGGAGAGGTTAATATACACAACTCCTACTTTGCCCCCATTAATTACACAGATTCCAGCTTAGCAGCCTAGACCCTTGTACCAGGATAGGACTATAGACCTTCAAGGAGACATGCTCCTGGCCCTGGACTCATCTGCTGTCTTGTTGAAAAAGTTTGTTTCTCTGAGCCTCAGTTTCCCCCCCCATAAAGTGGGGAGAATCCACTCAGCCCCTTCTCTACTTTAGGTGGATGAGGGGGTGATAACGGGAACTCTACCTTACCCATGAAAAATGCTACTGAGCTACTGGAGAAAAATGCTATTGAGCAACAAAAGCAGATTTGAAGAACTACTCTCGGAAACACAATCCTGGTAATGAAGCCCAGGCCCACGTGTGGGGGAAAAAAAAAAAAAGACAAGCCGGGCCCTAATGGAAATCAGCCAGTGAGGCTAGAAGAAACTGAATGTACTCTGCCTTTTCTTTCTATCCTTTGTGTTTGTATTTATGGGACCCAATGTGTCTGCACAAGGCAAGCACTTTTTTTTGTTTTTGTTTTAGGAGAGCATGTTTCAGAAGAAAGCTGTGCTTTGGCTCTGAATCTGCCCAAAGCAAGGCCCATGTGATTGAATGGACCACAAACCCAGAGCCCTTAGAGTCATTTCTGACCTCTCGTCTCCAAGGCCAACCCATGCTAGATTGTAAACTCCCCCACTAGTCTGTAAGCCAGCTCCTTGAGGGCAGGAAACATGTATACCAATTCGACTGTCCCATATTCTCCCAAGCACTTAGCATGGTGCTCTGCACACCGTCTGTGCTCAAAACATACTATTGATTGATTAGGAAACTCCAGCTTGGCAGATGGCATTTCAGTCTACGCCAGCCTCCTCCAGCCCCACACCCCTACTCCACTGCCTCCGGTGGTCCCTGAAGTTCAGGTCAACTAACATTTTTGAGGGAGGAAGTGAAGGAGTGGGGAGTACAAGGTTGCCAGCATAGTTCAAGAAGCATATCAGGCATGCTTGACTACAGACCACTCAGGAAGCCCACCCAAAGACACAATCCCATGGCAGACCCATCCTACCTCGCTGAGCACAACCAAGCACTTGTCGATCCTTCTGGGCTGAATTGTAAATAAAATGTATTGACTGTCAAACTTCCTTGTTTAGCTAATAAGTTGTGTTACCTTAGTGGCTTTTAGGACCCTGGTGGAATCCCATGTCAGGTTTGCTCCATACAGATGTGAGCTCTGTGCTGGGGGTGTGGCAGATGGGAAGCTGAATGCAGGCAGGTGTAGTGGGGATCTCTGGCCTAGTGGTGCAAGAGGGGAATAGGATGATGAGGGAGTGTAAGGGAGTAAGGGGCATTAGGAAATGTCAGCAAGAGTGGATTAAATCATTTTGGAGAAGTGTTGTCACTTGTTTCCTTCAGGTGCCCTGTCCAGGACCCGAGGAAGGCACGGGCAGTGGCCACCGGTTTTGAGAGAGTCCAAAGGGTTAGGGAGGGCGAAGCAAGTGTCCCAGTGGGTGGGTATGAGGAGTGTGTGTAGTGTGGTGTGGGGGCGGAGGGGGGGGGCTGAGAATGGGGAGATGGTCAGGCAGAAATCACACCCATGGGTACTTTGTTTTCAGCCCTACCTCACAATTTCCTTTTGTTCTCACTTGACAGAACAATGGCCACAGGGAATGTATGGCCTGACATGGGCGGGGAGGCTTCAGTGACTACTCAAGAAGGTTTTTGTTCTTGGCGGGGGATGGGAACGGGGGGGGGGTGTTAGGAGGATGAGGCGGCGGCAGGGAGTGTCTAGAGAGATAAGGAGTTGAGAGTGCTGGAGGATAAGTAAGGATACTTGGCTGGCTGGTGGGAGGCAGTGAAGTGGGTAGGTGGAAGGGGAGGGAAGGAGATTGGGTAAACGAGTGTAGGAAAAAAAAATGTACGTGGTTGGGGAAAATCATCTCCTTTTTTTTAAAAAAAAGGATGTTTCTGCTAGTTGGACTGCATTAACATTCTTGTTAACAAACATCATTAGCCGGTAATGATAAGAGAACTGCAATAAAGGGGGAAAACAACATACCTGATCATCCTACTACCACAGAGCAGGGACAAGGGATTAACACTTTGGCAGCTGTGTGAGAGTGTATCTAGATAGGTGTATATGTAGAGAAGCAGCGTGGCTCAGTGGAACGAGCCCGGGCTTGGGAGTCAGAGGTCATGGGTTCAAATCCCCACTCTGCCGCTTGTCAGCTGTGTGACTTTGGGCAAGTCACAACTTCTCTTTGCCTCAGTTACCTCACCTGTAAAATGGGGATGAAGACTGTGAGCCTCATGTGGGACAACCTGATTACCCTGTATACCCCAGCGCTTAGAACAGTGCTCTGCACATAGTAAGCACTTAACAAATGCCAACATTATTTTTATTATATGTGCCTGGCTGTTTGCGGGTGGATCTGCATATGTGTTTGCCTTTAAATGTATAAAAACTGTTTTATGCCATCTCCCCACTCCTCAAACACCACATCAAACAGAAATTCCTGACCATCAGCTATAAGGTACTCAATCTGCTCTCCCCATCCTACTACCTTACCCTGCTGATTTCCTACTACAACCCGACCCTCTCACTTCACTCTTCTAATAATAATAATGTTGGTATTTGTTAAGCACTTACTATGTGCCGAGCACTGTTCTAAGCGCTGGGGTAGACATAGGGGAATCAGGTTGTCCCACGTGGGGCTCACAGTCTTAATCCCCATTTTACAGATGAGGGAACTGAGGCACAGAGAAGTTAAGTGACTTGCCCACAGTCACACAGCTGACAAGTGGCAGAGCTGGGATTCGAACTCATGACCTCTGACTCCAAAGCCCGTGCTCTTTCCACTGAGCCACGCTGTTCTAATGCCAACCTACTCTCTGTAACCTCGACCTCATTTTTCTCACCGCTGATCCCTTAGCCCACGTCCTTCCTCTGGCCTGGAACTCCCTCCCTGTTCATAATTGACAGTGCACCACTCTCCCTGTCTTCAAAGCCCTACTAAAAATCACATCTCTTCCAAGAAGCCTTCTCTGATTAACCTCTCATTTTCCTGTCCTTTTCATCTTCTCTTCTGCGTCATCCATTCACTTGGGTTTGAACCATTTAAACCCTCTGATAACGGCCCCACCCTCAGCCCCACAGCACTTGGTTACAAATCCTGAAACTCTGCTACTTTCCCTGTCATTTATTTTACATCTCCCCCACTAGATTGGAAACTCTTTATGGACAAGCTTTGTGTCTACCAATCCTATAAAACTGTACTCTCAAGTGCCTAGTACAGTGCTCTGCACACAATAAGCACTCAATCATTGATTGAATAATTGTGGATATGTGTATCTGTGTATGTGTATGGAAATGTGGGTTTGTAAGTATGCAAGTATATATAGGTGTGGGTGTGTATCTGTGTTTGTATTAATACATATGCATGTATGGAAGAGAACCAGCATGGCATAGTGGATAAAGCATGGGCCTGGAAGCCCTAAGGTCATGGGTTCTAATCCCAGCTCTCCTGCTTATTTGCTATATGACCTTAGGCAAGTCACTTCACTTCTCTGAGCCTTGGTTACCTCATCTCTAAATGGGGATTAAGACGGTGAGCCCCATGTGGGACAGCGACTCTGTCCAACCTGATTACCTTTTATCTACCCCAGTGCTTAGAACAGTGCTTGGCACATAGTAAGTGCTTAAACACCATAATACTAATTATTATTATTATGGGTCCTTACATGAGTGCATCTTCTTGGGTTTTTATGCATGCAAATATACATGTGTATCTGATTTCTTTTGAGGGCTTTTCACCAGCCCGAGTCCGTGTTGGGAGACATCCTGATTTTCATACAAATACTTCACGTTTGGAGTCTGCCAGGAACCACTCCCTGTTTTAATGTTTTTCTTAAAATTTTGAGTCACAGTCTGCTTGAATGCATTTAGAGCATTTATGTGTCCAATTGTTAATGTCTCCTCTATAGTCAGAAGAATCCCGGTATTTAGGATTGCAATACCAGGAAGATTTGGTTATTGTGAAATGTGTCATAAAATTTTTTTATCTTAGTGTATTTGCCCCTCCCGACTCTGAAAGAGTCTGGGGTTTCCTTGGGTAACTGGCCCCCAAGACTGGAGTCTTCTCCCCTGACTTAAACAAGGTTGCCTTGACACCACTTTGTATGCCCACAGATAGCTGTGATGCCAAGATTCGTTTAGCTATTTGTGTCATTTGTAAGCTCCAGGAAACCATAATACACTCAAAGAAATACTTGCCATGCAGATGGTGTTGTATATGGATTATATAAATACAAGCTAAAAGCAAATTAGAATTTTTGAAATTTCAACTGGATTTAAACCCATTTTAAAAAAAAAAAAAATCAATAATGATCCCCTCGAAAACTGCTTAATTAAAAAAATATGTCTGATACCTTTCATTACCACTTGGAATAACCTAACCTCCTGGGATCCTGTTGTGGCTGAATCCCTCACCATCATACACAAAGTGAGGAAGCAAATGGAATACACTCAGTTCTGCCAGCCCACGTGTTGGGTGGAATGTGACCTCAGAATTAGAGAATGCTCTCCCCAGCCTGCGCATTCTGTGTTTCAGAAGAAACAGTCATGAGCATATGCTCAGCTTTGGACACGGCTAGTACTATAACGTGAGCATTCCTGAATGTGGGGTTCTGCTGGTACCTAGCCCCTGTATCACAGGAGGACTGGGTGTATGTAGAGAATGTGTTTGAGCAGAGACAGCCAGCAAAATATCCACATTATTAGCATAGTGTTGAACCTGACTCTGCCAGAATACAGACCCAGCCACCTGATCCACCGACCTTCTCAGCCTATTGACACTCACTCCAGAGACTAGGTGCAGCTTATCTGGAAGGAGAAGGTGAGGGTGGTAGGGAGTCCCCTTCTAGTCTCCATCTACACTCATTCCCTTGAATAACTCATTCACTCTCATGACTTTGACTACCATCTCTATGTAGATGATACCCAAATCTACATCTCCTCCCCTGATCTCCTCCTGCCTTCAAGACATCTCTACTTTCCGCATCTCCTCCTGCCTTCAAGACGTCTCTACTTGGATGTCCACTCGTCACCTCAAATGTAACACCTCCAAAACAGAGCTCCTTATCTTCCCACCCAAATCCCTTCCCCTCACGGACTTTCCTGTCACTAAAGATGGCACCACTATCCTTCCCGTCTCACAAGCCTGTAACCTTGGTTTATCTTTGACTCTGCTCTCTCATTCAACTCACATATCCAATCCGACACCAAATCCTGACAGTCTCACCTTCACAACATCGCTAAAATCTGCTCGTTCCTGTCCATCTAAACTGCTACCAATTAAGACAATCGCTCATTCTATCCCACCTAGATTACTGCATCAACTCCCTTTCTGATCTCCCAACCTCCTGCCTCTCCTCACTCCAGTCCATACTTCACTCTGATGCACAGAGAAGCAGCGTGGCGCAGTGGAAAGAGCATGGGCTTTGGAGTCAGGGCTCATGAGTTCGAATCCCAGCTCTGCCACTTGTCAGCTTTGTGACTGTGGGCAAGTCACTTAACTTCTCTGTGCCTCAATTCCCTCATCTGTAAAATGGGGATTAAGATTGTGAGCCCCACGTGGGACAACCTGATTCCCCTCTGTTTACCCCAGTGCTTAGAACAGTGCTCTGCACATAGTAAGCGCTTAACAAATACCAACATTATTATGCCCAGATTATCTTTCTACAGAAATGTTCAGGACACGTCACCCCCCCACTGCCCCCCCCCCCCCAAATCTTCAGTTGTTGCTTATCCACCTCCATATCAAACAAAAAACTCATCATTGGCTTTAAAGCACTCCATCACCTTGCCCCCCTCCTTCCTCACATCATTTCTCTCTTTCTACAACCCAGCCTGCACACTTTGCTCTTCTGGGCTAACCTTTTCACTGTCCCACAATCTCGCCTGTCTCGCCACCGACCCCTGGTCCACATCCTACCTCTATCCCAGAACACCCTCTTTCCTCAAATCCACCAGATGATTACTCTCCCCCTCCTTCAAAGCCTTACTGAAGGCATATATCCTTCAAGAGGCCTTCCCAGACTAAGCCCCAGTTTTCCTCATCTCCCACTCCCGTCTGCTTCACCCTGATTTACTCCCTTTGCTCTTCCCCCCTTCCCCACCCCACAGCACTTATGTATATAGCTGTAATTTTATTTATTCATATTGATGTCTATTTGTATTGATGTCTGCCTCCCCCCCCCTACTAGACTGTGAGCTTGTTGTGGGCAGGCATTTTCTCTTTATTGCTGTATTGTACTTTCCCAACCACTTAGTACAGTGCTCTGCACACAGTAAGCGCTTAATAAATATGATTGAATGAATAAATGAAATCACCATACAGATATAGACTCACTTGCCAGTGTTATTCCATTTGTCAGTATGGTGGGGAAGAGAGTTGGGGAGGGCAAGATATGGCAAATAGCTGACAGTTAGCTCCCTCAGTGGTCAAGTTCTCTCCTTGCTGGGATTGCTGAAGGGGTGTGGAACAATGTGGCCCCCTCAGAAATGCACTGGGTCACCTCAGTGTCTCACAGTATTTTTTCTGAAGCCATCGCTGGGTGGGGGTGGAGGAGAGCCAGTCTGGACATTGCAATGCCAATTTCTGTTGCCTGGCCTCATGGGTCCAAATAATTTGCATCCAGATGCTAAACCATTTGATATATCCAAAGCCTTTTTTTGCATCAAGAATGAGCTCAATTAGGTGTAAGTAAGAACTTCCTGTCAGGGGAAATAAAACACTCGAATGGACAGTGGAGGGAGATTTCAGAGTCTCCATCCCTGGTGATCCTTGAGGAAAAAAAATGACTCCCATCTATCCCGGTTTAGTCATTGATCTGCCTGGAGGTGGAGGGTTTGGGCAGAGAAAATCTACTTGACTTCCTGATTTTTTAATCCAGCTATGGATGAACTCCCCTTCCCCCCAACTGCAAGTTCAAGAAGCAATCCAAATATCTAGATACTGTGGCATTTAGACAGAGCCATCCCACACCCTACATTCCTGTGGAACTTAACAGATACATCCACATTGTAGGACTGGACCCCCTGTTGGCAGCCTTTGCCCCCAGTCTTTGTCCCACTCCCTGGGACTGGGTGCTGACAGGAAAATTCTAAAAGCCACTCTTTCCAAGCAGCTCAGAGTTGAAAATAGGCACATGGCGTGTTCAGAGCCAAATGACGGAACTTGAATTAATGAGGCCAGATCGGAAAATGTTCTACCCACTCTGTGTGGTGTCAATTGGCTGATTACCTCAGGACAATAATACCTCATTTGCCCTCTAGGCACTGTGCCATCGGTTGCCAGGGCCCATAATTGCTGGGGTTTCAATAAACTGGCCTTTTCCCCGTAGTATCCCTCTCTAGGAGATGAGGCCTGTACTCCCCTACTGCTCAACTTAGAGGGTTCCTACATCCATTCCAATCCCCCAACTTTCTGAGCTTCAAAATCCTTTAGTGGCTTGCAGTTGCCCCTTGCAACAGAATGAAAAACTCTTGATCTTGGCCTTCAAGGCCCCCGCCTTGCCACCCTCTTAACTTACCATCAGTTCCCACTGCAGCCTAAATTATGCTCTCTGTTCCAATCACTGGTATTTATTGAGCACTTATTGTGTGTAGAACACTTTCCTAAGCACTTAGGAGAGAACAGTAGACATGTTCCCTACCCACCAAGAACTTACTATCTAGAAGACTATTCTAGCCAAGCAAACTGTTTACCATCCCTCACACCTGACTCTTCCACATATGAGCCATTTCCCCAACCTGGAAATCTTCCTTTTCTGGCAAGATCCTAGATGGAGAACTCCTGGACTGGCTGCTGAAGAATATGAATCAATCAACCAATGGTATTTAATGAGTGCTGACTGTGCATAGCACTTGGGGAGTATGATACAGTGGAGTTGATAGATGAAATCCCTTCCCAAAAGGAACTTACAATCAACACGGTGAGACAGACATTAATTTGTATTACATGTAGGGGAAAATGATAGAGTGTAAAGTTTACTTTGTGATCCCAAAATCTCAATGAGACTTCACACCACAACATGGCAGAGTACAAGTGAGATATGTAGCACAAGAGAGAGAGGGGAATTTCAGGAAACAGTGGGAAGTAGGGTGGTCTAGTGGAAAAATCCTTGGCCTGGAAGTCAGAAGACCTGGGTTCTAATCCTGGCTCTGCCAGTTACCTGCTGTGTAACCTTGGGAAAGTCACAACTTTTCTGTGTCTCAGTTCTCAACTGTAAAATAGAGATTCAATACTTGTTCTACCTCCTGCTTAGACTGTGAGCCTCTTGTGGGACAGGGACTCTGTCTGATCTGATTAACTTGTATCTACCCCAGTGCTTAGAATAATGCTTGACAAACAGTAAGTGCTTGATACCATAAAAAAAGACTTCTGCATGGTTTGCACAAACTTTATGCATGCATTTTCTACCCTCAACGGACCTCAACTCTAAGTACTAAAAAAACAAAACAGCAACAACAACAACAAACTTTGCTACCCTGAAAAGTTTATTCAGATCTTAAGATTTCTCCAGAGTGATATGGCTAGCAGGATCTTGATTGGAAAGACTTTATCTGATCTTTACCCAATTGCCAACAGAATAAAGCAGGGCTGTGTATTCGGCCCAGTCTTGTTGAAACTATTTTATGCAGCTCTGCTCAAGAATGCAACAAGGATCTCGAAGCTGCTGCCACAAGATGATTCTAATCCCCAGAGAATTTTGAAGTCTGTCATACAGAAACTCCTGCACGATGAAGACTGTGCTTTTGAAATGGTTGGGTAAGAGATTTTCAGAATTAGGAAGGCACTACCGACTGACAGCTAGCCTTGAAAAGTACTGAGGCTAGATAGCAGCCTGAACATGGCAAACCCCACACACAACATATACATACATGTATACATACACGTATACATACACGTATACATACATGTATACATACATGTATACATACAGGTACATGAAGCAGTGTGGCATAGTGGATAAAACACGAGCCTGGGAGTCAGAAGCTCATGGGTTCTAATCCCAGCTCCTCCACTTGTCTGCTGTGTGACCTTGGACAAGTCACTTCCCTTCCTCTGTGCCTCAGTTTCCTCATCTATAAAATGAGGATTGAGACTGTGAGCCCCTCGTGGGACAGGGATTTTGTCCAACCTGATTTGCTTGTATCCGCCCCAGTGCTTAGAACAGGGCATGGCACATAAGTAAGTGCTTAACAAATACCAGAATTAATATTATTATTATAACCAAAGACCTACACCAGCTACACAGAGCTGAATGCTGTTGCTGAATTCTGCCAACGAGGCACTGCTATCCAAGGAGGCAAGGATAGTCAACAAGGTAGAGAACACTGAATCAAGAAGATTACCATATCCAATCAAGAAGATTACCATATCCTGTGGGAGACCGACAACCAAAGTGAGACACCAACTTGACATCGAGATACAGATCACACTTATAAAACAACTGTAGGGTCCCTTCTTCTGGATGGTGATGCCAGACAGGAAAAGGTAAATTTTGCCAAACTCTCCTGGAGCTGAAAAGTGGGCCGAAACACAGAAGTTGTGCTCCCATGTGTGCAAGCGCAAGGTAGTTCCCCTTGGGAAACAGAATCTAAGCTACCTGATGTTGGTTCTGGACTCTCCAGTTAGCGGAAAGAGCACGGGCCTGGGATTCAGAGGACCTAGCATTGGAATTCCAACTCTACCACTTCCCTACTGTGTGACCTGGGGCAAGTCACTTCACTCTTCCATGCCTTTGTTTTCCCATCTGAACAATGGGGATGAAATACCTGCTCTCTCTCCTTAAACGGTGAGCCCCATTTGGTCAATCAATGGTTTTATTGAGTGCTTACTGTGTGCAGATCACTGTTCTAAGTGCTTGGGAAAGTAAAAACCATCAGAGTTGGTAGACATGTTTCCTGCCCAAAAGGAGTTTATAGTCTAGAGGGGGACAGAGACTCTGCCCAATCTGATTATCTTGTGACTACCTAATTGTCTAGTATAGTGCTTGGCACCACAACTGGTATGATGATGAGGATGATGATGATGACAACTCAAGAAAGAGTCATTGCAGTCTGTTATTTTAAATCACTGATTCAATGGTAAGCAACAGTCAAAATAATAAATCAAATGCAGCCTGGCATTTGAAGCAGCGCAGCCTAGGGGAAAGAGCATGAGCCTGGAATTCAGGGAATCTGGGTTCTAGTCCTGGCTCCACCACTTATCTTTTGTGTGATCTTCAGTAAGTTCTCTGTGGGCAGGGAATGTGTCTGCTTACTGTTGTATTGTACTCTCCCCAGCACTTAGTGACTATCACATTTGTTAAGCGCTTACTATGTGATAGGCACTGTACTAAGTGCCAGACAGTGCTCTACACACAGTAAGTGCTCAATAAATACTATTGAATGAAAGTCACTTCACTCTCTGTGCCTCAGTTCCCTCATCTACAAAATAGGAATGCAATACCTGTTATTCCCTCCTACTTAGACTTTGATGCTCATGTGGGACTTGATTATCTTGTATATACCCCAGCACTTAGTACAGTGTTTGGCACATAGGAAGTGCTTAATACCATATTATTAACATCATTAATAAATGCTAGACATCACCAGGAATGGGAGAGAAAACCAAAGAAAATATAGTTGGAGAAGGAATAGAGGAAAGGAATCAGGATGATCAAGGAATGAAGCAAAGTTTAGGGCTCTTGAGTCTGGAAAGATAAAGGTTAAGAGGGATACAGAAGTCTATCAAATCATGAAGAGTGTGGACATGATGAACAGAGAACTAGATACCATGGCCCTAGGATAACCTCGAAGGTGGTTGTTTAAAGTAAAGAAAAGGAAACATTGCTTTACCAAGTGGGTAAGCATATAGAATTACCACAAATATTGCTGTTAATAAGAAGCCTTTTTTCAGTGGGAGCGGTAAAGAGATTTGTTGTTAGCTGTTTTAGGGTGAGCCGAATATAAAAACCATAAACAAGGTGGACAGAAAAAATATTTTAAAGGCTCTGGAAAGCAAAACCTCAAATATAGAACGGCTAAGGATAGCTCACAGAAGGCAGATTAGAAATGAGGTGTGAATGAATATCACAATGCCAAGATGGAGAAATGAAAACAGAACCAAGGGCTGTGAGGAGCAAGTGTAACGGTACAGCAAGGAGCAATCTTTGCATAAACATAATATGAAAGGGATTGTGGATTACTTATCAGTCTTTCCTGACATACTGGTGCACCCTGATAACATTTCACCAATAGTCAACTGTCCACAGCTCAGTACACTTCTAGTGCCTAATGTAAGATTCTGCTCCTGGTCGGGAAATACTACTGATTGATTGAGGACTGAAATATGGCAATTCCTAGGCAATTGTCCTGCCTTTCAGTAATTGTAACTCTCTCCTGCCTGAAAGAAATGAAGGTCCCACAGCCAAGGTTAAATAAGATGCAGAATTGATCACCTGCCCCTGTCCAAGTTGGGCCCGCATCCAATGACCCTCTCCAAGGTTCAGCATTGAGATGGGACAAAGAACCTAAAGAATGAACTGGTGACACAGAGGATGGATGGAAGCTCCAGAGCCCAGTATATGGATGGTATAGGTAAAAGATGACTGGCCAAGCCCTAAGCAATCAATCATATTTACTGAGCGCTTACTGGGTGGAGAACACTGTATTAAGTGCTTGGGAGAGTATAATGTAACAGAGTTGGTAGATATGATCCCTGCCCACAGCAAGCTCATAGTCTAGAGGAGGAGAGAGATATTAATATAAGTTAAGGCTATGTACATAAGTGCTGTGGGGCTGAGGGAGGGGTGAATAAAGGGAACAAATCAGGGTGACAGAAGGGAGTGAGAAAAAGAAGAATGAGGGCTTAGTCAGGGAAGGCTTCTTGAAGGAGATGTGCCTTCAAAAGACTCTGAAGGTGGAGAGAGTAATTGTCTGACGAGGTGAGATAGATGAGATGGAGATACAAAGCAGGAGTGTTGCAGCCTGAATTTGCCAGAACCTAGGATTCCATAAGAAATGGACACTGGCTACTGCTTAAACTCTGCCCAGACAGCCAAGATATTGCAACTGGAGGAAGTGATAACCATGGGAATGACCTACCAAGGAGCCAACCAGTCTGGCTGGCTGACTGAGTAGCTCACACAGTTGACCATACTCACTGGATATACCCAAGCAGGATAATGTGAAAGGTCTAGTTTTCTCTATCTTATCACCCAGATAAAAGTAGTGTGGTCTAGGATAAAAAGCAAGGGCCTAGGAGTCAGAGGACCTGGGTTCTAATCCTGATCCTCCACTTGTCTGCTGTGTGATCTTGGGAAAGTCACTTAACTTCTCTGTGCCCCAGTTACCTCATTTGTAAAATGGGAGTTAAGACTGTGAACCCCATGTGGGACATGGACTGTGTCCAACTAGATTATTTTATAACTACCCCAGCACTTGATACAGTGTCTGGCCCGTAGTAAGTGTTTTAACAAATACCATTTTAAAAGAAAAGTATAGTTGATTGAATATCAGATGAAGAGTCCCACCCACTTACAGAACTAACAAAGTCTGGGCAACTCTTGGGGATAAAAAAGTAGGTGCTGATCTCCATCTGCAAAATGGGGATTCAATACCTGTTTTTTCTCCAACTTGGACTGTGAGCCTCATGAGGAACCTGATTATCTTGTAACTTCCATAGTGCTTAGTTACAGTGCTTGGCACATAGTAAGCACTTAAAAACCACGATTATCATTATTACTATCATTATTAATAATAATCAAATCTGAAAAGGAAGCTCACCTTGGGGCTGGAAGGGTCTCCTCCTTCAATGGGCTCCACAAGAGCAGAGCTGATTTTTACTTCATCCTTGGCTGGTGATGAGGTAACCTTGCCCCACTTGCTGACCCCTGGTATCTCCCATACCCCACCCTCTCTGCTCCCCAAATCATTCCTCCCCATCCTTGCATTTCCCCCACAGCTCTCTCTTCTTTCCACCCTTGCTACTCTCTGAATTCCTTTAAAAAATTACTTCACTGCCAACAGGCAGCTCCTTTGCCAGCTTCAGGTTCTGGGACCACCATAGCCAGGGTGAGCCAAACTGGGGAGGATGCGTGGGAGGCAATTAGCAGCCACCACCATCATTTTCCTCATCCAGCCCAGTCCCTCTGACTAACCAGTTTTAAGGGGCTGTAGGTCTGGAGGAGCTGGCTGTGGCTGTAAAAAACATGTTTTTGCTTTTTCAATTGAAAGAGTGCTATCAGGTGGGCTGTGGGCAGAGGAGCAGAGACCATGGGAGGAGTGCAGGGATTCAGGCCCAGGTGGAGCAAAGGAGACACTGGGAAACAGGGAAGCAATTTTAAAAGCCACCAATGGGCAAGGAAGGGGTGAGACTATCCAGTTACCAGCTGAGAATGTCAGTGGGGTGTGATGCAACAATTTTGCTTCTGCTGAAGTAGAAGTCTTGTTGTTCCTCCATGCTAGGCTTCACTCTCAGTTGGCTTCAGCTTTAGTTCTGGCCCCATCCACAATGTTTTCTCTTTTTTCCCCCAAAAACAGTTACTCCAGTTTTTCTCCAACTATTAAAGGCAGAGCAAGGGAAAAGGGAGTGGGGGGCGGTGGAGGCAGGGAACAATGTCACATGTAAGAATGAACTTCCAAAGAAGTGGGAGACTGAAATGGGTGCAGAAAGGAGGCTGTGGAGTTTCTTTCCCTGAAGATCTTTATGAAGAAGGATTTCTTGTAATCTGTGTTAGGGAAGGAGTCAACCTGTTTGGAGGCAGGGGGTTGGAGAAGATGAGCTTCGGGTGGACCTTGTGATTGGGTTTCAAATTTAAGGACTTCTTCCATGGGTCAGAGAGGTAGCTTAGAGCCCCATTCTCAAAAGAGACTACTCAGTCCAGGTCCAGGCTTCTCAGATAGGAGAATTTCTCCCTGCTAAAGGTAGGCTGGAAGGGGGAGAGGAGTTCATGAAATTCTCAGTTGAGGAGCAGCCCCTCGCTCTGCCTCTAGCTTAGGGGCTTGGACACCAGTTTCATCATTTAACTCCCTTCACTCTCAGGAAGTTCTTCCCTAGGTCTCACCTAAATCTCCCCTATTAGAGTTTAAGGCTGTTTTGTCTTTATCAGCTCTTGATGGAGACAGAGAACAGGCACTCCCCAGGCCCCACTTGAGAGCCTTATGCAAGGAATTACATTGTGGGAATGGATCCAAATGTGTCTGCTCGGGTTAGAGGGAACACAGCTCATTTTTTGATTCGTTTCTCAGCCAGAAGAGTCTTCTTTCTCATCTCATAAAAGGAAACCCCAGAAAAGCACATCCTCATCTAGCACCCAAGCATATGTTATACCAACTGCCAGCACCAACCGAGAATGACTGTTGCTGTTGTTAAGTTTTACAATTTGACACCATCGGTCCCTTGTGCTGGGGCTTCCAGGAGGAGGAGAGTGAAGAATCAGCAGCCAGCGAGAGGACGATCATCTCTGGCATCCGTGACTAGAGAAGGCCCTCCCAGAGTCATTTTGTCCATACCTCTGGCTCCCGAAAGCACTGCGCCTCATTCAGCCTAGGCAGATTGCTGTCTCTCATTCTGGCTCACCCCAGGGATGGAGATTATGCAGTCTCCCCAACCAGCTATTCTGATACAACCGAGATCATTTGGAGACCTGATGGATACTCTTCTTTTGGAGGTCTCTTGGAGGGTGTCCGACAGCAAAGGCCCAGAGCTGAATCAAGCGGGAGATGTGATTACATGGGACAGGTGTCTTTTTTAAAGAACATTTTTAGAGTAAAATTTCAGTTTGTTCCTGAGGCAAACCTAATATCAGACCCCAACCTAACACTTGTAGGGTCTTGGCTATGAGACTACTACAACTCAGCCTGCACATTTCGCTCCTCTAAGGCTAGCCTTCTAGTTGTGCCTCGATCTTGTCTAACTCTCCACCAACCCCTTGCCCGCAACCTGCCTCTGGCCTGGAACACCCTCCCACCTCAAATCTGACAGACAATTACTCTCTTCCCACTTCCTCCTTCCCCCCGCCCTCCCAATCCTTAATGAAGGCACGTCTCTTCCAAGAGGCCTTCCCTGAGACCACTTTCCTCTTCTCCCAATCCCTTCTGCATTGCCCTGACTTGCTCCCTTTGTTCATCCTCTCTCCCAGCCCCACAGCACTTATGTACATATCTGTAATTTATTTATTCATATTAATGTCGGTCTCCCCACGTCTAGACTGTAAGCTCATTGTGGGCAGGGGATGTATCTGTTTATTCTTGTATTATACTCTCCCAATCACTTAGTACAGTGCTCTGCACACGGTAAGGGCTCAATAAATAGGAATGAATGAATGAATGAATGAATGAATGAGATACTACTAAGATTTTTGTTGTCACAAACCTCCAATGCCCTCTTCAAGACCACTCCAAAAAATCTGATGTCAGCACAGCCTACCAGAAAAAAATATTTCAGGCTTTCCCACACACAAGGACACCTGTCCTTGTTGCTGCTCTGGTTTCAGGGCAGAACTGGTTTTAGGGGCAGCCTAAGCAGGCAGGGCTACCAATTGGTAGGGCTTGCCAACTGGGGAAAATCCAGTAGTAGGAATCTTGGAAATAAGAGCTCCTGAGTTTCCTTTTAGGACAACGGTTTAAAAAAGGGAACTAATGCCCCAGCAAATAGTTCCACTCCTTAAACCTGTCCCTCTCCCTAGAAAGAATACTACGCTAAGGAGTCAAAGAACCTGGGTTCTAATCCCAGGTCTGCCACTTGTCTGCTGTGTGATGTTGGGCATGTCACTTTACTTCTCCGTGCTCCTGTTTCCTCATCTGTAAAATGGGGATTAAATTCCTCTTCTCCCTCCTCCCTAAACTGTTGGAAAGGGACAGTGTCCAACCTGATTATCTTATATCTACCCCACTGTTTAGTATAGTGCTTGGCAATTAGTGAGTGCTTAAAAAATAGCACAATTTTATTAAAGTAGGCCTCTGTCCATATCTGGACATGAGGCTGTGAGCTGAGGGATAGGCAAAGGACCATTAAACTCTAACTACCAAACAAGAGACCTAAAAAGCTGATCATTGGGTTTACTTGTGGGCAAGTAAAAAAAAATACCCTGTCTGCATGGCCTCAACCTTATGATTTTTATTCCCACTCTTCTGAATTACTGCAAAAGTACAAGCATCAAATCAACTTATTAGCTGGCTAATCCGGATATTGTTAGTACCATGAAGTCGACACATGTGGAATCCATTATTTTTTTTTTCAATTGACCATTAAATTTGCCCTATATCCATGTATTCTGGAAGGGGTACAGGCATTTTTTATTCTCTAGGGATCCTAAATGTGCTTGGGCTATTTCTCAAAAAAGAAAGGGACACATTTTTCCATAGTTAATCATGAATCAAAACCCAGGATCCATAATATCTGCCCAGAAGAAATAAATGCCTTCTTTCATAAATGTACACATATTTTCTGGGAAAATAAGAACCCCCATGAGCTTAGAATCTACCCACGAAGAGAAGCCAGAGTAGAAAAGAAAGAAAACCAAGCAGCAGAGCTAATGGAAATGGAATGTTTTACATCTCTTTTTATGACCTTAGGTTTTTGATTTTTATGGGGATCTGGGTTGGGGGCAGAAACTCTGAGAATATTTGTCTCAGATAAAGCTTGTGAGCTGGGGAGCAGGAGGAAAAGTAGAGGAAGAAAATGGGGGGCTGTGGGCAGGGCCAATGGGAAATTTTGCGAGACTGTTTCTAGGGAAGTAGTGTGGCCTAGTGGAAAGAGCAGGGGACTGAGAGCAGGGGAAGGAGATCTGCGTTCTAGTTCCGGCTCTGTCGCTTGCCTGCTGGGCAACCTTGGGCAAGTCACTTCTCTGTTTCCTCATCGGCAAAATGGGGATAAAATGCCTGTTGTCCCTCCCTTTCAGACCGTGAGTCCCAAATGGGACAAGGACTGGGTCGAATCCGATTGTCTTGTATCTACTCCTGTGCTTGGCCCATAGTGAGAACTCTTAATAGTAGTATTATTACTATTTTATTGACTCAAATGCATTTCAAACGACTTTAGAAACTATTTGCAAGGTTATATGCATGTATGCATATAATTCCTACACAGAGACATACACACACACAAGATCATTTTGCATACTCTTTCCAATGAATCCAGTGATTTATCCATCGACAACATGTGTCTTACCTCGGGTGTAATGAGCCCAGCAAACAAATTCATCAAGAAGCTCAAAAACTCCCGGAATCAATATTCCATGCAGATCGCACTGCTCCAGCAGCATTATCTTGGAGGGCACATGCTCTGTTGTCAAGGCAACTGGTATCCTTCCACCAGCTCTATTATTACCACTACTCGAGGCTTTTCACTTGGGGCTGGCAGGTGCTAATAATCCTCAACTAAGGAGGGGAGCAGAAAAGCCAGAACCGGAGCTCATCAGGTTTGATGAAAAAGAGGCCAGTGGCAGTGGCAGCCGGAATACACCCAAAATTCAATCCAATCAGTGAAGGCACAGGGGCCGTTGGGTACCCCTCTCTCAATCAATAGTATTTATTGACTAAGAGGCTGAGAGAGTGGCAGGTTTCATCAGGGCGCTTTGTCCCAGGGGATGGTTCTGGAAAATGGAGGGCCAGGTGGGGACACCTGCTATGGGACAGAAAAGGAGTCACCCCTCTCTGGCCTTAGCTACACATTACCTAGAGACTATAACGGCCAATCAAATCAAGTGAACCCTTCAGGCTACTGCAATACCATATTTGAGGGGGAAGCCATGTCTTTGGGCAGGGATGACCCCTGATGTCTGCCATTTGCACCTGATCTGTATCGAAGCACTTTACCATTTCAGGAGGACCCCTTCAGGTTGATTCAGCCGAGTCTCCCGGATATCAATCACTTTTGCTAAGGAGACACTGTTAATTAAGAAAGTAACCAGCTTGATTTGCAGCCAACATACTTTTTAGACTTTTGACTTTCTAGGCCACGTCCAAACATATTGTCCTCTAGATTAAGCCAGATCAATGACAAGGCTTGGGAATTTGTCACCGAGGCAGAAATGTGATGGAATTATTCCTGGGCTAAAGTTTTGACTTCACAGTCCCCATGTAATTAACAATGGCTTGATATGCAGCGCTACATATGTACTGCATCATTAATAGTATTAAATGCCATCCAGTATTAGAGTCATTATCATCCGCACAGTCATTAATTTCTGGCAGGCTATTTAAGGGGTGGGGGCGGGGGCATGATCTATGCAGATTTTCTCTATTTTCTTATCATAAAAAATCTAAAAGTTAAATTATTTAAATGATCTCTTTATAGAGATTTCATTGGTTCGAGCAGCTTTTTCCTTTCTAACGCACCCAAACAATGGTGCAGGCCATTTGACATGCTGAACTCAACTGATAGTTTTAAGGATATGACTTGAGTGCAAATGGGACAACGGGAAGAGCTAGGTTCCTTTGGGATATCCTGATTCTTCTGGGGGGTGCTTTGGGGCTGGGAGAAAAGAAACCTGGCTAAGGGTGGTTTCTTGTTGTCCATCAGAGATCTGCAGGTTAGTCTGCAGGGTCTGCACAAGGGAGGAATCTATGTGGGAGTGATACAGGATGGTCATTCGGGGCCCAGCCTCCCTTACCCCCAAGCTCTTCCACCCTCAACCTACAGCTCCTGAGCCCCGAAGAGGACCTGATGAAGGAAAAAGTGGACCCTGATGAAGGTATAGAAATAGAGGGCCCAAAGCAGAGGGTCTATAATAATAATAACTATACTTATTAAGTACTTACTATGTGCCAAGCGCTGGGCTGTGCCCTATCAGGGAAACCTAAACAGTCTGGGACTTCAACCTGTCTGGAAACTGGACTTTTAGAGCCAGACACAGTGTCCCCAAGACTCCAAAGCACTACATGACATGTTCCCAGTTGCCCCTCCACTCTCTCCAAAAAGACCCCACTGGCTCTGAGCTCCTCTGAACTGTCTCCTGAATGAAACCCAGAAGTTGGTGGTTTCTCCAGGAAATTTATTTTGGAAAAGAGTGGTTCTCAGCAGCCTGGGTTGTTGTCAGGAATAAATGTGGGCAGTCCTAGCATCAGAATCCATTAATTAATCAATCAGTGATATTGCTTGAGCACTTACGGTGTGCAGAGCACTGTACTAAGCACACAGAAGCAGCATGGTTTAGTGGCAAGAGCCCGGGCTTGGGAGTCAGAGGACGTGGGTTCTAATCCCGGCTCTGCCACTTGTCTGCTGTGTGATCTTGGGCAAGCCACTTAACTTCTCTGTGCCTCAGTTACCTCACCTGTAAAATGGGGATTAAGACTGTGAGCCCCATGTGGGACAACCTGATTAGCTTGTATCTACCCCAGCGCTTAAAACAGTGCTTGGCACATAGTATGCGCTTAACAAATACCATTATTATTACTAAGAACAGGGAAGAGTACACTACAATACAGTTGGAAGACACAATCGCTGCCCTCAAGGAGCTTACTATCTAGCCTGGGGAATGGAGTGTTTTCTCAGGAACAGAAAAGATGCATCTTTAATCGGGCATCTTTAAATGAATGTAAAAGGTGGTGACAGCTAAAATGAAGAGCTTCTATGCAGTTTTCTTGGAACATGATATGGAAAACATCCTCTCTGGGCTGTTTACTGCTGGCCTAAGAGCTGTCACCTGGTGAAGTGCCATCATCATCATCATTATCACCATCACCATCACCACCAGTGAGGATTGAACATGAACTGTGTTCAGAGCCATATAGTAGGTTCTCTGGGTAATTACAAAAGAAGAATAAGACACAACCCCTGCCCTCCAGGTTCTTAGAATCTAGTGGAGTAGAAAGAACAATCCCAAAAATATACATAGTACCCAACTGCAGACCCTCCTGGACTAGCAGAATCCCTACGAACACAGACTTGTGTGGTTTGAGAAGTCTAAGGTCAAAAACCAATCACCCACCCGTCATGGCCCTGATCATTCCCTAACCTTCTCTGTTGGGATGGATCCTCGGACACTGCTCAGCCTGGTCAATCAATCAGTCAATCGATGGTATTTACTGAGTGCTTCCTGTGTGCAGATGACTATACTAAGTGCTTGGGGGAGGACAGTACAATAGAGTTGGCAGGCATGATCACTGCCCTCAAAGAGCTCATAGTTTAGAGGGAGGAGATTATAGTCTTACAGACGATTGTCCAGTCGCTGGGAGCAGCACGGCCTCCCTTTCTGAATGTTCATGTCTCCTAGGAATTTTTGACTTGTGAAAAGAACAGTCACTCTAGACAGCTCCAATGGAATCGGTTGCCATTTTGGGGTAATCTCAGATAAAGGAAAATCAAACTGATAGTTTAGTCCTGCCACCAATCGTGTCATTCAAAGGAAATGAGAAAATGCTATAGCTGCTCAAAAACCCAGAGGACCAGGGATTTATGCTTTATTTCTGATTTATGCTTTAGCATTCTGCTTGAAAGACTAGCGAACAAGTGAGATATGATGAGATGGATGGATGGATGGATGAGATGAGAACAAGATGAATGAGATGAGAATCAGCAGTTAGTCTAACTTAGCTGTCTACGTGAGTCTGCGAAAAGGATATTTAAGGTGATAGAATCTTTGCATTCAGAGTGATTTGGGCGTTGAGTATTTGCCAACAAACAGAACTGACATTGTGTGTTCTATTATCTTCCAGGATTGCTGTACGATTCTATACCCTGCTAGAAGGTGTCAAGCTTACATGCCTAATCTGCTATTGCAAAATGCCTACCCACTCACCACCTTCTCTCACTCTATTAAACCATCAACTCTATGGGGGTCTTACTGCAAAAGCTTGGTCATGACCATGGGCTCACTGCTGCTGGCCCTTCATGACACAGCCATCTTCTGCACCGTGAAGCAGCAACCGTGCTCCTTGTGCTGATCTTCTAGAAATGTTATGGGAAGGTGTCTGAGAAGTGCTACCCTGGCCTTGGTGTCTAGGAAGCCCCTTTCTCTGGCCTTCGTTTTTACCCCCCAAACCTGGTACATGCAGGTGTGAGTCTGAAGGATCAGGGATAAGCATGATACCCACCGGGAGCGTTGAAAGCACACCATCATGGAGTGGGATTAAATCCCGATTCTCTCTAGTCAGAAAGGTACCACGACCTCTTCCCAGTTTGAATCTCTGGAACACTGTGAGTGTGGCTCGAGGCTATGCATCCCTGAACCCAAGATCCTGGGCCTGCAGAAGTGGACAGCCAGACATTTGACTGGAGAGGGGACCCTTTTGACATTGGAGTAGTCCCTCACTGTCAGATCTGCTGATGTTGTATTTGGTCTTCATAAAGGGGCAAAGAGACAAGCAGTGCTAAATTGATCCAACTCCAATCTACCTCCTAAGAGGTAGATGTCCGTGACAATGGTCATTGTCTTCTTTATGGAGTGGCATGTTTCCGCCCCCGCACCCCCCCACCATCCAATCCATGTAATCCATGAGCATCCAGGCCCCCAGAACATAGAAGAGGGCTTTGGCTTCCTGTCCCCAGAGGGTATTATAGATATCACCCATCACCTGATCTTGGACTTCTCCCATCCACCCACACCCTACCCCCCAGAGGGGTAGTGACAGCTTGGCGGGGTTCTAGAATGTGCTGAGCAGACTCAGACCTGGAGTGGGAGCTGTACCATGTACACATTCAGACAATGATGCATTTGAAGAAACCCAGGATGTATAGACCACAGTAAATGGGTCAGGCGGCCTCGCTGAGGGCCGAGTTTTTCTAGAGTGGTCAGTGATTATTTTACATCAGACCTAGGATAATTGAGGAACCAACCTCTCAAGATGACAGGCAATAGGGACGCTTGCAAAGCTATATACTGTATCACCTTAGAACGCAACAAATCCTCTCCCATGACTTTACCATCACTCACCTCATTAGCGATATTCAACAACCGGGTGTCCACTGCCCAAGCACCAGGCTATTTGCCTGGTGTCGGGTCCAGTAGGGATCTCTGAGGACACAAAGGAGCCACTGTTTCTGGTCATTTTCCATTATTCCAATGGTGACGCGGGATCTCTCTATGCGGGATTTCACTCTGTCCCAAGTTGCTGTTTTGTTCTCTTGACCGGAATCAAACAAGGAGGCACACAGCATTGTATTGGTGACATTGTCTATCCTGGCATGAGGAAGTTGCGGCTCCTGGGTAACTGCCCGGCGGGGAGCAGAGGGAACCTTAAGGGATGGTGGGCTTCGTTCCGGCCACTGCAAGAGAAGCTCAACCTGTCCCCCTTGCTTCATTCAGGGCTGATTTAGGGGTCGTTCACTGTGACCAGTTAGCCCGAGGCACAGCCTTCCATGATCTACACTGTACCATCTGCTCATACAATGGCCCAGCGACGGGCCGATTTGTCCTTGGATGTGCACGAGGCATGAATTCAGCCCTTTGTTGACTTCCCCTTTGTTTTCTCCCTGGCTAGTTCAGCATGACTAAAAGGCACAACCATTTTCCCCGCCTGTTTCTGGAAATGTCAGAACACATATGCAGCTCTTGAAGGGCTAAGGTCAAAGACCTTTGAGGGAAACCTTCTCTCGCCTCACCCCCCCACCTGCCCCGGCTCCTTCCCATTCCTCTGGCCAGGCCAGGTGGGATGCTTGCTTCAGAATGACTTAGAAATGATGTGGGGATAAACAATTTCCTTGGTTCTGAGAACTCTAGTTAGACACGGGGGCTTTTTTTTCCATGTTTGAGAAAATTGGTCCTGCTATTTCTAGGCAAGCCAAGGGCTCAGATGCCCGCAGTCTATGCCTGACCTCATTTTTTTTTCCCTTAGTTTCACTTGTCTCCACGGGGAATGTAGATTGGGACAAGTTCAAAAGCAACAGAGCAACGAAGATGCAAGAACCGAATAGTAAACTCTTGAGTGCCATAATGAACGTGTGATATATCGGATCGTTAATTTTTCAACTCCGGCGAGGCAGAATAGAGGGAGGGGCGGGGTGGTGGGGGACGGAGAGGAGGGAAGGGTGAGAGGAGGTGGATTTAGATTCGGAACCATCGCCCTCCCGCGCGGCTGGGCGACTTGGCAATTCTTTGCCGTGTAGACACATGTCCTTGTTTGGCCCGCGAGTCCCGCCGGGCGCTCGGGGCGGGCGGCGGCACGGTGCTGTCTCTCAACGAAACCGTTTCAGACCTCTCCTTGGCGTGCGAAACCTTCGTTCAGAGCTACGAAGCAGCACCGCAGCCGGTAGCCAGCCGCCGGTAGCATCCACGCTCCTCAAGTCCCAGAAAGAGACTCGGACTTGGAGTATCGTCGGCCAACGCTGCCGGCGACCGATCCCTCGAGCATCCTCGTAACGCAGCCCAAGGCTGTAATACGCATCTGCAGCAGCTCCGGGGAGATCCTTCCAACACATCTGCCACCCCGACGTCTTGCTTGTGGCACCGCGTTCTCTAACTCCCCCTTAGCACCCGCAGCCCCCGGATTTCACCTGTAGCACATTGGCCACCGACCCGACGGGGTATGGGAAAGGGGGCGCCGGTTGCGACTCAGCCCTCGTCCTGTCCCCGATTCCTGCCTCTTCGGGGGTCGGGACCACCCCCGAGGGGACTTCCAGGGACAGAGGAAAGGGCCGGGGGGTGGGGGGTGGAGGTGGGGGGGGGGGAAGGCAGGGAAGAGACGTGTCGGCACCTCGTGTCCCGCCTTCCCCGTCCAAGGGACGGCTCCCAGCCCGGTCCGACGGGAAATCGGGAGCTCCTCAGCTGGAGCCCCAACTTCTCCGAGCCAGCGGTGGGTTCCGTTCCCTTCTTCGCCCGCTCCCCCCGCCCCCCCGCCCCCCAAACGCGTACGGGCACAACCCCCCCCCCAACACACACACACACACACACAATGTACAATATCCCACCTGCTGTCTACGACCCCCTGGGGACCCAGGGGAGAAGAGTCGGTGGCCCCAGTCCCAACCAGCAGCCCGGGCCGTCCGGGGCCAGCCCTCAGCCCGCACGCTGCGGGACGAATCCTCGGAAGATTCAGCTCTCTGGGAGCGGGGGGCGGGAGAGGACACATTGCCTCCGGTGCCCACCACACCCCCTTCTCCCCTCCAGGCTCTTGAACCCTCGATCCCGACCCCAACCCCCTACCTGCAGCCGGGGCCGCAGCGAGGCCGGGACTCTGTCGGCGGGGCTGCGGGAAGCGCATGGACGGGACGGCTGCTCCGCGGCGCTCTGTGCGCTCCGCTTTCCTAGTCTGCGCTACCCGCAGGAGGAGGAGGAGGAGGAGGAGGAGTGGGTAGGGGAGCTGGGGGGCGGGGGGACGGGGGCGCAGAGTCCGCCCCCATCGGCCCTGGAATGCACTTGGGGGCGGTGCTCCGAGCTAGCGCTACCCCCTCTCCTCCTCCCGTCCTCGCATCCCCGGGCCCGCTCCTCTCCCCCTCCCGACCCCTAGCTCCGCTCCGCTCCGCCCGGTCCCTGCGGCTGCCCCTGAGGTTGCCCCTGAGGTTGCCCCAGCCCCTCCTGCCCTGCCCTGCTTCTACAGCTCCCAGAGAGTTAGTGCCCGAGAGGTGGGGGTAGATCTCCCCCGATAGACTGTGAGCCCGTCACTGGGCAGGGATTGTCTCTATCTGTTGCCGGATTGTCCATTCCAAGCGCTTAGTCTAGTGCTCTGCACAGAGTAAGCGCTCGATAAATACTATTGAATGAATGAATCGGGGGTTTTGAAATAGGGGCAATAAGGTTTCACCGGGGAAGAGCGCGTGGAAGGAGCGGAATAGAATGGGGTGTGACGGTAACAATTTCCAGAGCTGAATCCTTCGGCACCCTGGGCTGAAAGGGCAGCGGGGAGCAGAACCCCTGAGGGTGTGCGCGTGTGGGTGTTTGTGTCTGTGAGACCCAGGGGGATTCTGCCTTACCGATCCCCTGCGGACCTTTGTTCTGGGACCTTCGTGCCTCATTAAAGTCAGCGCCCCCGCCCTCCCTAACTACCCCGACAGCGAGATTTTAGGAAAAGGGGAGTCGGCTCTCTGCCTGAGCTAGACGGACGAAACGGTCTTCCCGTTGAGGATTGTAAAAAGCATCTGCGGGTCCCCTGCCAGAGAGCAAGCACCGTCTGAGCTTCCAGGCCCAAACCGAACCTCCCCTTGCCCCGCCAGAATCCCTTTATCAGAAGGAGGGACCCTCGTTACAGCCCTCCCCTCACCTACCCCTTTCTCTCTTAAACCCGATTCGGTCAGGATCTGCTGCTTGACAGAGGAGCAGCCTGAAGAGCAAAAGAGAGATGCCCCCAGGGGCAGAGAGTGTGGGGGAGTTGGGAGGTACCAGCCGGCTACGCTCTAGTCGCAAAGGCTTCTGAGGGTGGACGAGTTCACTTTGGGCTGACGGAAGCAGCAGGTCCAGCATCGGGATGACAGAAACATGACCTCACTGAGAACACGGGAGAACAGATGGCGGAGAAAGGATGCTCAGCTGTGGGGCAAATAAGTTGCCTCTCCTCTTCCCCCTTCTTCCCCTCCTTCCCTCCCTCCCTCCCCTCCACCCCGGTGGCTGTAGCTTTTGCCACGTTTGTCTTCCCGCTTCTCATCTCCTTAGGGCCACTGGAGCCAGCCGAATAGGCAGGGTCAATTTCATAGACCCCCAGTTTGCTCCAGAGAGGAAGGGGTTGTGTGGAGTCAGGTTGGTCATATAACTATGAGTCGTAGTACTTATTAAGTGCTTACTATGTGTCGGGCACTATCTTAAGTGCTGGGGTAGATAAAAGATAATTATGTCAGACACAGTCCCCATCTCACATGGAATTTACAGTCTAAGGGAGGAGGGAACACAGGAATTTGATCTCCATTTTACAGATGAGGAAACTGAGGTCCAGAGAAGTTAAGTGACTTACCCGAAGCAGGCAGGTGATCGAGTCGGTATTAGAACGTGGGTCTCCTGACTCCCAGCTCTGTGGTCTTTCCATGAGGCCTTATTGCTATTCATGTGACACCCACTCTTCAGCCTGAGCCCCAGCTCCATCTCATGTAAGAGCCTTGAGGTTTTTTTTGGGGGGAGTGTTTTTTTTTATTCCCAGGATTTCACAGACAAGGTGCCCTGGATTGGGCACCTTCTGACATTTTGATACATTTTGACTAAAACTGTGAGTATATGAATCAATCATAATTATAGAGCCAAACACTGTACTAAGGTCTCGGAAATGTTCAATACAATGGAATTGGTAGACACGATCCCTGCAGTCTAGAGGGGAAGACGGACATTAAAATAAATTACGGATAGGGGAAATGGCAGAGGAGTATAAAGATATGTACATAAGTGCTGTGGGGCTGAGGATGGAGTAAATATCAAATGCTTAGAGTGTTGGGCGAATATTGAATACTTAGGGTGTACAGATCCAAGTGCATAGGCAATGGAGAAGGGAGGACAGATAGGGGAAATAGGGGCTTAGTCAGGAACGGCTTCTTGGAAAAAATATGGTTTTAATAAGGCTTTGAACGTGGAGAGAGTCATATATGAAGGAGGAGGGTGTTCCAGGCTGGAGAGAGGATGCGGACAAGGGGTTGGCAGTGAGATAGATGAATTTGAAGTCCAGTGAGTAGGTTGGCATTAGTGGAGCAAAGTGTACGGGCTGGGTTGTAGTAGGGAGTCAGTGGGGTAAGGTAGGAGCAGACCAAGGTGACTGCTTCAAAGCTGATAGAAAGGAGTTTCTGTTTGATGCAAAGGTGGAAGGACAGCCATCGGAGGGGTTTTTTTAGAGAAATGATCTGCGCAGCACAGTGAAGTATGGACTAGAGAGGGGAGAGATAGGAGGGAGGGAGGTCAGCTGATGCAGTAATCAAGGGAGGAAATGATGAGTGCTTGGATCAGGGTGGTAGCAGTTTGGATGGAGAGGAAAGGGCTGATTCTGTGAAGGGGTGGGAGTGGGTCCATATCCTTTTACTCTGCCTTTTCCCTTATCTGTGATTTATTTTAATGTTTTGATCTCCCTCTAGACCGTAGAGCTCCTTGAAAGCGAAGATCAGGTTTACCAACTCTATTGAATTTGTACTCTCCCAAACACTTAGTATAGGTCTTCACAGAGTAAGTGGTCAATAAATATCACTGATCGATTAGGTTGGATACGGTAAAATCGTGCCTACTCCCCCAACAGTCCAAGGAAAAGCTTGAGATGACTTGAGGTTGCAATTAGCCTCAGTGGAACACTTCCTAACAGCCTACACCCAAGTACCCACAAAACTGCCATCTTCACATGCCCCAGGGTCTGCTTGTAGATCTCCTGCATCCCTATGAGGAATCTAATTGAGATTCCTTTGACTTTTAGCAATCATCTTGAAGATATCCTTTAGCCAAGGCCTATTTGAGGGCTGGCCTGGAGCTGGTTTGGCCGTAGTCCATGCTTATATAGAACTGGTGGATGCATTTTTGACAAATACATCTTCCACTCATGTTCCAAAATTATGGAAATCTAAAGAGATCCTTTCAAGTTGGACTTAAAATAGTTTTGCACTAAACTAAGAAGAATCAGCTCCAGAAATTGTGTCTATATGGTTACTCAGGAGTTGAAAGATATAAAAAGCAGAATGGCCTAGTGGCTAGACCATAGGCCTGGGCGTCAGGGCTCGGGTCCTGGCTCCACCCCTTGCCTTCTGTGTGACCTTGGGCACAACTTCTCTGTACCTCAATATCCTCATCTGTAAAATGGGGGGGAAATATCTGTTCTTCATCCCCCTTAGACTGTGAGCCCCCAGTGGGAGAGGGACTGTGTTTGGCACATTATAAGCGCTTAACAAATACCTTAATTATTATAATCATTCATATTTATTGAGCACTTGCTGTGTGCAGAGCACTGTACTAAACACTTGGGAGACTATAATACAGTTGGTAGACATAATCTTAGCCCACAAGAAACTTACAATTGATTTATGTGTTAAACATATATATATATGTATATGCTTATCTGTCTTTAAGAATAATATTTGTGGGGGTATTTGTTAAGTGCTTTTTATGTGCCAGGCAGAACAGGTATTTAATTCCCATTTTACAGATGAGGAAAGTGAGGCACAGAGAAGCTAAGTGGTTTGCTGAAGATCCCAAAGCAGGCAAGTGATGGAGCCAGGATTAGAACACAGGCCCCTCGATTCCCAGGCCTGTGCTCTATTCACTAGGCAATTCTGCTTTCTATCTCCTTAAGCCTCCATACTCTTCAGTTTGGGTAAACCATAACAGAAGTCCTCATTTTCCCAAACCCAAACCCTGATCTCCCCCTGAATTTCCCAACACTGTAGACAACACCACCATCAGCACTACCATCTTCCCTGTCTCACAAACCTGTAACCTTGACATTATTTTCAACTCATCTCTCTCATTCAATCTACATATTCAATCTGTCACCAAAACCTGTTGGTTCTACCTTCACAGCATTGCTAACACCCACCCTTTCCTCTCCATCCAAACTGCTATGATGTTGATCCAAGCACATATCCTATCCTGCCTTGACTACTGCATCAGCCTCCTTGCTGGTCTCCCTGCCTCCTCTCTCTCCCAATTCCAATTAGTCAGTCAGTCGATCGAATTTATTAAGCACTTTCTATGTGCTGAACACTGTACTAAGCACTTGGGAGAGTAACAATATAATAACATAACAGACACATTCCCTGCCCACAACGAATTTGCAGTCCCTACTTGGCTCTGCTGTCCAGATCGTTTTCCTAAAAAAGGTTCAGTCCATGCTTCCCTACTCAAGATCCTCTGATGATTGCTCATCCAATTTCACATCAAGCTGAACTCCTTTCCATTGGCTTTCAAACACTCAGTCACCTTGTCTCACTTCCACCTAATTCACCTCTCATTAGCTCCGTACCCAGGAGAGCTCAGCTCCATCCTCAAGGTGAGGAGCTTTTCACACTATTGGCTGAGAAGCCAGTCCCCACCCAGAATATCCCATGGACCCTCGGTGGGGAGAGGGAGAGTCCGGGAGACTTGAGCAAACCTGTGACGTTGTTCTCTAACACATAGGCAATTGGGAATGGATCAGACAGGGATGCCACAGCTCTGACTCCATCAGCCATGTCACTGCAAAGCAATCTCAGAATCTTATCGAATTTCTCAGGGCAGCGAAATTCATTAAGCAATTTCCAGAATCCAGATCCACCGATGGAGTCAAATGCTTTTGAAAACAGTAAGTCATGTTTATTGAGTACTGACCATGTGCAGAGCACTGTACTAAATGCTTGGGAGAGTAGAGATGGTAGACACGTTCCCTGCCTACCCAGAATTTACAGTCTAGAGCTGGAGAAAGGCATTAATGTAAATAACTAAATTGCGGATATGTATGTTATGTGCTGTAGGGTTGAGGGTGGGTTGAAGAAAGGGTGCAAATCCAAGTGCCAGGCTAGTGCAGAAGGGAGTGGGAGAAGAGGAAATGAGGGCTAACTGAACAGAGGTGTGAGTGCTGCTCCCTGTACTACTCTATCTGATATGTTGCATGTCTGTCATGCAGTGTTGTAGTAAGAAGCCACACTGTGGTTTGGGGATTATACAGGCAATGATATTCTTCAGGGGCTGGTCCAGAAGTACTCTAGCTAGGATCTTGCCAGCAGTGGAGACTAGTGAGATGCCGCAAAAGCTGCTGCAGTCTGACTTTTCACCCTTTTTTGTCATGATGATGATGATGTGTTTGGGACCCTGGGTTACCTCTTCAGTGATCCATATGTTGAAGAAGGGTTTGGGGAAGTGCTTATGGAGGGTATCCGCCCCCTGCTTGATGATCTCAGTGGTTATGTCATTGGGTCCAGGTGCTCTACCCTTTTTCATGGGTCACATGGGATGTTTTTGCCCTCATCTTTAATGGTAGAGAGTGCATCGAAATGCTGGTACCCTGTCTTCAGGATTCTTTCTTTGTCTGAGATGAGGCTGGAGTCATCTTCACTTTTCAGAAGTGTCAGGAACACCTAGCAGCGTGGCCTAGTGGATAGAGCATGGCCCTGAAAGTCAGAAGGACCTGGGTTCTAATCCCAACTCCTCCACTTGTCTGCTGTGTGACCTTGGGCAAGTCACTTCACTTCTCTCTGCCTCAGTTTCCTCTTCTGTAAAATGGGGATTAAGATTGTGAACCCTATATGGGACAGGGACTGTGTCCAACCTGAATTGCTTGTATCTCCCCAGTGCTTAGTAAGTGCTTAACAAATATCACAATTATTATTACTGTAGCTTCTTCAATGATGTCTATTTGTTCTGGCTTCGGTGACAGTTTGCATAGCTCTGGATATCTTCTGCTCTAGCTTCCTACTACCTGCCACACACATTCTTTGATTTGCATGTCACAACATAGGACTCATCTTCTCTTTGGTCTATCATGAGGTGCTGCAAGGTATCTTTGCTGTAGTACTTGTTTTGCTAGAAAAAGTTCTTTTTTGATTCCGAATTGTTGGTCCCAACCCAATCTAGCTATACCCAACGTCTTGATTGCTGCTCGGTAGACAATATTACAGAGAAATGCCCAGTCACTCTTTACATTCTGTTGGTGTAAACCCATCCTCAGATTCATGCTTTCTCCAGATTCTTTGAAAATATTTTGGAAAATGTCAACATTTTTCAATGAGATGCCCTAATTTGAGCTTTGTATTTCCAGTGCTCCCTCAGAATAGTGCTTCCCCAATAAGCATTCCTGGTTGCTTGTCCAGAGTAGTGAAGAAATGCAGAATATTTGATCTGAAGAATGAGTAGGGTTGTAGTAGGGCTGGGAAAACAACAGTAAGAGAAAATGGAGAAAGAGAAAAGTAGTGGACTAGTGAATGAAAAGAGCATAGTACTGGGAGCCCAGAGACCTAGGTTTTACTCCTGACTTTACTCCTTATCTTAGACTGTGAGCGCCATGTAGGACAGGGACTACATTTGATCTGATTATTTTGTATCTGAACAGTGCTTGGCACGTAGTGATTGGAGGTAGGTGAGATAAGAGTAGGGTACAGTTAGGAGGTGAGTTTGGGAGGAGAAGGGAGTAGCAGGTAAACAACCACTCAAGGATTTGGAGGAGTGGAGAGATGTGGGTTGAGCGACATTTCAGGAAAATGCATTAGAAATGTTGAGTTTGGACATGATGGGGAGAGAGGTTGAAGGTGGGGAAAGCCTGGCAGGGAAGACTTCTTTTGCAGGTGCACAATTGCAGCTTTCATTTCGGAGGCCCACGCAGGCTCAGCTCAAGACTGAAGGAAAGCTGTGAACCATGATTTCTTACTGGGGAAGTACCAATCTGAGGGCGGATTGGAAATGCAAAGCTCAGATTTGTACAGCTCATTGAAAAATGTTGACAGTTTTAAAAGAAAAGCAGTTTGGCCTAGTGGAAAGACCATGGGGCTGGGAGTCAAAGGACCTGTGTTCTAAAGCTGGTTCCGCCACTCGTCTGTGAGACCTTAGGGAAGTCACTTCATTTTTCTGTGCCTCAGATTCCTCACCTGTAAAAATGGGGCATTATATCCTACTACACTGTGAACCCCAAGTGAGACAAGGATTGTGACCAAACTGATAACCTTGTATCTATCCCAAGGCTTAGAGCAGTGCTGGGAACATAGTAAGTGCTTAACAAATTTAATAATAATAATAATAATTGTAATAATAATAATGTATGTTACTCCATTGACCCACCGCCATTTTCTCTCAGGAGAAAATTTGAGCAAGCTCATCATCCCCTTGAACCCACAATGTGAATGAACACTCATGGGATGCTATCTTTGAGCTCTCATTCACAATGAGGAATAATAATAATGATGATAATAATAACTATTATTATTATATTTGAAAAGTGGTTACTATGTGCCAAGCACAGTATTATGCATTGGGGTTGACAGAATATAATCAGATCCCACAAAGGGCTCATGATCTAAGTAGAAGGGAGCATAAGTATTGAATCACCATTTTGCGGATGAGAAAACTGAGGCACAGAAAAGTTAAGTGATTTGCCCAGGGTCACAAAACAGGTAAGTGGAGGAGCCAGGATTAGAACCCAGGTCCTCTGACTCAGAGGGAGGAAGAGAGGGAAGGCAAGAACTGATGGCAGAATTAAGTCAGAGGGTGGAGTGGCTAAGTCCTAATAAAAGGCAAATGGACTTGGGTGCTTCTGGAATAACAGGGATTGGGATAAAAGGGGAGTTCAAGTTCAAGAAAAGAAGGGCCAGGGCCTAAGCCAGTGTCAGGAGGGGAGGTATAAAGACCAAAAAATTGGGGGTCCCAGTTGGGCTGGATTGAGGGGGAAAAAGCAGAGGGGAAGAGAGAACCTGAAATACTCCTCCTCATTACCATCAGATATTGAGTGCCTCATTGGTATCTATTGAGTGCCTACTGTATGCAGCAGACTGCAATGAACACTTGGGAAAGTATAGTGGACCTGGTCCCTGTCCTCAAGGCATCTGCAGTGTCAAGGAGAAGACAGAAAGCATCAGAACAAAGGGAGAGAATTAGGAATTCAAGACCACAGATCTACTCCGTTAACCTAGCCGGACGTCTGAAACTTCACACATTTCTCCCCTATCAAGACTCTTCTGGAGGCAGAAGGTCCTAGCCTGTCTTCTTCTTCTTAGTTTTTTTTTTAGTTCATTCCAAAACCACAAATAATGAAACAGGTCTTTCTTGCTTCTTTGACCCATTCTCCAGTCAACTTCAAGCACTTAGTACAGTGCTCTGCACACAGTAAGCCATCAATAAACACGATTAAATGAATGAATCTTCAAGGAACTTTTTGACTGTAACCTCTCTCTAGACCATAAGCTCCTTGTGGGCAGGGAACCTGATTACCAACTCTGTTGTACTGTGTTCTCCCAATGCTTTGTACAGTGTTCTAATGCTCAAAAAATACCATTGATTCTGAGGGCCTCCTGAGTGCAACAGTGGGCAAGATTTTTAGCTCCCTGCTTGTCTCAGAGGCTTCACATCTCAGAGCGAGCATCGAATTCTTCAAGAGCAGAAGCTGCCTGGAGGAGGAAGGTCAGATCTATAACCTGAAGGACCGCTCAGGGGCTCTTCTGATGGAGCTCCAGATGGGCCACTGGCATCTGATTAAGCCTAGAGATCACATGAAGAAGCACGTCTAGGATCCACTTGAACAGGCAGTGTGGACAGTGGAAAATACAATTGAGCAATTAAACCCCCAAACGGATTTCTACAATGGGGCCCGGCAAAAGCTTTTCAACTCATTCTTTTGATTTCTGTAGGCTGGTAAGCTCCTCGTGGGCCGGGATCACATCTACCAACTCTATTGTACTGCACTTTCCTAAGCACTTAGCACAGTGCTTTGCACACAGTAAGTGCTCAGTAAATAGCATCGACTGATTGATTGCTTGATTTCGTGTCTGAGTTTCAGTCCAAGCCCTCCATTTTTATAATTTATCCAGGGTATCTCCCGCCCATTCTTCTGCCATTCCTCCAGGGAGCTTTCAATCATATTTCAATCATATTTATTGGGCTCTTACTGTGTGCAGAGCACTGTACTAAACACTTGGGAAGTACAATTCAGCAATAAAGAGAGTCAATCCCTGCCCACACTGGGCTTATAATCTAGAGGGAGCTTGCTCTGAGCCAGTTGGTTGCCTGTGTGTAAGGGGGCTCACAGGCTGAGCTCAAATCCAGCAGTCAAGATGGGCAGGCCCCCATTTTCAATAATGTGCTGTTTCAAGCCAGTCTGGTTCTAGTGGATAAAAGTGGAATTGTGCCCTAATGGAATGAGCCCTAGGGTGGGAGTGGTATTTATTAAGCATGTATTATGTGTCAAACACTTTTCTAAGCGCTGGGGTAGAGACAAGTGAATTAGGTTGAACACAGTCCCTGTCCCACATGGGGCTCACAGTCTAAGAAAGAGAGAGAACAGGAGAACCGATGTACAGAGAAGTTGAGTGACTTTCCCAAGGTCACACAGCAAGCAATTGACAGAGCTGGGATTAGAACCCAGTCCTCTGACTTCAAGTCCTGGGCTCTTTCCATTAGAAGCAGTGTGGCTTAGTAGAAAGAGCATGGAATTGGGACTTCACTTAACTTCTCTGTGCCTCAGTTACCGCATCTGTAAAATGGGGATGAAGACTATGAGCCGCACGTGGGACAACCTGATTACTTTGTAAGTACCCCAGGGCTTAAAACAGTGTATCTCCATATAGTAAGCGCTTAACAAATACCAACATTATTATTATTAGGTCATGCTGCTTCTGTATTCTAGTCCCAGCCCTCAGTGGCTTGCTGGGTGATCTGGGCTAAATCTCTTTCCCTAGTGGGCTTAGCGGTTGAGAAAAAGCAGTGGGTTTTTTTAAAAAAACCTGAATTTCCCCCTCCTACTTAGACCGTGAGCCCATATGGGATGGGGACTGTGTCCGACCTGATTTTCTTGCATCAACCCTAGCACTTAGAACGCTGCTTGGCACAGAGTACTTAATTAATGCCATTACTGTCATTATTATTATTATCATTTTATATTATCCAGCTATTTTCTCCCTCTCCCCTTTCCCCCCACCGAAACCCTTCCGAGGCTATATCAACGAGACCTGGGTGGGACTGAATTTGAGAGAGTCAGCTTCTGAGCCATGCTAGGATTCACAAGGATTGTCTTGCCACTCTCCAAGAGCTCTGGCCTGTAGCTGGGCAACTGCCGGGACCAGTAAGTCCCAAGGAAAGCAACAAGAAAGCTAACTGCCTCATGGAGTCTATGCTGTCGAGATGTATCCAGAGCCCGGATTCTATGAGCTTGTATAATCATGGAGATGAAGTTGTAAAAGGATTTGGCCCTGATCTGGGATCGATGCTGTATGCTGATGACATACTTGTTCTTGTCACCAACCCTGGTATTTAGCTCCAAATAGAACTCACGGGCTTCATAATAGCACCTCCTGCCACATTTTTTCATCTCTGCCTCCAGCAAGCTTCTCCTACCAAGTAGCTAACAACTTCATGGGCTTAAAGAGGAGGTACCTGCCTGCTCTTGGTTTGAATATGCAAATCATCCCCATTTCAAACCCTCTGCCTCCTTTATTCGGAACTCAGAATGTTCTCCATTTGAAATGAACTGATGAAATTGATTTAATTCACAGACTGGCAGGTTAAGGCTGAGGACTTATTAACACTGCATTTCTCTGGGTGTCTGCCTTAGCCCCAACAGGCCATCAGAAGCTAAGAACCAATTTTTCAAAGGGATATTGGTGGATCTGAGGCTTGGTGTTCTGGAATGAAAATCTTCCAGGATTTGATAGGAATCATTGAGTACGGAAATCATGGATGCCATTTTAGTTATGTGCATCAATTTGCTCGCCCTCTAGACTGCAAACTCCTTGTGGGCAGGGAATGGGTCTGCCAACTCTGTAAATTGTATTCTCCCAAGTTCTTGGTACAGTGCTCTACACACAGTAAAGCATTCAATAAATGTGATCGACTAATGAAGCTGAATTTTATGTCAAACGTGGTCTCTTACTTAGAAAAAAAATCCTTGGGACTGTCTTTAGCACTATATGGTTAAAAGACATTTCTCCTGGAGAATTCTCAGAATTCTGTCCTCCTCCTTAGAGCAAAAAGTGAAATTTTCTGAGCTGTGAGACCATTCCAGCAAGACTAGGCCATCTTCGTATTCCTATCTAAGGAAATCAAAAGCGGAGAGCTCAAAAATAAACTTGCTCTGCTACTGTTGTGAGATATTGGAATGGCAGCTGATGGGAATATTTTTACAAATTTGGATTCAGCATTTTGGATGAAAATTCTTGGAAATCCAAGAATAGGCTCAGAAAGAGGAAGACCAAATACAAATTTGCTTAGCCCATTAATTTGCAAACGGGGGATAGTGGATCATCTGCCAATGTGAGGTTTGTTTCTGGTTCTTATGCTAAGGGGAAGAGCTAAAAATGACTGGCATCCTGAAGGGAAAAGAGAAATCAAAATGGGCCCTGATAATATGAAGTTCTGCACCATTTTGCACCAAGGAAAGTATTGTGTATGTACCAGAGCGCTTAGAACAGTGACTGACACATAGTATGTGCTTAACAAATGCAATGATAATAATTATCACAATAGCATTGTTTGGGAGCCTGAGTGGTTTTTCAGGGTTTAAAATTTGTAAGGTAGCTTGTTGATCCATGCTCCAGAAGAGAGAGAAGGCCAGGGGAGGGAAAAGGGGACAAGGGATCAGCTTTTTGTGGAAGATGTTAATGAATAAGAAATCCCAACCTAGAGAGACGATTTGTGCTTAGCAGGGACCAGGAACCACATCAAAGCTGAAACTGAGCAGAAGGGTCCCACAAGATGCTAGAGGCCGTGGCCTGTCCACAGCCAAGCTTGGAATCATTGGGAACTGATTCCCAGTTCCAAGCTCTAACCACTGGTTTGGTGTCTCTCACCCCTTCAACAGAGTACCCCTCCGCTACTCCTAAATTTTCTCTCAGAGTTATATTTTGTGAGAGCTGCAGAGAGCAAGGCAATTGCAGAGAGAAGAGAGGAACGAGGAAACAGTCTCAATTTGGTTACATCTGCCTGTCCTTGGTCTAGAGTAGTGGGGTTGCTGCAGGGGGATATGATGAGACAAACGTGCATTTCTATTTTAGATTCTGACTCCACCAGTGACACTGGTATGACTGGCCCAGACCAGCTGCTCACCCAGGGTTTTCTCCCACTCTTCTCCAATTAGATCTCCTCATTGGGCAGGGGGAGGGGTTAAGGGTGGGGGGAGCCTCTGGAGAAAAGCAATAAACACTAGGAAAGGGATAGAAAAAAGGTTAAGGGAATTTGGGTTGTTCAAGCCAGAGAAGATAAGGCTAAGAGGTAACAATAATAATAATGACAATAACAATAATAATAATGTATTTGTTAAGTATTTATTATGTGACAAGCACTGTACTAAGCTCTGGGGTAGAGGCAAGATAACCAGGTCACAGTCCCTGTTCAATATTACAAATGAGAAAACTGTGGCCCAGGCAAGTGAAGTGACTTGCCCAAATTCACACAGGAGGCAAATGGTAGAGCTGGGATTAGAGCCCAGGTCCTCTGTTTCCCAGGCCTGTTCTCTTTCCATTACACCATGCTGGTGAAGTCTACGAAGGATCTTTTAAAGGGGAGTCTGACCGTGTTTTCCAGGCCCACAGGTGACTGCTCAGAGAGAACTGGGCTAAATTGCCATCAAAGAAAATTTAGTTGGCTAGAATCAGGCAGTAAATCTGTCTCAATGAATGGACTGGGCTCCCACTATATGCAGATACCTGTACTGGGCACTCTGAAGAATGAAAGAGTAGCAGTATTCCTATTAACAGCATTGACTGAGCACTTCCTGGGGGCAGAACCCTGAACTAGGTGATTAAAGAGGATGCAATGCAAATGAAGTAAAAGACACTGTCCCTGACCTCGATATAATCTCAGAAGGGAAGACGCAGAAGACATAAATGGATGACTATGCCAATGAGGGTGAGGGAATTGATATAAATAACAGACACAAATGAATAGCTTCTCCAGGTCAAGGACCAGGCCAGGAACATAGGTTGGGTCTTACCATAAGCTTTAGAGCACTCAATCAACTCGCCCCCTCCTATTTTAGCTCGCTTGCCCAGCCTGCACACTTCCCTCCTCCAATTCCAACCTACTCACTGTATCTCGATCTTATCTATCTGACTGCTGACCCCTTGCCCATAGCCTCCCTCTGGCCTGGAACTCTCTCCTCTTTCGTATGCTACAGACCCCCAATTTCCCCACCTTCAAAGCCTTATCAAAATCATATCTCCTCTGAGGACTTCCCCACCTAAGCCCTCATTTCCCTTACGCCTGTACCTTTCAAGCACTTGATATTCATCCCACCCTCAACCCCACAGCACTTATGTACATATGCATAATTTTACTTATATTAATGTCTGTAACCCCCTAGACCATAAACTCCTTGTGGACAGGGAAAATGTCTACCAACTCTGTTTTATTGTACTCTCCCAAAGACTTAGAACAGTTCTCTGCATTCAGTCAGTCCCCAGGAAACACCACTGATTGCCCGCTGTGTGGCCTTGAACAAATCAGTTCAGTTTGCCTCATTTGTAAAATGGGGATTCTGTTCTCCCACCATTGTGAGCCTTATTTGGAACGGAGACTATATCCCACCCAATTACCTTGTATTTAGTACAGAGCTTGACACATAGTAAGTGCTTAACAAATATCATTATTATAACCAATGGTATTTATTGAGTGCTTACTGTGTGCAGAGCACTGTACTGAGTGCTTGGGAGAGTACAATACAAGACAGTTGATAGACATGTTTTTTTGCCCACGATGAGTTACTAGGGCCACTGGCCCCCCAGATCACCATGGAGCAGAAATGCCTGGAAGGCCAGGACCCAGGGGAGCACAGAGGCACACGAGCCTAGAGGAAGCCAACCTTGAGCTCTAACGGGGAAGTGTGATGTTCGGGCTGGAAGACTGGGCCCCGGCAACTTGGCTATCCAGCCTGGCTGGCGTCAGTAGAAACAGATGGCAGGCAGCAAAGGGTGAGCAAACCTGCTAAATAACAGGACACGAAACGGAGCTACTGAGTCCCATCTGTGAGTGGCATCATCTTCTTCCCTCCGGCTGGTGCACTGCCCCCTCCTTGCTATCTTCCCTGCCCAGCTTGTTAGAACCTGGCTCCAGGCTGAGTTCCCGTGAATGTACCCCCAGAGGCAGGAGAATGGATCGAGTGACCTCTCGAGGCCCCTTTCAGTTGACCTTGTCCCAGATTTAGCTGCAGTGATGTTCAGGGAGAGCTGGGAGAGTTGATTGGAGGAACCTGGGCCCTAACGAAGCACTTATCCTTTCACTGTATTTCATGCCAAAATGGACCTTAATAATGTTGGTATTTGTTAAGCGCTTACTATGTGCTGAGCACTGTTCTAAGCGCTGGGGTAGACATAGGGGAATCAGGTTGTCCCACGTGGGGCTCACAGTCTTAATCCCCATTTTTACAGATGAGGGAACTGAGGCACAGAGAAGTTAAGTGACTTGCCCACAGTCACACAGCCGACAAGTGGCAGAGCTGGGATTCGAACTCATGAGCCCTGACTCCAAAGCCCATGCTCTTGCCACTAAGCCACGCTGCTTCTCAAATAAATGTTGGTATTTGTTAAGCGCTTACTATGTGCAGAGCACTGTTCTAAGCGCTGGGGTAGACACAGGGGAATCAGGTTGTTCCACGTGGGGCTCACAGTCTTAATCCCCATTTTACAGATGAGGGAACTGAGGCACAGAGAAGTTAAGTGACTTGCCCTCAGTCACACAGCTGACAAGTGGCAGAGCTGGGATTCGAACTCATGAGCCCTGACTCTAAAGCCCGTGCTCTTTCCACTGCGCCACGCTGCTTCAATGTTGATTGGCTGGAGATGCACTCTGGAAAATAGGGGAAATGAAGGGAGAGGGAGACAGCCTCGGCCCAAGGCTTCAAGATTTTGTTTGAGTTTCCTCTGGTTCCTCCTGCAGGAGCCTGGATCATTTTGCCCATGAAAGGGAACAGCTATCGATGTTTTAAATTCATTTGTGACAAATTAAGCCACTGTGGCTGCTAGAGCTAGGGCAGAGAACACACTCTCCTCAGTGAGGTAAAATGGACATGTTCCCCGAATGCCTAGTGATTTTTCTCTTCTTCTCACTCATGCTCAGTAATCAGCCCTCCTGACAGTGCCAATCACCTGAACAAGATGACAGGGACTCAGGCAATAAGTGAAAACTAGTCAGCTTCACTGGACAGCTCCGAGACCAAGGAGGTTGGAGCTGAATACATATTAGAGTGTAAGGTTGAAGGTCCCCCATTCTAGACTGTGAGCCCGCTGCGGGCAGGCATTGCCTCTCTTCGTTGCTGAATTGTTCTTTCCAAGCGCTTAGTACAGTGCTCTGCACATAGTAAGTGCTCAATAAATACGAATGAATGAACCCCAGATGTTGGACCCTTAAAATGCTCAATATCAGGGAAATGATCTCTGAACTAAGAAAGCTCCTAAAAGACTTATACCAGGAGAGACTGTGAGACCACTTGGCAGCCCCCGGTAGTCTGGATTCACAACATCCTCTCATCCAGGTCCCAGCCATCCATTAGTCTGGCCCTCAGAGTCCATGGAGAAGTAGTTTCTGGCCTTGCTCTGGAAAATATAGGCAGCGTGGCTCAGTGGAAAGAGGCTGGGCTTGGGAGTCAGCGGTCATGGGTTCGAATCCCGGCTCTGCCACTTGTCAGCTGGGTGACTGTGGGCAAGTCGCTTCACTTCTCTGTGCCTCAGTTGCCTCATCTGTAAAATGGGGATTAAGACTGTGAGCCTCATGTGGGACAACCTGATACCCTGTATCTACCCCAGCGCTTAGAACAGTGCTCTGCACATAGTAAGCGCTTAACAAATACCAACATTATTATTAAATATCCCCTTTCCCCATTCGAGTTAGCTCCACACCAGCCCCATTCTGGTCCCAGCCAGGAGCAGGGTCATTTGCAGAGCAGGGATTTCCCAATTCGATTTCCAGGTTGGCAATGACTTACCATCTATTTAAACAAAGAGTCATGAAGGCTCACCCTCCCTGTGACATTCCTCTTCTCTCCCTCTTTCTCCCTTCCCCTCTTGCTCTCTCGCTCTTCCTACAGCCTCAGTGTCGTTCCCCCATGCAGCCTGCCTGTCAGCTCTCCTTTTAATCACTTCAGTCACTTGCAAGATGACATTCTAATTATTTTTCTAACATTCCATGGTAAATAGATACAAGTCAGCCCTCAATGTCAAAGCTGGGGGGGGGGGGGCTGGCAGGAGCCAAGAATTGAAGTGTCACGTTAGTTCACTTACAAT